>NC_079436.1:57986975-58158527 GCF_903798145.1 Danio aesculapii
AGTACTTTATTTGCTCTGAGGAGCAAAGAATTCACGTAACATACATCTGGAATTCTCACGTCCCTCTTGATGTGAATCTTATAAAATATTCTCAAGTCGGAGCCACAAGACGTGACGTCAGAATAAAAACCTGAAACTGAGTCCAGACGAGCGCGATCAGGCACTGGAACAAACTCACTCCCGCAGCCGAGAATGAGGAAGGCATCTCTCCTCCAGAGCTCACACAAACACGAGGTTAGTACTAACAAACACAAAACCACCTGCCAGAATAATGGGAGAGCTCGCACTAAATGTACAAAAACAGTCATTAATTAATCGCCTTCGCTCCAAACCCACCAGAACATCAGTGCACTAATGACTTTAGATGGAATCTGAGAGCTCTCTTACGTGTCACTCGCTCTGGTTTACTCGCGGGATGTTGAATGCTTTTCAATAGGGTATATGCGGTAAGACTGTTAATTCACAGTAACCTCGCGCTTCCGATTAACTGTAGAACCTAATAATATTACCATGTTTTAGGTCTGTTTTCTTTAAACTTCAATGATATTGACTGCATGGTTGATTTGCAATGTAAAGTGGGTCTCAGAATGTACAAGCAGCACTGCATTAAATTGCATTGCTCTGCACGATGTCTATAAAATACGAACATTTATTTTTCTACAGCATTTTCAATGGAGTTTCAGAGCTCGCCTGCCGATCCTGACGGCGCTAGCATGTAAATGGCAATCTCGTTTTACGCTTGAACGACTAAATGAATGCCGAAGTCACTGATAACTGATTATATTGTAATTACAAAAATAAAAACTAAAAATGTTGATCATTTGCTGGGAGTTTATAGGTTGGGGAAACGACACTAGCTGTGCATTTACCCTAATATTTGAACTTTAGGTGATGAAATTCACATGTGCTACATTCAATTGAGTTAAAGCTGGTTTTATATGCGCATATTTGTTAATTTTTTACGTCACAACTTGTGAAACGCTCCCTATATTGTTTACCATGCTACTTTGAATAGACCATTTCAATGTGGACTGTTTTTGGAAGCTTTGAAAATTAAAAGTGTAAAACAAGAAATACGTTAGGAGCATTGTTATCGTTTACACCCCTCATTGGGTCTAAAATCACATGACTTCAAAACAACATCAGCACTATTTCATTGGCTGAGCAATGTTGATGGTCATTGGGTGATATTATGATTTCAGAATTAGCAAGTATACTTTTATAAATTTATACTGAGGAGGAAATCCGAATGTGCGAATATAAAACCAACTTGACCCCAATGACAACTTGTGAAATGGTGCCTATATTGTTTATCATGCTACTTTGAATATAATATTTCAATGTGGAGATGTCATTGGCTGATAAAAATGTCCTGCTTGTTGTCAAACTATTTCAAAACTGTAACAAGAGGCTATTCAATCGAAACGTTTCGTTAAAACACCTGCCATAGGAATATTTATCAATATTTGGACTGTTTTTGGAAGCTATGAAAATTAAAAGTGCAAAACAAGAAATACGTTAGGAGCATTGTTATTGTTTACATCCCTCATAATGGTCTGCATTGTGTCTGAAATCACATGACATCATCAGCACCATTTCATTGGCTGAGCAATGTTGATGGTCATTGAGTGATAGTGTGATTTCAAAATTAGCAAGTATACTTTTATAAATTTATACTGAGGAGGAAATCCAAATGTGCGAATATAAAACCAACTTGACCCCAATGACAACTTGTGAAATGGTGCCTATATTGTTTATCATGCTACTTTGAATATAATATTTCAATGTGGAGATGTCATTGGCTGATAAAAATGTCCTGCTTGTTGTCAAACTATTTCAAAACTGTAACAAGAGGCAATTCAATCGAAACGTTTCGTTAAAACACCTGCCATAGGAATATTTATCAATATTTGGACTGTTTTTGGAAGCTATGAAAATTAAAAGTGCAAAACAAGAAATACG
Source organism: Danio aesculapii (assembly GCF_903798145.1). Classification (NCBI taxonomy): domain Eukaryota; kingdom Metazoa; phylum Chordata; class Actinopteri; order Cypriniformes; family Danionidae; genus Danio; species Danio aesculapii. Next base: position 57,988,938 of record NC_079436.1, read on the forward strand.
TTAGGAGCATTGTTATTGTTTACATCCCTCATAATGGTCTGCATTGTGTCTGAAATCGGATGACCTCAAAACAACATCAGCACCATTTCATTGGCTGAGCAATGTTGATGGTCATTAGGTGATATTATGATTTCAGAATTAGCAAGTATACTTCTATAGTTTGTACGTTAATTTAATTGCACTAATACTTAAAGACACAACTGATGCAAACTCTGCACGCTTTAAGTTCAAATAATTGACAAACATCCAGCGAGTAAACAGGAAATTATGAATGGGAATGAAGCGACGGCAATGAAGATTATTCAGCTCCACACGCCGTTTGCATTCACTTTGTATGCAATTTACTCACACGGATACGTAATTGCGCATTTAGTATGAACCCTGCACGATATTAAATAGACAGCAAGGGTCGCAAAAACATCATCTAAAAACAGTCCATAACTGCATCTGAAATTAAATACTCAACTAGATAGTATATACGAATTTAAATTTACTGTATGATCGTTAAGAGCCAGGATAGAGACTATAAATATAAAGATATCTATATTTATCTCCATACAGCGAATAAAAATGATCAGTTTATTTGTTATATTGTGCTTTTCTTTGAGCATTACACCCTTGTAACCAGCAGGTGTCCTCAGTTTACTGTTTCTAGCACATCTGACCAGTGAATCCAGCTCTTGTAATCTAATCAATGAGTTTAGCTACCGCAGTTAATGTATTGGAATAAAACTACTGTAGTTTTAATAACGTCTGTAGCTTTAAATTGTCCCCAGTTTACTACATTTCTAGCACATCTGATCAGTGAATCCAGCTCATGTAATCGATCTTATCAAACAACAAATTTAGCTATCGCAGTTAATGTACTGGAATTAAACTACTGTAGTTTTAATAACGTCTGTAGCTTTAAATTGTCCTCAGTTAACTACGTATTTAGCAGATCTGACCAGTGAATCCAGCTCATGTAATCGATCTTATCAAACAACAAATTTAGCTATCGCAGTTAATGTACTGGAATAAAACTACGGCAGTTTTAATAACGTCTGCAGCTTTATATTGTCCTCAGTTAACTACGTATTTAGCACATCTGACCAGTGAATCCAGTTCGTGTAATCTAATCAAACAATGAATTTAGCCATTGCGGATAGTGTAGCGGAATAAAAACAACTGCAGTTTTAATAACGTCTGTAGCTTTAAATTGTCCTCAGTTAATTATGTTTCTAGCACATCTGACCAGTGAATCCAGCTCGTGTAATTCAAACAAATAATTTAGCTATCGCAGTTAATGTACTGGAATTAAACTACGGCAGTTTTAATAACGCCTGCAGCTTTATATTGTCCTCAGTTAACTACGTATTTAGCACATCTGACCAGTGAAGCCAGCTCGTGTAATTCAAACAACGAATTTAGCTATAAAAACAACTGCGGTTTTAATAACGTCTGTAGCTTTAAATTGTGTGAGCTCAATAGATTCTGGCTGTTGCTTTAAATATATTTTGTTTGTGATTCCTTCTTGAAATATTTACCGTTAATGCTGTGGTCTGAATGGTTTTACAATCAGAAACAAATACTTTAATCGCTATCTTTATAGTTACAGCACTTTAGAAAAGTACATTCAATATGGTATGCATGTGATTAGTATTAATGTAATTCGAAGGTACTACATCAGCCATGTCGTCATTATAATATGACCTACACACTTCAGTTGTGTCGCTTCATAGTAAAGTGTAAATTGGATACACACTGCAGAATTTTGGCTTGGGATGCACTACATGTGTCATCAGTGGCCCAATCCTAATTTTATGAAGAAAAAACCTACAAAAATAATGACTTTATATAACAATAATAATAAAATCATCAGTGTCAGTCAATGATGCATGTTCACACGATGTGTCGCGCTAATAACTTTTATTACTGACGTCTGTATATTCTGGTTTAAGTAACGTTATGCTCCAGACAACTTATTCAGAAATAACAAGTTAACTCTGCAGATCGAAGAACTCAGACTTTTCTCAATTGACGTCACTTCACAGATAGCGGCTAGTTCTGCTTCAGCGAGATTAGCGAAGAGCTACATTATGCAAAACGTATAAATCAACTTTCAAGTATGTTTACAGCACAAAACGAGTGGGAACTCCATTAAAAAAAACACTATTTCTGAGATGATGTTTGCTTTATAGTGAAATAACGTATTTCTATTTTCTCCTCAGCTGTGTATATATATATATATATATATATATATAAAATAACAGCTAACATTTTTATTCTTTTTTGTTGCTTTAGCCACAATGATACGAAATGTTATGAAATATTTCAAAGCTATCTCACAGCAACACGTAACTTTGTATGAATTCGTACGATCTCATTCGTACAATTTAGATTGATTTGCTCCTCCCCCAACGACAGTTGGATTTAGGGGCGGGGTTTAGTGCCACGCCTCCTTTTTAAAAATCGACTGAATTAGCCACTAAACTGACAAAACGTAAAACAGTTAGGTTTCCTCGTGAGTTCAGGCTGAATAGTCATATCTCACGAAAACGTGACTGTGGCGTGTGATTGACGAACATATTGAGGTCAGACATTTCACTGCTGAAATTCCTACCTCCGAATGTGTAATATGAATATTGACTGATTATTAAGTATTATCGCTGCATAAGTAATACTGGAGTCATCATCTCTGTAGAAATCACGGTTAGATGCGATAGAAGCATGACTTTGTTTACGATGTTTTAATGTATGGTGTGCAGTTTGTAAACAAGGCACAGGTGCAGACAGTTATAAGTTAGTAGCGCGACACAATGTTATCTTGAACAAGCAAGAATCTGTTAAATAAAGTCGTTATTTTAGAGCACTAAAGTATATTTATAGCTTCATAAATTAATGGTTGAACCACTGATAATGTTAATTTTACATTAATTATCCAATGATAATTTTGATGATGTTTTTGATGATTGTTTTAGGACTCTTGCAGTCTATGGAGAGCTCTTGCATATCAACTAAAATCTCTTAAAGGGACAGTTCACACAAAACTGAAAACCTATCATCATTTATACTCCCTCAACTTCTTACACCTGTTTGAGTACGTTTATACTGGTGAACACCAAAGAACTTATTTTGAAGAATGTTAGAATCCAGTAACCATTGACTTCCATGGTATTTTTTTCCTACTATGGGAGTCAGTGACTAAGATAATATGAAGAATGTTAGAATGCGGTAACCATTGACTTCCATGGTATTTTTTTCTTTTAGTGAATAAAATATTTTGATGAACGTCAATATGCGGTAACCATTGACTTCCAGGGAATTTTTTGGGAGTTTGGGAGTTTTTTTTGACTATGGGAGTCAGTGACTTTTGAACAAGGTTAGAATTCAATAACCATTGACTTCCATTGTATTTTTTTCCTACTATGGGAGTCAGTGACTAAGGTATTTTGAATAATGTTAGAATCTGGTAACCATTGACTTCCATGGTATTTTTTTTCCCTACTATGGGAGTCAGTGACTTTTGAACAAGGTTAGAATATGATAACCATTGACTTCCATTATTTTTTTTTCCTACTGTGGGAGTCAGTGACTAAGGTATTTTGAAGAATGTTAGAATCCGGTAGTCATTGACTTCCATGGTTTTTTTTCTACTATAGGAGTCAGTGATTAAGATATTTTGAAGAATGTTAGAATCTGGTAACCATTGACTTCCATGGTATTTTTTCTTACTATAGATGTCGGTCACAAAGACGTTTTGAAGAATGTTAGAATGCACTAACCACTGACTTCCATAGTAGGAAAAAATACCATGGAAGTCAATGGTTACCGCATTCAAATATTCTTTAAAATATTTTAGCCGCTGACTCCCATAGTAAGAAAAAAATACCATGGGAGTCAGTGACTAAGATTTAAAGAATGTTAGAATGTGGTAACCATTGACTTCCATGGTGTTTTTTTCCTACTATGGGAGTCATTGAGTAATATATTTTGATGTTAGAATCCGGTAACCATAGACTTCCATAGTGTATTGTTTTTGAGTGACTGTGACATTTTAAAGAATGTTAGAATGCGGTAACCATTGAGTTCCATAGTATTTTTTTTCCTAATATAGGAGTCGGTGACTAAGACATTTTGAAGAATGTTGGAATCCGCTAATCGTTGACTTCCAGAGTATTGTCTTTCCAACTATGGGAGTCATTGACTAAGATATTTTGTATAATATTAGAAACTAGTAGTCACTGACTGCCACAGTATTTTTTTTCCTACTATGGAAGTCAATGGTTACCGAATTCCAACATTCTTCAAAATATCTTAATTTGTGTTCAACTGAAAAAGATCATACAGGTTTGGAAACCCCTTGAGGGTGAATAAATGTTAATTATTGCGTAAACCATCACTTTAATTTGTGTTAAAAAAGATAAACAAAATTCTCGCATATTTGGAACGACTTAAGCATGAATAATTAATGACTGAATTTTAATTTTAGCGTGATCTCTCTCTTTAACTCAGTCCTGTTTGTCCTAAATAAAACATCTCTGCTGAAAGTTCGGGCCGGTGTTGACACGAGCGCGTGTTCTGCACAGTGATTATTCACCTCATGAACAAAACTTCTGTCCGAGAACGCAAAAAAATTGGCATCTCTAACAAAACAAATAAAACACTAGTCATTTCTCCAAGCTCTCCCGTTACAAAAGAAACATGAAACACAATTTGTTCCTGGCATACTTCTTCAGCGCTAGGGTTTTGCCATTTATCTAACATTTAAAATCAACATAGATAATAACAAAAACAAGTAAACAAACATTTAACAGAACTTTATAAAAGAAGTAAAAAAAAAAAAACGAGCAATGACACCTTTGCAAAGTCCACTATTATTTCTCTCTCTATGTTCTCTGTGTAGAAATAATGACAAAAAAAGTGGCAGCAAATTTCTGTGGTGAATTGATATTAAAATGCACAAACACCCCTGACGGCTTTAGCAATGAATCGCTAATCATTTCTGAGGAACTATGGTACTATTTAGTTTATAATGTGTGTGTGATTTATGTCCAGCTTCAGGCTAAACCAAAGCAAATTCATCGATGTGTTCAGAAAACACACATGAAATGAAATGATCGGAGACTCAGTCACTTATGCATAAGGAGACAATTCTCTCAAATTCGTGTGTGTGTGTGTGTGTGTGTGTGGTTCGGTTGGCGAGCATCTAAAAATTATCTGATGACACAAAATAAGAAATAATAAAAGAAGAAATTATTATCCAGCGCTTTCCCAATACTTAAGAAATAAATGAGGAAAAACACAAGCTCGGGTGCTTCCGGTGGACGGTGGCAGATATTTGATGAATCGCACAAAAAATGCATTCAGAATTCACCTCAAAATGAAACTAAAAATGTGAATAAACGCAGGCCTATTCTGTTTTAATCTGGTACATTATGGTTCAGGTTATCATCAGAATCATATCTGATGTGCAATGAGTCTACTTTTAGGATTTTTGCATTGTGACATTTCAGAAAATGTGTGCATTTAAAATTATTTCACATACAATATGTATAATAAAGTAACAGTATAAAACAATAGCAAAACTGAAGTTATTTAAATCAACTCAAATATGAATATTCATAATGAATAATATCTTTTATATTGGTATAATTATATATTTTTGCATTTAAATTTGCATTAAATTTTTATTTTTTACTTTGTAGTTTTGATGCATTAGAAGGTGTTCAAAATTCACCCTAAAATGAAACTAAAAATATAAATGAAAGCAGAGAAATATGGTCCTGATTATCATCAAAATCATATGAAATAATCTGTAATGCAAATCTACTTTTAGGATTTGTGCATTGTGACATTTCAGAATGTTAAAACCACAAGCATGCATTTGAAATTATTTGACATACAATATGCATGTTGAAGATTACAGTATAAAACAATACCATAACTAAAGTCATCTAAATCAGCATAACTGATTTATGACCATTCCATAATGCAGAATATTTTTATATTGGTATATTTACATATTTTTTGCATTTAAATAAGAATTTAAAGCTATTTTTATTTTTTAATTTGTAGTTTTGTTGCATTAGAATGCATTCAGAATTCACTGTAAAATAAAACAGAAAATATAAATGAATGTAGGCCTGTTTGGTCTGATTCTGGTACATTATGGTTCTGGTAATCATCAAAATCATATATGAAATAAGCTATAACGTTTGCTTTGTGGATTTTTGCATTGTAACTTCAGAATTCCAGTTACAACCAAAAGTGTGTATTTGAAATAATTTCACATACAATATGTATAATAAAGTAATACAGTATAAAACCATACCATACTAAAGATATTTGAATCAGCATAACTGATATATGAATATTCAAATTGCATAATATATATTTATATTGGTATAATTATATTTTTGTATTCAATAAGAATTTGAGGCAATCTTTACTTTTTTATTAGTAGTTTTGTTGCATTAGAATGCATTCAGAATTAAAAATAAAATAAAAATAATAATGGTTGTGTTGGTTCTGGTTATCATCAAAATCACATTTGAAATAATCTATAATGTGAGTTTGCCTTTAGGATTTTTGCCTTGTGACTTATCAGAATGTTAAAACCAAAAGTGTGATTAATGTACATATTGTATGTGAAATACAGTATGAAAACAATATGATAACTAAAGATATTTAAATCAGCATAGCTGAAATATGAATATTCATATTGGATAATATATTTTTATATTGGTATAATTATATTTTTGCATTAAATAAGAATTTAAGGCAATTTTTATTTTTTAATTTGTAGTTTTGTTGCATTAGAATGCATTCAGAATTAAACCTTAAATAAAATGAAAAATATAAATGAGGTAGGATATAGTCCTGGTAATCATCAAATCTGAAATAACCTATTATGCGAGTTAGCTTTTAGGATTGTGACATTTCAGAATGTTAAAACCAAAAGTGTGTATTTGAAATTAATATATTGTATGTGAAATAAAGTAATACAGTATAAAAACAATACCGTAACTAAGTTATTTAACTGAAATATGAATATTCATAATGCTTAATATTTTTTGAAAACAGTTTAAATCAAAATTTCAGGCAATTATCATTTTTAAATGTGTATTTTTGTTGCATTAAAATGACACAAATGCCACAAAAATACACTATAGCTCTTTTTATTGACTTCCATGGTATTTGTTTCCTACTATAAGAGTCAGCGGTTAAGATATTTTGAAGAATGTTAGAATGCGGTAACATTGACTTTCATGGTATTTTCCCCCTACTATAGGGGTCATTGACTAAGATATTTTGAAGACTGTTAGAATGCGGTAACTATTGACTGGTATTTTTTTAATGGTTACCGAATTCCAACATTCTTCAAAATATCTCAATGTGTTCAAATGAAGACGCTCAAAGATTTGAAAGCACAATTCAATATTTTTTTTTCTTGCATTGTTATGCAAATGTATTACTTTCAGAAATATAAAAATGTGAATTTAATGCAAAATGTTTTGCCATAAAAATATATACGAATATAAAACAAACTCTGCATTTATAACACTGATATTTTCAAGCAATTATTTATTGTAATTATGAAGCAATTGCGTTTTGTCATGAAAATATCAGAATGCTACACAAAATAACAAATGTTCTTGAGGAATAATCCCTAATAATTGATTTTAGAGGTGAAATATGAGCATTTTTTGTGCGATTCCTGCAATAGTGGCGACCCCAAAGTAAAAGCATCGTGTATGAAAACTGAAGATCTCCTCTTTCCACATCATAAACACAAAGCGGTAGAAAAGAAAGCTGAAGTTGAATATATGATGCAGAAATGGAGGAAATGTGTTCGGGCAGCTGAGCTTGACCTGGCGTTGAACACTGAGGCTCATAAACGTGTGTGTGTGTGTGTTTGTGCTATATAACAGCACACAGTAATTGTCCATCAACAGCTCGGCTCCGTCAGTGCTGTTCCTCTGGTCCATGATCGTGTGTGTGTGTGTGTGTTTGTGTGTGCGTTGTGTATGCGAGTCTCCAACACATCTGTTTATAATATATAAATCAAGAATGTGACTCTGGAACAAGAACAGGAAGATTAAGGCCACGTCGACGGAGAGCTTCTTTACATCACCATCTGTGGAGCAAACACAACATCATAAACTCCTTTACAAGCTCAACTCTCTCTGAAGAGTCATAATTAGTATTGTGCCACATGTAAATAATTTGTATGTGTTTTTCGAGATGCTAAATTTAGATCAAATACCACCAAACTGCATATACTACATTAGAATTTGATGAGTATTTTGCATATGTAATTTTGTGTATAGTTCATGTTCCTCAAAACTATGATCACCAGTGGAAGCTGGATGTCATCTGGTGGTCATGTCTGGTACTGCACTCAAACAAAATGTTACAGAAAGCTCATTTATTGAAATGACAACTTCAAATTTGCAATATAATTTTTGCATAATCAGATTTTTAGCTTTGATTTTCTGTCAATTTTAGACTAAAACAGTTTTTGTTTAATATATATCAGCGATTGGTTCATTGTCATCGCAGTCAGTAAGTGTTTAATGTATAAACAAATGCACTTAATATTATATTAGGCCATACATGCCTTGATATCTAGGGTTCCCTTTAAAGAAATTCATCTCATTTCTGGATTTATGAACACTAAAAATAAATGACTTAAGGGTATGTTGTTGTTGTTGTTAATTTCACCATTACATTTCAGAAAGTATTGTTTTTCTACATTATACATAATAAAAACAGGATAAAATAAGTCACTTGATTCACTTGAAGAAACGATGACAAACATATCGCATTACTGCAGAATGTACTAATATTAAAGTAATAATTATTAAATGGTAAACTTGCGGAAAATGACCACTTTAACATCCTAGGACTTAGTGGCCACACACGTGGACAGCACGTATTAGCTCTTATGTTTTGTTACAGACATACAGTGTCATCCTGCAACTGTTTTGCAGCATATGAAATGTCCCAAACACTATTTTAACTGTCCAAAATGGGCAAACTGATACTGATAGTCAAAACATGTTCAAAAATATGTGTGTGTTATTAACGCATTAAAATACAGTCAGGAAAATATGCTGTGTTCAAGGCAGAAATAAAGAGGTTTTCATTCTATTACACAAAGGTGACTGATTGTGTATTATGGAAATTCAGATCACGAGTCCACATATATGGACATCATTTTTCTCCAAAAGTACTTCATATCAAAAGATGATACTTAGGTTTTATTCTAATTACGGTCTAAAAAGCCCAAATAGCAAAGAGAAATAAAAAATGCATGTAAAAAAACAACACCTTGGGCCTTTGCGCCTTTGGGCTATCCCAATCTGCTTATTAAGTCATGATGTATCGGTGACGTATGGAATACCGTTTCCGGGTCCAAGCCGCTACTCATTTGAATTGAGCAAATATTCGTTTATGATCACTTTTTTTTGTCATATCACACATTAAAGGGAACTTTATATAAAACCATGGTGTCCACAACAGTCCCCTCCTGCATCACAAATACCAAAATTGTAATAAAAAATAAATAAAAATCACTTTCTGGCCATCAGATATCAGACACGGATATATATATATATATATATATATATATATATATATATATATATATATATATATATATATATATATATATATATATATATTCAGGCTTTTTTAATAAAAGGATGTAGAAAAATAAGAGAACAATAAAAGGCAAAATAAATGTTTTGTTAATTAATAAAGCTTTAAAATAAGCATTTTCAGTTTAGGCCTACGGTTACATATTTGTGTTATTTGTGCTCTGTTTGTGTTTTCTCTCTCTCGCTCTGCTCTCCCATTTCTGCTTTCATTATTCACAGGTTCCGTTCATTGGTCTATTCAGCTGTCAGTCATTTCTCCCCCGGTTACGTCATTCTTACGTCACATCCAATAAGCAAAGACCACCCATCATAAAAGCGCGCGCCAGACCACTCACCAGCCCCTCTCTCTCTTTTCCCTTTCTTATCTTGTTTTCTTGTTGCGTTACGAAAAAACCCGTCTAACTGTGTATTTTGTTGTTGCCCGTTTCTGTGTGCACGTTATCCGTCCGTTATTTGTAGATCTCTCCATTTCTCTGTTTAAACGTTGTTTACGAGGCTTGGACGAAGCGGACAGGTAAGAAGGTCACGTGACATACATTTTGCAACACTTAGGACTACTCTTCTGTATATTATATTAGGTTAGGAGCGAGCGCCACCCCTTGTAATTTTGGATAGATAGATAAGAGTAGACAGTCAGGACTCGGAAGACTCTTCGCGTGCTAATTATTTTGTTTTCACATAGTTAGTTAGCTAGATGCTTCTGGGAAGTTAGATTTAGTTTGGGTTTTGTTCTTTTGGTTCCTTTAGCGCCGCCCGCGTCCCTTCTGCCAGCTCTCCTGTCTTTGTATTTGTTTCAGTGTTGTAAATATTGTAAATAGTATATTTTGCCTTACTTTATTTTCTTTATTTTGGATTTATTCGTTGTTTTTGTTCACTTTGGGAAATATAAATAAAATCACAGTTTTAGTATTACTTTGGTTGTCTTTAGCACTTATTTACTGTTTGTATAAATATATTTTAATCACCAATAAACGTCAAACCCCACCATCCCCTGGACTAACATCAGGGGTTTGTAACACCTACAAAAAGGAGGTGGGCCTCGAAGTGAGAAAGGTTGAGAAGCCCTATTTGACAGCAGTAATCCCAATACCACGAAACCATGATATTTCTATCCACGGTTATCATACTGTCAGAATCTTATACTAGCACATGCCTAATTCAGTAGAGGGTGCACACTGGATAACTGCCAGATGCATGAATAAAGCATGAAGCCAGAGAGGATTAAAGTGAAGGAGAAAGGCTCTGACCTGCAGGTTTACATGTGTGCGTGTCCATCTCCACCCAGACCAGACAACATCTGCGCTTCACCCGTCACCTTCTCCTCCTCCCGCCGCTTCAGACATGCTGCCTTCGGGTTCAGGTTACGCTCTAAACCAAAACAGAAGACATTTGATCAACACTGAGAGACTTAATATGATCAAAGCAAGCAGAAGATTCACTGAAGACGGAAGAAAACAATGTGATTAATACTGTAGAAGAACCATCGGACACATCAGACGAAACATTCAGCGTGATCGAGTCTCATTTCTGGTAATGGGACGCAAAGACTTGTTTTCATGCTTAATAGTTTGATATTATATAGTATTTGTATGCATGCGTCATGTATTTTTAATATTTGTGGAGACAACTTAATTTATTAATGTTCAATCCACTTAAATTTGTAAAAAATATAATAATAATTTAAAAAAATTACATTTGCATGATCGATTTGTGTTGGGACAACATGACGGAATAGTGGGGAATCCAGTATTTCTTACAGTGTACACAATGGATGTGTGTTGGAACAACTTGAATTAATTAATTTCACACATTTAAGTGGATTGAACATAAAAAATTAAGTTGTTCCCCCCAAAGAATCTCAAGAATTGTGTTGATTCAGCTCATTTTAAATAAGCAGCTTGAACAAGCAGCAAACAGAGTGTGTGTAAATCACATCAGAAGCAGCAAAGCAGAAGAACTGAAAGTGCAGCAGACACACACACAGTGGCTCTCAACGGTGTGTGTTTGTATGTATGTTTCTTCATGCCGCAGCAGGCAGACGCACACTCACTCATTGGCTCTCATTGGTGTGTGTGTTTGCTGCTCACACACTCACTCAGTGTCTGTCATCGGTGTGCGTGCGTGCTTTTCTAGGCTGCAGCAGACACACACTCACTCATTCACTCACTCAGTGGCTCTCATTGGTGTGTGTGTGTTTGTTGCTCTTACACTCACTTAGTGGCTCTCATCTGTGTGTGTGTTTCTCCAGGTAGCAGCAGACACACACTCTCACTCAGTGGCTATCATCAGTGTATGTGTGAGTGCATGTGTTCTCCAGGCTGTACACTCCCAGCGGTCTTTTTGTGTGTGTGTGTGTGTGTTTCTCTAGACCGCACGCTCCCAGCGGGCTGTGTGTCTGTGTGTGAATATGTGTGTGTTTCTCTCCAGGCGATACGCTCTCAGCAGTGTGTATGTGTGTGAGTGTGTGTGTGTTTATGTTTCTCTCCAGGCCGTACGCTCTCAGTATTGTGTGTGTGTATGTATGCATGTATGTATGTGTGTGTGTGTGTGTTTCTCTCCAGGCCATCATTGTGTGTGGTGCAGTGTGTGTTTTAATCTGCAGGCCGTACAGACAGACGTGCGCGCTCGGTTCTCCTCCTACCTCGCACCTGCCTCTCCAGACTGAGGATGACCTGCACAGCCTGCTGCAGGATGATGAGTTTGGTCTGGGCCTTGTCGCTGCGCAGGTGCAGCTGACACATGCGGCCCAGCTCCCGGAAGGCCTCGTTGATGTCGCGCACTCGAACCCTCTCGCGGGCATTATTGGCCATTCGTCGCTCACGCTCGCGCTGCTCCTTCTCCTCCACCGTCAGGTTCTCCTCCGACACACTGCTGCAGTTCACACACGCACACTCACTAACCACACTGATGCAGCTGCTTATTATTATTATAAACCACTACTGCTACTCTCTTCATCAAGGAAACACGCACTCGTTATTGAAGTAGAAGCAGTCAATATAGTTTTATGCAAATCACTTTTTTAATAATAATTAGATTAAAAAAAAAATTATAATTAAAATATAATAAAAAAAAAATGGTGTAACAAACTCACGACACTGATGGAGCCTATTATATACTACTACACTCTTTATGAAGGATATACACCCTCGTTATTCAAGATTCTATGGTCTATACTTTATGTACTTAACTTTTTATTAATTAAAATATAATACTTAAATAAGTAAATAATAATAATAATAATAAAATATAATTATACTTCAAAATGTTTATCTTTTTTATAAATGGTCCAATTTACATAGCAATTACATTTTTATATTGTCTGTGTGTGCATGAGTGTATGCATATATATATATATATATATATATATATATATATATATATATATATATATATATATATATATATATATATATACACATATATATATATATATATATATACACATATATACATATATACATATACACACATATATATATATACACACATATATATATATATATATATATATATATATATATATATATATATATATATATATATACAAATATATATACAAATATATATACACACACACAATTAGCTCTGATTTATTTAATTTTTTTTTTGTCGTTTTTAATATTTCCCAAATTATGTTTAACAGAGCAAGGATTTTTAAAGTATGTGTGATAATATTTTTTCTTCTGGAGAAAGTTTTATTTGTTTTATTTCGGCTAGAATAAAAGCTGTTATTAATTTTTTAAACACCATTTTATGGACAAAATTATTAACCCCTTTAAGCTATATATTTTTTCGATAGTCTACAGAAAAAAACATCATTATACAATAACTTGCCTAATTACTCTAACCTGCCTAATTAACCTCGTTAAGCCTTTAAATGTCACTTTAAGCTGTATAGAAGTGTCTTGAAGAATATCTAGTCTAATATTATTTACTGTCATCATGACAAAGAGAAAATAAATCAGTTATTAGAAATGAGTTATTAAAACTATTATGTTTAGAAATGTGTTGAAGAAATCTTCGTTAAACAGAAATTGTGGAAAAAAAAATAAACGAGGCAAATGCTACATTTTGAAAAACTTCAGTCCAGTGCTGAGATGAACTGTAGTAATGAAAGTGAGGCTTGCGGTGAAGGATCTGGTGGAGATGTGGAGAGCGGAAACATGAGCGCCGGGAGCGTCTTTTTGTCTAAGTGTGAACGTCTTGTTTATTTACACGTATAAACAGGGTTCCCACGCTAAACCAAACCTCAAACTCACTGACTTTGACTGACTAAAAAGCTGGATTTTCCAAACCAATGAGCACCGAGCAGACAAAAACAATAATATATCCTTAAATAGTGCTGCACAATAGCGTTGAGATGACAATGTACACATCCACAAGTCACATTGTAGATGTGCAATGTGCAGTCGTGATTATAGTTGATTAGGTATAAAAGTTTGTCTTTGCAAACTTTATTCATAAAACTAGCCTAGAGCGTCATCTATTATTTAAAACTAGCCTAGAGCGCCATCTGCAGTTTAAAACTAGTGTAGAGCGCCATCTGCTGTATTAAACTAACCTAGAGCGCCATCTGCTGTAAAAACTAACCTAGAGCGCCATTTGCAGTTTAAAACTAGTGTAGAGCGCCATCTGCTGTATTAAACTAACCTAGAGCGCCATCTGCTGTAAAAACTAACCTAGAGTGCCATCTGCTGTTTAAAACTAGCCTAGAGCGCCATCTGCTGTAAAAACTAGCCTAGAACACCATCTGCTGTTTAAAAACTAGCCTAGCGCACAATCTGCTGTTAAAAACTAGTCTAGAGCGCCATATACTGTTTAAAAACTAACATAGAGCGCCATCTGCTGTTTAAAAACAAGCCTAGTGCACCATCTGCTGTTTAAAAATAGAATAGAGCACTATCTGCAGTTAAAAACTAGCCCAGAGCACCAAATGCTGATAAAAACTAGCTTAGAGCACCAAATGCTGGTAAAAACTAGCTTAGAGCGCCAAATGCTGGTAAAAACTAGCTTAGAGCGCCAAATGCTGGTAAAAACTAGCTTAGAGCACCATCTAATACTTAAAAATGAACGGAGGTGGAGCACCATCTGCTGTTAAAAACCATCTTAGAGAACCATCTACTGTTTAAGGACTGGCAAAGAGCACTGTCTGCTGTTAAAAACTAGCCTAGAGCGCCGTCTGCTGTTAAAAACTAGCTTAGAGCGAGATCTGCTGTTACAAACTAGCCGAAAGCACCATCTGGTGTTATAAAACTAGCCTAGAGCGCCATCTGCTGTTAAAAACTAGCCTGAAGCACCATCTACTGTTTAAAAATTAGCCTAGAGCACTAGCCTAGAGGTCTATTGTAAAGACTATTCTAGAGTGCAGCCATCTGTTAAAAATAGCCTGGAGCACCATCTACTACTTACAAACTAGCCTAGAGCGACATCTGCTGTTAAAAATTAGCCTAGAGTGCCATCTGCTGTTATAAAACTAGCCTAGAGTGACATCTGCTGTTAAAAACTAGCCTAGAGCACTATGTACTACTTAAAAACTAGCCAAGAGTGCCACCTACTGTTAAAAACTAGCTTAGAGCGACATCTGCTGTTACAAACTAGCCGAGAGCACCATCTCCTGTTATAAAACTAGCCTAGAGCACCATCCACTACTTACAAACTAGCCTAGAGCGACATCTGCTGTTATAAAACTAGCCTAGAGCACCATCCACTACTTACAAACTAGCCTAGAGCACCATCTGCTGTTGAAAACTAGCCTAGAGCACCATGTACAACTAAAAAACTAGCCAAGAGGGTCTACTGTTTAGGAATTTGCCTAGAGAACCACCTCCTGTAAAACTAGCCTAAAACGCTATCTGCTGTTAAAACTAGCCTAAAGCGCAGGCTTTTATTAAAAACAAGCTTAGAGGGCTATCGTTAAAATTAGCCTAGAGCACCATCTACTTTTTAAAAACTAGCCTAGAGCACTGCCTGCTGTTCAAAACTAGCACTGAGCACAGTCTGCATTTAAAAAATAGTATAGAGCGCTATCTGCTGTTCAAAACTAGCTCAGAGTGGCATCTTCTGTTAAAACTAGCCTAGATAATCTGATGTTAAAAAACTAGCATAGAGCACCATCTACTGTTTAAAACCTAACCTAGAGCTCCATCTGCTGTTCAAAATTAGCCTATAACGCAGTTTACTGTTAAAAACTAGCCTAGAGCACAATCGTCTGTTAAAACTAGCCTAGAGCTGTTTCTACGGTGAAAACTAGCCTATAGTGCCATCTACTATTTAAACCTAGCCTAGAGCAGTCTACAGTTAAGACTAGACTAGAGCATCATCAGGTGTTAAAAAGTACCATATAGCGCCATCTGCTGATACAAACAAGCCTAGAGAGCCATCTCCTGTTTAAAAACTAGCATAAAGCACCATCTACTGTTTAAAAACTAGCCTAGAGCGCCATATACTGTTTAAAAACTAACATAGAGTGCCATCTGCTGTTTAAAACTATTCTAGAGCACTATCTACTGTTTGAAAACTAGCATAGAGCGCCATCTGCTGTTTAAATCTATTCTAGAGCACCATCTACTGTTTGAAAACTAGCATAGAGCACCATCTGCTGTTTAAAACTAGCCTAGAGCACCATCTACTGTTTAAAAACTAGCATAGAGCGCCATCTGCTGTTTAAAACTAGCCTAGAGCACCATCTATTGTAAAGACTATTCTAGAGTGCCGTCTGCTGTTTAAAACTATTCTAGAGCACCATCTACTGTTTAAAAACTAGCCTAGAGCACAGTCTATTGTAAAGACTATTCTAGAGTGCCGTCATTTGTTAAAACTAGCCTAGACCACCATCTGCTGTCAAAACTGGCATAGTGATACTCTAGAAATATCATGCGCCGTGGGAACCCTGTGTAGTAGAGTGGGTGTTTCAGGAAGCCCGTGGGACGTAGCGAAAGCTGAAGACGAGAAAACAGCGAGATGAGAGAGAAACGCACCGTCTTTAAGAGCCGCACAGAAACACACACTGAGAGCCACTGAGAGCCAGACAGAGGACAGATGAGGTGAGCAAAGTCTCATCGCAAAAAACACATCCGAGATGCGTTTACACGGCATGAGACTGAAACCACTGCGGCCGTCTGTAAAGAACAGATGGAGAAAAAATGGCCGACAGAAACACGACCTGGCGAACAGAGGTTAAACATCACATGCAAGCATTAATCAGACCATCATGAGTGAACCGCTAAAGAGGAAATGTGAGAGAGCCAATCCGTCTCTTCTAGCTGGAGAGGTTAATGCCTGCGGAAAGAGCATTTTAGACATGCAACAGTCAAACTGAGGAGAAAACTGAAGGATGAAGGATGACAGTAGAGCTGGGACGACACTGGGATAAGAGAAATGATTCTGCATTGACAAATGCATTGCGATTCAGTCTTGCATTGATTCTGAGCTTAGTTTTGAACTCATCTCCTGTTTAAAACGACCTTAAAGCGCCATCTGCTGTTTAAAAATAGCCTAGAGCATCATCTGCTCCTAAATATCAGTCTATAGAGCCACAATGCTGTTTAAAAGTAGCCTAGAGCGATGTCTGCTGAAAAACTAGCTTAGAGTGCCATCTGATGTTAAAACTAGCCTAGAGCGACATCCATTACAAACTAGACTGGATTGCAATTCGCTATTAAAACTAGCCTAGAGCACCATCTACTGCTTAAAAATTACCCTAGAGCTCTGTTTGCTGTAACAAACTAGCCTAGAGCACCATCTACTGTTCAAAAATTAGCGTAAAGCGCAGTCTACTGTTAAGAGTAGCCTAAAGCGCCATCTCCTATTAAAACTAGCCTAGAGCGCTATCTACTGTTAAATCTAGCCTAGAGCACCATCTCCTGTTAAAACTAGCCTAGAGCGCCATCTACTGTTAAAACCAGCCTAGAGCACCATCCACTGTTAAAACTAGCCTAGAGCGCCATCTACAGTTAAAACTAGCCTAGAGTGCCATCTCCTGTTAAATCTAGCCTAGAGCGCCATCTCCTGTTAAAACTAGCCTAGAGCGCCATCTACTGTTAAAACCAGCCTAGAGCGCCATCCACTGTTAAAACTAGCCTAAAGCACCATCTACAGTTAAAACTAGCCTAGAGTGCCCTCTCCCTTTAAAACTAGCCTACAGTGCCATCTGCTGTTAAACCTAGACTAGAGCGCCATCTGCTGTTAAAACTAGCCTAGAGTGCCATCTGCTGTTAAAACTAAGCTAGAGCGCCATCTACCGTTTAAAAATTAGCCTAGAGCGCAGTCTACTTTTAGGACTACCCTAAAGCGCCATCTCCTGTTAAAACTAGCCTAGAGCGCAATCTACTGTAAATCTAGCCTAGAGCGCCATCTCCTGTTAAAACTAGCCTAGAGCGCCATCTACTGTAAATCTAGCCTAGAGCGCCATCTGCCATTTAAACTAGCCTAGAGGGTCATCTACTGTTAAAACCAGCCTAAAGCGCCATCTGTTGTTAAAACTACCCTAGAGCGCCATCTACTGGTAAAACTAGTCTAGAGTGCCATCTGCTGTTAAAACTAGCCGAGAGGGCCATCTACTGTTAAAACTAGCCTAGAGTATAATCTACTGCTTAAAAAATAACCTAGAGCACCATCTACTCTTTAAATATTTGCCTAGAGCACAGTCTACTGTTAGGAGTAGCCTAAAGTGCCATCTCTTATTAAAACTAGCCTAGAGCGCCATCTGCTGTTAAAACTAGCCTAGAGCACCATCTGCTGTTAAAAACTAGCCTAGAGCACCATCTACTGTTCAAAAATTAGCCTTGAGTGCAGTCTACTGTTAGTAGCCTAAAGCGCCATCTCTTAATAAAACTAGCCTAGAGCACCATCTACTGTTAAAACTAGCCTAGAGCGCCATCTACTGTTAAACCTAGCCTAGAGCGCAATTCGCTGTTAAAAAATTAGCCTAGCGCCATCTGTTTAAGAACTACCCTATATTGACATCAGCTGCCAAAAACTAGCCTAGAGCGCCATCTGCTATTAAAAAAACATTCTAGAGAAACATCTGCTGATAAATGTGCTGTTAACTACCCTAGAGCACTGTTAAACACCAGCCGAGCACCATCTGCTGTTAAAAAGAAGCCTAGAGCAACATCAGCTGTTACAAACTAGCCTTAAGCACCCTCTACTGTTTAAAAACTAGTCTAGAGCGCCATCTACTGTTAAGACTAGCTTATAGCACCATCTGCTGTTAAAAAGCAGCCTAGAGCAACATGTGCTGTTAAAATCTACCCTAGAGCACAATCTGCTGTTAAAAACTACCCTATAGCGCCATCTGCTGTTAAAAACTAGCTTAGAGCAACCTCTGCTCTTAAAAGCAGCCTAGAGCGCCACCTACTGTTCAAAACCAAGTTCAGAATTCATTTGAGAAAATTGCGATGCATCCCAAATATTTTAAAGTACTAGTATATTTTTTAATCATTGCAATATTATCAAGCATCTTAGGCTACATTCAAGGAAAACAAGTATAACAAATACAATTAAAACAAACAAACAAACAAACACAAGTTGTGACACTAAAATTTGTTAAAAAACCTCAGAAACAAGCCAGAAATAATGCATTATTTATCGTCCCAGCCCTTTTTAAAAGCATTAAACCACTGCAGAGAGAAAACAGAAGGATCTGAATGGCTGCATGTTTTATGCATTAGCAATGGTACAACTTAAAGCAATAACAGAAATAATGTCATTTACTCAACCTTGGAGTTTCAGCTTTGTTTTGTGAATCTTCTGCAGGTTTACTGATGCCTTTTTAATGCAGTTTATTATGCAATTAAAATCATTCTGTGCTCTTCAAAACATAGCTGAATATTACAGTCTGGCTTGGGTGAGTAAATGAGCATGTATAAAGCTACTTTGAGTCTGTTAGTTGCATCAATGCTGCAAGCAGACAGAAAGCAGGACGGGATGAAATGAGAGACAGAAACATGCAGAAAGTGCAGAAAGTCCCACAATCACCCTGAACAGACGGCTGAGTGGCCACGGGGAGGCAGGACGCTTCAATTGAACCATCATAATAAACAACAGCTAAAACAAAACATGTTGGATTTAATGCAACTCAGCTGGTTGCCAGGCTGTATTTTTTAGGCAAGACACTGCAGGTCAAAACAGCGGAACAGTAATTAAACAGATAAAAGCTACTTACTATGCCTAATTAAGTATATTTAAAATGATACTATAATGCATAATTACGGGCAGTGCAGTGGCTCAGTGGTTAGCACTGTGGCCTCACAGCAAAACGGTTGCTGGTTGGTGTTTCTGTGTGGGGTTTGCATGTTCTCCCTGTGTTGGTGTGGGTTTCCTCTGGGTGCTCTGGTTTCCCCTACAGTCCAAACACATGCACTATAGGAGAATTAGACGAACTAAATTGGCCGTAGTGTGTGTGTGTGTGTGTGTGCGAATATGAGTGTGTATCTCAGTACTGGGTTGCGGCTGGAAAGGCATCTGCTGTATAAAACATATGCTGAATAAAGGGACTAAGCTGAAGGAAAATGAATGGATGAGCACATATTTACTTACTTACATATTATCATTCCAAAGGTTTTTACATTTGTGCAATATAGTGCAAGTTGTTTTAATATGCAAATGGGTAATTACTATATCTAATTAAAAATTATGAAATGTATATAATTTATATATGAAATATATGTATACATGTATGGCTTCATTAAGATGTTTATGCCTACAAAAATATCAATATATTCTGATTTCAATTTCAGTACATTATATTTAATGCTATCCTATAATTATAAAATGCAGAACCCTTTTTCCGACACAATACACATAATTATAAGTGTATTTCTGTTTCATCTTCACTAGTATATTCCACAAAACTTGTATCAACAGTATTATTTTAATTAATGTATTACACTATAATATAAACACTTTACAAACTGTGCATATACATTATATTTAAATTAGATTTTTTCTTACATGCAATAATTTCTTACATATGCATATATATATTTTTTAAATAAAAATGATATTACTGGTAATATATATAAATTATTACACTAAAATATAAATACACATTCAAATAGTATTCATAATAAACGTATATAAGACTTTACAAATTGTACATGCATTGTAATAAAACTAGCGGTGGGCCGTTATCAGCATTAACGCGAGACTCTTATCGAGCGATTTAAAAAAAAAATATCCCCGTTAATCTATTCTCAAAGATGAGTTGGAAGATGGGTCTGTTCTACACAAGCTATGATGACTTTTACCTTGATATTTTAGCGCGGATGTATACCTGACCGGTGAGCCGTCTGACAAAAAAAATGCCCTTCTGAATCTTTCATACGACTGACTACGCTTACATGGATATCTGTAATCTAGTTATTTGCCTTAATAGACAATAATATAACGAAGGTATTTACGTAAAGTGCTTTCATGAAGGAGTTTCCTGTAATTTTGGGTGACTTTAACTGCAGTTTAGCAGTTTCACCTTCACTCATGAACATTTTATTCATGCCCCCGAGACAAACTGGGGTATTAGACACAAATAAGGAGTAACTGGTGAGAGTGTTATGGGATTTAATAACGCACGTCGAACAGAAAGAAAAAAACTTTCGCATTTCACAATGTGTGCATGTGCATGGTCCTTTGCTGACAGGGTGTGGATCTTGTGGGAAAATATGGCAAAAAGTCCTACATGACGGTAATAGTTTGCTCGCAGTGTTTACTTCAATAGTTCAACTAATATCTGCACACTCCACATGTCTTAATTCCATTTCTGTTTAGTTCAGTTATGACTACAGTCAGATTAAGGTCATCAGAAATCACTGTTTGAGGCTGATGTAGGCCTACAGTTTACAATTCATGTTTAACTAAATAAACAGTTAGTAAACACAAGTACATCTTATTGAACATCATTTATTTTCATCACCAATTACCATAGTAGAATAACTAATCTGGTCTAATGCGCCACCTGGTTTGAGGAAAGTCATTATTTGGGTAGCACTCATATTCTGAATCCCTTCGGCAGAATTTAAATGAGCCACTTTAATCTGGATTAATTCCAAGATTACAGTGAGATTAATCTAGATTAAAAAATGATCTATGCCCACCTATAACTAAAATTATATGTTTTCTTACATGTATGCACAGTCTTTTAAAAATAAAAATGATAGTACAACTGTGCATGTTAAATTTACACTCTTTCCTACACGTCGTCACCCACAAAACACCAAATCCACTAATGCATGAAAAAAAATTCCCCACAGTGT
The DNA here is from genome assembly GCF_903798145.1 of Danio aesculapii. Lineage (NCBI taxonomy): Eukaryota > Metazoa > Chordata > Actinopteri > Cypriniformes > Danionidae > Danio > Danio aesculapii. The sequence goes on from NC_079436.1 coordinate 58,010,833, forward strand.
CTTGCTTTTCAAAATAAAAGTAATTTCTGTAATAAATATAATGTAATGTTATACTTTTATCGCATTAAAATCAGCAATGCACCAAAATGCATCCTCCTCCCCAGCGGCGCACTCAGGCGTGGCGGCCACAGACGGATCTCCGCGAGTCTAAACACTGATCTGAGGTCAGCCGCACACACTGACCTCGCACTTGCTGCTCCAGGTTGAGAATAACGTTTACGGCCTGGTGCAGGATCAGCAGTTTGGTCTGCGGTTTCTCATTGCTCAGGTGCAGCTGGCACATGCGGCCCAGCTCTTTGAAGGCCTCGTTGATGTCGCGTACACGCAGACGCTCGCGGGCGTTATTGGCCATTCGCCGCTCACGCTCCCGCTCCGCCTTCACCTCCACCGGCAGATCCTCATCATCCTCGTCTTCGTCCTCGTCTTGACTTGAGGGACAGAGGGGCGAGAGGAGTTACAGGCAAAAACAAGAGCCAGATGGGTTAGAAAAACCGACCAATCAGAAGACATTTGGATGGATGGCGGAATTGAGATCACTACAAAACTATGTTTGTTTATTTATTTAACTCTATGGAAGATGGCTTTGTTGCTCACCAATGCTGAATTAATCCAATCAAACTGCTAAATATTATTAGTATTTATTATTAGTGCTTCAAAATTAGAAGATAAGTAGCAGAATTGAGATTATTACGAAATTATTGTTTTTTTTTTGTCTATGAAAAGTTAATTTTTTTGCTCACCAATGCTGAATTTATTAAATAAAAACTGTGCAAAAAAAGCTAAATATTATTAGTATTTAAAATATCTGCGTTCTATGGGAATATACTGTAAAATGTCATTCATTTCTTTAATGTAAAGCTGAATTTCCAGCATCATTACTGTAGTTTTCAGAGTCACATGATTATAATATGATGATTTGATGATCATGAAACATTTATGATTGTCAAGATTGAAAACAGGTGTGCATAAGTTTGAGGTAAGTTAGATTTGAACTGGGGAGGGGGGGGGGGGGGGGTCTTTCACAAAAACATAACACTAATGACGATCAGAAATGTTTATTGTTCACCAAATAATCATATTATAATGATTGCTGAAGGATCACTGAATCATTAGAATTTTTGTTTTTGAAAAGTGTTTATTTGCTCCCTAAGGCTGAATTTATCAAATCAAAAGTAGTGAAATTTTGTTAGTGTTTAAAATAAATGTTTTCTATCTAAATATATTGTAAAATTATAATTTATAATTTTTAGTTGTACATGTTAATTTTCAGGATCAAACTACAGTTTTTAGAGTCACGTGATTCTTCAGAAATCCCTATATAATTCAATATAAAATAATATTCAAGAAACATTTATGATTATTATCAATGTTAAGTTTGAGGCAAGTTGTGTTTAAAATGATGGGAAAATAAACTAAATTAATGATCAAAGATAACTACAATTAATGAGCAACAGTTAAAACTATAATGATACAAAATGTTGTCATGTCACTTTTAAAAATGTCACAAGGTTACAGAAGATAATATTTCAAATCAATGCTGTTTTGAACATTTTATACATCAACTACACTACCTGACAAAAGTCTTGTGGCCTATCCTAGTTTTAGGAGCACAAATAATAACTGGACTTCTAGTTGATCATTTGGTGTCAGAAGTGTCTTATATGAAAGGTAAAGGCCTCTAGATGAGGCTTATTTGAGCACAATAAAATCTGATCATGTCTTGATGTTGATTGATTTCATTAGGACAGTAAGGTCTGACTCTGCTTAGACTAAAGTCTGCTCACTGAACCTTCAATAATGTCCAGTATAGAATATGTGGTCATGCTGCAGTGGAAACAGAATGAATATTGTGTCTGACTCCATCATGAGCTTGGAGGACTGCATCCATACATCTCTGCAATGACTCAAATCACTGATTAATAAAGTCATCTGGAATGACAAAGAAAGCCTTCTTGCAGGACTCCCAGAGTTCACCAAGATTCTTTGGGTTCATCTTCAATGCCTCCTCCATCTTACCCCAGACATGCTCAATAATGTTTATGTCTGGTGACTGGGCTGGCCAATCCTGCAGCACCTTGACCTTCTCTGCTTTCAGGAGCTTTGATGTGGAGGCTGAAGTATGAGGAGCGCTATCCTGCTGGAGAATTTGCCCTCTCCTGTGGTTTGTAATGTAATGGGCAGCACAAATGTCTTGATACCTCAGGCTGTTGATGTTGATCATCCACTCTGCAGATCTCTCGCACACCCCATACTGAATGGAACCCCAAACTATGATTGTTCCTTCACCAAACTTGACTGATTTCTGTGAGAATCTCCATGCTGGTTCCAGTAGGTCTTCTGCAGTATTTGTGATGATTGGGATGCAGATCAACAGATGATTCAGCAGAGAAATCCACCTTCTGTCTCTTTCTAAATGATCAACTAGAAGTCGAGTTATTATTTGTTGCTCTTACAACTGGGATCGACGACAAGACTTTTGTCAGGCAGTGTACAACACATAAAAAATTTTTCAACACTAATAATATTCAGAAATTTCTGAAGAATCATGTGACTTAAGAGTGGAGAAATGATGCTGAACATTCAGCTTTACATCACAAAAATAAGTAACAGTAAGTTCCTTTATAGTCACATTAAAATTGTTTTGAAATTGCAAAAATATAACTGTATTTTTGTTGAAATAAATGCAAACTTCTTGCAAATAAGACTCTTATTATTTACTCTAAACTCTTGCCTTATTGCATTTTTTTAATCCTGTAATGAAGTTGCACTGGTACCTCGTTCTCGTGCGGCTTTTTCCATCTTTCTTCTCATCCTCTGATTTATCTGCGATAGACAGATTATCATCATCGTCTTTGTCTTCTCTCTTTATATCTGAGCTGGAGGCGTGAGACGAACGAGCCAGAGTGAGACCTGACAGACAGAAACAGGATGAGATTAGCAACAGAAAACACTCACAAAACATACTGTAATTCATGAGGTGATTTCTAAAATGTGACCCTGGAGCACAAAATCAGGCTCATGTTGCACAGGAATATTTGGAGAAATAGCCAAAAACACATTGTATGGGTCAACATTAAGTCAAGATTATATTAATTGAAGACATTTTGTACATTTTCTACTGTAAATATATAAAAACTAAATTTTTGATTGGTATTGTGCATTGCAAAGCACTTTAAAGGTGATTTTCTCTATATTTAGATTTTTCCTAATCCTCAGATGCATCTCTTCCATCATAACTGGCTTACATGAATCACAGAATGGTTCAAGCGGTAAAAGCAAGGATACATAACGCTGCATTAGTATTTCAGTTAATGCATCCTCCTAGAACCAATCCAATAAATTTCATGTTTGTTTTAAAGCTTTATAATGTATAAAATACATGAAAAATGTATAAAAAAGCAATATAAAAGGGGCACGTTTGCATAATGTTAGTTCATGCATTCCCCTTAGAATCAATCCCAAGAACTTGAGTGTTTTATTTAAAGCTTTATAATGAATTAAATGCAAGCAACAGTGAGGTGTATTTGCTTTATTTCAGTTCATGCATTTCCTTAGAATCAATCCCAAAAACTTCAATGCTTGTTTTAACGCTGTACGATGTATAAAAAACATGCACCAGTGGAAAAAATCTTTTGAAACTAAGATGCATTTGCATTATTTCAGTCCAAGCATTCCCTTAGAATCAACCCAAAGAACTTAAATGCTTGTTTTCAAGCTGTATGATGTATGAAAAGCACGCAACAGCATAAAAAAATTTAAATATGGAGTGCATTTGCCTTATTTTACTTCAGGCATGCCCATAGAACCAATCCAAGAAGTTTAATGCCTCCTTTAAATGTTTATGATGTATGAAAAGCATACAACAGTGAAAAGAGAAATTTAAAATAAGGTGCATTTGCATTAGTTTATTTCATGCATTCCGTTATAATCAATCCAAAAACTTTAATGTTTGTTTTAAAGCCTTATAATGAATTAAATGCATGCAACAGTGTGAAAAAGCAATAAAAAAGGTGCGTTTGCATTATTCTTAGTTCATGCATTCCCTTAAAATCAATCCCATGAGCTTTGCTGTTTGTTTTAAAGCTTTATGATGTATGAAAAACATGCACCAGTGCAAAAAAGCTATTAAAAATGGGGTGCATTAGCATTATTTCTTACTTTATGCATCTCTTAGAACCAATCCAAAGAACCTGAATGCCTGTTTTAAATCTGTATGATGTATGAAAAGCATGCAACAGTGTAAAAAAGTTATTAAAAAAGTGCACTGGAGTGCATTTATGTTATTTTAGTTCACGAATCCCCTTGCAATCACTCTCATGAACTTTAATGCCTGTTACAATACAAAAACCTCTTGTTGCCCGCTTGTGCATTAAAATGCCTGCTCAAAGCTCATCATTTATGGAAGTGAATAAGACTAATGTGTGTTATGATTAAAGAAAGGCACTGACTGGTGAAGGTGTCCGACTGAGAGGACGGTGGAGGCTGATGGGAAGTGTGGTGTCCCTGCAGAAGAGCACTGGACTGCGGTAAACCTGCAGCGTCTTCACTGTGATTCGACATCTAGACAGAGAACATTAATGCACACTATTAGTAAACACTTATTAGAGGCTCAGCAGTCAATTTAATATTTTATAAGTAAAAAAATAAATAAAAAACAATCGGGGGAAAAACTTTGATGTCAAAATGTGACAAATATTTTATGCAGTTCTTTATGTAATATAAATATTTTTACACATTATTTAATGTATAAATATCACCTTGTAAAATGGTATTTAAAAAATTAAACCTGTTTTAATTCTAGCTCAAATACAACAAATAAAACTTTCTCCGGAAGAAAAAATATTATAGCAAATACTGTGAAAAACTTTTAAAAATTTAAAAGGAGGGCTATTAATCATGACTTCACCTGTATATCACCTATATATTTGCAAATCTTGGGTGAATAATCTCTCTAATATGATAATACCGGAGGCACATCTCTCGTCTGTAAAGCCAGAGTTTTGTTCACACTCACCAGGCCCGGCAGACGGTTGGCGAGGCCGAAGGCCTGACTGAGGGAGCCCAGAGCTGCAGCACCAGCCGAATGACCAGAGATGGCAGCGCTCAGCAAACTCTGCATATCTGTGCCCACCGCATGATTCCTCAACACATGCAGCGCTTCACCCAGACGGTCATCTAGCTTACTCTGAGGAGAACACACAAATATTCTAGACTCAAAGACTGTCAAACGTACAACAGTCTGACATACAGCTGCATGCATTTATGTATATGAATATGCATGAGGCACATCCTTTTTTAATATTTGTGCATGCATACATTTATATACACAGTACCCAGTATAAATGAGTACACAGTCATTTTGAAAATGAATATTTTTATCAATATTTCAGTGAATATAGGTCATATATTTGTGTGCATTTGAACAGATTTATTAAACAGATACATTTATTAAAATAATACTTAAGTCACCAAACATCTTTAGAAATGGAAAGATAATACATTTAAATTCATGCGAAATATTGCAAATCTTTATTTTCTATATACTTTTTCTCATTTAATTTAATATTTTTCCCTGACATAAATTTGGGCTACAAATATTTGGACAGTTATTAGTTGTTAGATTAGCTCCAGATTTGACTGACTAATCCAATGTAAAGCATCCTACAGAAAATATTCCTTTAAGAGAGATGAAGGGTGAACTCATATATGCCGAGCACTGTATATATATTTATGCACGCATGTACAATATGCATGCACACATATGCCAAAAAGGATGTGCATGCATATACCCATAAATCTATAGATACACATGCACATTCTTTTACATATTAAAAGTGCATCTACATGCATGCATTTAAGTATATACAAATGTTATATATATTAACATGCTTTTTGAAATATGCTCACGCATACATTTTAGGGTTTTTCAGTGTTTAATAATTATGACTGTTAAGTAATTGTTGTTTTAAAAATGTGTAATCTGACATTATAGTGTCACTCACTTTGCAAAAAACAAACAAACCCATTTTGAGAGTTCAAAAGCACTGACTGTGTGATGAAGCTTATTTGAATGCTGTTAAAATACGCTTATAACAAAAGCCAAAATAAAAATTCATTTAAGGGGTTGGTTCTTATTTCTAAGACATTGATCATATCGAAAGGGATATTCATTTCAACGTTCAAACAACGCTGGAATTAGGCATGTGCCGATATACATTTCAGACGGTATAATAACCTGTGTTAAAAATATCACAGTATAATAGTGTCATGGTAATGTGATTACTGCACTAAAATAAGTTCTTTTTAAATGTCTGGGTAAAAACATAAATAACTTTTCCTCCATTAATCAAAGGACATTTTATTTTTGGGAAACATTTATAATATTTTGGAATAGTCAGGCTTATAAATTAAAATAAATCATTGACTTCTGCTCTCTTTATTTGTTTCACTCATTAAAAAAAACACATTAAAAAACCCTTACAAACACCTTAGGAACGGTATTACAGACAATTTTAGCTTGTTTTAAAACCTTGACTTCTCCAAACCAAGTAAAACCTTAAAACCGGTTATCGTTCCATGCCTAGCTGGAACTGAACATTCCTGCATCTCAGAGCAGAACTGTGCTTTCTATGAATCTGTTTCTGAATGAGTCGGTGATTTAATGATTCACTCAATAAGACAGTCACTTGTTTTCTAAATGAATCAGCTGCCCTGAATGATTTGTGTTTTTATTGAATGACAATAAATCACATGGCTTGTGCATCCACTTAGAGTCATTCGTTTATTCATGATAATCTTAAAGACTTCCAAACCTCTGAATTTAATTTTTTCAGTACAGTCTTCAGTCTACTAAACCTTCTTGCATTGACATGCATTGGGTCTTTTGTTTCTACAATGGCAGTTAAAGGTTTCCTGTCTCATTTAGATCTCATCATTTATTTCTACATCTAGATCAACTGACAAAAACAAGATTTCCTTTTGTACTCAAGAAAACAGGTGAATATATAAAGGTAAATGCATAAATACATTTGTTTAATGCTCTATCCCTTTAAAACAGCACTAAATTAATCAAGCACATTCGTAATTCACACCCCCAGCATATTAATGCCATGAAAGTCCTTAATTGTACTTAATGTTTACATTAAAAGTCAGTACTGATGTTTTGATTGAGGCAATTTCAGAAATGCAGACCATTTTAAACAGCCATCTTCAAAATGTTTAATACAATTAGCTGAATTCAACACTGATAATACTTAAATACGGTTTCTGAAACACTGATTAAATGTGCATTATTTGCTATAGTTCTTGTATAAAATGTAAATATAAGACTTTTAATTTAGGAATTTCTTCGTTTTTTCATTCGGTTTCTGAAAGCAGCACAGTACAATTGTTGAAATCACACCATAAATTTCAACTCAAGCACTTTCAAGGACCTATGCATGAAATTCAAGTACTTTCAAGAAGCGTGGGAAGTCTGAAACATGCTGTAGATCAGTGTTTCCCAACCCTGTTCCTGAAGGCACACCAACAGTACACATTTTCAACCTCTCCCAAATCAAACACACCTGAATCATCTTATCATAACATCAGAAGAGACTCCAACACCTGAAGTTAATGGGTCAGAAAAGGGAGACATCCAAAATATGTACTGTTGGTGTGCCTCCAGGAACAGGGTTGGGAAACACTGCTCTAGATCATGTGAAAAAGCAAAATTGCCAATTCAAAATCCTATAAGCACAAAATCCTGCTTTTACTCTAATGCAACTCGTTTCAATCACAGCATGATTTATGCAGAAAACCATACCTGTGCCTGCAGTCCCGCTTCAAAACCAGGCGATGGCGCAGGCTGAGAAGAGCCTTTGGGCCACTGAGATGCAGAGGCTGAAAACACAAACAAACACAGATGTTAGTGAAGCCTGCCGCTGCATCAGATGTGGAGAAATCATAAAGCAGAGCGTGATCAAACTGTGCTGACAGAATCGCACAGCAGATGGCAGTACAGAGTGAGTAAAAGGAGAAGAAAACACACCGGCCACATTAGAAGGAGAGCCGACAGGAGTGGACGGCGTCGAGGAGAAGTTGCTGCCATTATTGTCTGACGGATATATCTAAAAACAATAAGAGAGAAGGGAGAATCAACTATCAATTCATCACAAAATACATTTAGAGAGATGCATTCAGTTAAAACAGGTCACATGCAGAAATCAGAGTGAAATTCAATACCTATTAAGATATTTAAAACGGTAGTTGCACACATTAAGAGCTCATCGCCACTTTAGGTTTGAACAGGTAATATTGAAGACATTTTAACTAACAGTATATTTACTAAATACTGATTGTATACCGATGTGTACCGATTGAAACTAATTCTAAAGTAAATCAGTATTCATATACTGAATAAACACGATGATCCAGCAGGGGATGTCAATAACAGCCAGTGTTGCCAGATTGGGCATTTTACTGGTTTTGAATTTGATTGTGAGGAAATTTGGGCGGTTTAGAAACGTAAATATTATATGCAACTAATTTAACAAAACATAAGTGTGTGCCCCTAGTCCATTCAGTTAGTAGTGACCAGTGCATAGCGCAAACCGCGTGGGCTCACCACCCACAGGAGGAGGTGAGGGAAAGTTGTATCAAAATCTCCCCAGACAAATCGGACTCCCCTTCACGTGCATCACGCAGCGCCTGTAGTTAAACTCAACGCTTGATCATGACACTTTTATCGATCATTTTTTTCTGCAATTGACAGCAAGAACAAACATAGAAGTGTTGTCTGATTGACAACTACATGTGTTCAAAAACAATTTATAACACCAAATAGGACAAATTAATACCCTATTACGAAAGTAAAATATACTCTCTAATAGGTAGTGTAATCTACAACATTAAGTGCAGTGTGTCGGTGACAGGGGGCAGTGTTTCGATATGTTGAGGTTCTGTGACTGAAGGTTGCTGTGTGGTTAAATTCTGACAGTTAAAGTGACCAGGTTAATAAAAATTATTTAATTTTCATCATTTATGTTTATTATTCTTCTGTATTGTTTTTTTATAATGTGTCTGCGACATATTGAAAGGTGTCCTTGAGTGCTTTGAAAGGGGCCTATAAATAAAGGGTATTATTATTATTATTATTATTATTAATATTATTATTAATAAATAAAATATTAATCTAATATTTTGGGTGTTTTTTGTGCATTTGGGTGGGATTTGGACAGCTTTTGGGCTGGAAAAAGTCAGCTATATCTGATAACATTGATAACAGCAGGAATAATACTGTAATCTTGCTTACTGCAGTAAACAAAGCAGCATGATGTCAAATCAAGCAGAATTATATTGGTTTCATGAACTACAAAGCACCCCCAATATTCAGATTAAATTCAGGCAAGCTTTAGCATTCAGATGCAAATTTCAATACCTTGTAAAATATAGAAATGTTATACTTTTTAAGATCCTTAAATATCTTTAAATTGACTTATCAATTTTTAATGCTTTCTAAGACACCACGAACACCCTGTAAATTAATAAAGAGCATGGAAAAACAGAATTACTGAAATGACAAAACATCTGAAATTAAACTCATTCATTCATTTTCGGCTTAGTCTCTTTATTCATCAGGGTTTGCCACAGTGCATGTTTTATCCAGCATATGGTTTCCACAACGGATGCCCTTCCAGCTGTAACCCAGTACTGGGAAAACAGCCATACACACTCATACACTATTAGTTTTAGTTCATCAACTCCCCTATAGCACATGTGTTTGGACTGTGGGGGAAACCGGAGCAAACTCACGCCAACATGCAAACTCCACACAGAAACGCCAACTGGCCCAGCCGGGACTCGAACCAGCAACCTTCTTGCTACGAGGCGATTGTGCTACCACTGCACCACCGTGAAGCCCGAGAAAATGTATATAAATAATAATAATATATATATTTATATAAATAATGTAAATCATGTTCTTGCATTTAAATGTAGATATTTGGACTTGAAACAGGACAAAAATTAAAGTAAGCTTTTTTTGCATAAATTACGTATAAATATTTAAGTATTTTTGTGCCCAGATGTTTTAAACTCTTGAAATGCTCAGTCACAGGCCTTAAAAACACATGCAAGTGATAAAGTTACACTCTATAATGGTTAAACATGGCAGTGACTCTACAAACCTCATGTGTTCTGTGGCTCCTGGTCAATTATAATTTAGACTCAACACTGCATATCTCGCAATGAGACTATTGCGATGGTGAAACTATATATTAAGCAGCCCTAGAATGTACTACCCAATTACACATAACAGCTAGAAAATACCCATAATGCACTTGACAGACATGACAGAAAAACAGCTTTAAATAACCATCACAGGAGCTAAATGTGAAGAGCAAAATCTAATCCGTCTGAGGGATTTTTAAACCAGCCAATCACTATTATAGGAAGTAGTGAGTGAGGGGTGATGTATAAGGCGGCAATTTCAAATACAGCAACAGTGAATCACTACATAAATGATTCTGAATCTTCCGACTCACCGAAGCCAGAGCTTTCCCGATCTCTGCGCCGGAGCTGCCAGCGTTTGCTCCTCTGTTTCCTGCATTGACAGAAAATAAGTCATGTGAGTAATATTTTATACATATCGATATGAATATATTTTCACCAGACTTGAATAGCTCAATTTGAAAAGAATTCATAATTTTACAGTGATTATTAATGATTTAGGACAGATCATCTCGTTTTTTATAGTTTATTTGGCAAGTCTAACTGTATTAAAGTATGTGTTGAATAAACATAAATAACACTGTATAGTCTTCATTGTACAAAAGCATACAAATACATTAAAACTAATGGTTTAAATGCACTTGAAATCTTAGTCGTCGGTCTTAAAGGGGTAGTTTGCCCAAAAATCTTTAATTTACTCACTCTAATTAAGTGGTTATTGAACTTTGAGTTTGTTTGTCCTACCATAGAAGTCAATGGTTACAGATTTACAACATTTCCTAAGGAATGGATAATCTTAAATTGACATTGTTGCTGAATTGGTATATAGTGCAGCTGCGTTCAGTGCTGTTACCCATGATGCCGTCGCCGGAGCTGATGGGTGGTGTGTGGTTGGGAACGCCATAACCTGCAGGAACCGAGTGGAAGCTGGAGGGTAAATTGACCTCGCTGCCATGCAGAGGATAATTCTGCGGAGATACCGGCAGCGGCTGACGCTTCTGCAGACACACAGCACAAAGACAATATTACACTTGTAAGGAATAATTAATAACGAGCAAGTTATTACCGATAACAAGGCTCACACGCAATCTGCGTGCATATATCTAGATTTTTTTAGCACATCATGAATCAGTTTAATTGCTATTTACCATTGTAAATGTACAGTTGAAGTCAAAATTATTCGCCCTCCTGTGAAATTTTTCACAGTATTTCCTCTAATATTTTTGCTTCTAGGGAAAGTCTTATTTGTTTTATTTCGGCTAGAATAAAAGCAGTTTTTAATTGTTTTAAACCCATTTTGAGGTCAATATTATTAGCCACCTTAAGCAATATTTGTTTTGGATTGTCTCCAGAAGAAACTACTGTTATACAATAACTTGGCTAATTAACCTAACTTTACCCTAATTGACCTAGTTAAGCCTTTAAATGTCACTTTAAGCTGAATACTAGTGTCTTGAAGACAATGGGGGGGGGGGGGGGGAGGAGAGAGAATACAGGAGGGTTAATAATCCTGATTCGACTGTATATTTACTCAGTTGAAAATTAATGTCAGTAATATTAACAATGAATAAGCACATGTTTATATGGTGTATGTACAATCAGTTTGAGTTATGAGTCTTGCTTTGTTTACATAACAAGTGATTCTATTTGAATTTGCAACGTAAACAGTAAACATATTTTCAGCTTTTAGTTACTATACTCCCAAACTCATTGCACAAAATCTGCACATTAAAGCAATTTCCACAGATTTCCAGCATTTAAACATGTGGCCTTGCCCATAACCCCCGGTGTGCATTATGCTCTAATAATTCCATGGCCATAAATTGCATTATTCTGCTTATAGTCCAGCTGCAGGCACTGTTCAGATGTTGTATTTCCTACATTTGTCCTCAAACTGCTCCTGTGTGTAGGACTAGTTTCTTACTAGGGGTTGCACAGACCAGTCATTGAGCAAGATTGAGCATTTTTTTGACCCCTACTATTATAGCAGTAAAATATGCGTTTGAGCAGGACTCTGATGCTTATAGCATTTGTCTTTTGTGCTGTAATAAAATAACTTCCCAAATATAAAAATATTTGTTAAATTCTTAGTAGAGCGTGCCGTGATCATATGTTAACTGCATTTATTTTGCAGTAAAATTAGCCTGTGCTAATGTTGCATTAACAAATGAATACTGTTGACGATGCATTTGTTTTGCACTAAAAATAGTCATTGGTAATGTTGCATTGTTTTTGCAGCATGTTATGAGGTGTCAAACAGCACGTGAATATATTTTTCCTGCACGCAAATATTAAATTGTGCTATGTTGCAAAATATTAGGCATCACCAGTCTAGTCGACGTTGACTTTAAAGAGCCCGTATTATGGTTTTTTTTTAAATGACCACCCATGCAGTGTGTAACACAGCACTAAATGAATGGAAACATCCAGCTGAGGTTTATATCTGAAAGTGCAACATGTTTATAACTATTGATTCTACTGAGTTGACAGAGTCAAATTAATAATTCATCCTTTGTTTGGATCTTTTGCCAGCACGCATTGACGTTGATACATCGCCAAATATGAAGTGCCGGATCCGGTAAAACGTGAACGTGCCTTTCCCTCCAAGTTAATTCCCTCATGTATGTTATTTTCTCACATTTTACATCCATTAATGGAAATATTGGGAAAATCTCTCCTTTAGTCAGTCTAGTCCCTAGGAATGAGAGCACACATTAGAATGAGAAGCTTACATCTAGTATCCTTTCCTATATATTTGTGTGATGTATACATAAATGAAGAGGAAATGTGAGAAAAGGTGCCTTAGCTGATGTGTACTGTATGCTTATGACAAGAGATATTGCCTAATTTCTCTTTGTACCGTATAATTAGAGGCATCATTCTGGCCTCTATTTACTGGAATCTTCTAGAAGTACTTTTTTCTGCTTTGCATTACTGTGCATTTTGGTTCTGTCGATGTTTTTCGCAGATGAACCCTAAAACTGCGTGCACAAATGTCCGGGCAATATTAAACCTAAAACCAACTTTACTAAGCTAGGAGGTGATTGGTTTTCTAAAGTATTTCCCAGTTCACGCTCGAGGGCTTGTGCAGCTGCAAGCAGCTGAGACTTCACCATGTTTATTTACCTGCCTTGCAGCAACGGCTGCCGTATGTGGGCGTGGCCAGGCCATGCATTTTCAATTTCACATCGCCTTTCATTCGTCACGATGTATTCAATGAAAAAGGATTCTGTTTTTTCATTTTCATCTTGCAGCAAACATTGCACATATGTCTTGGAAAATGTTAACAGAATAACATAGACATTTAACATATTGCATTATCGTTTCGTGTATTGCATTTCAATATGAATTTTGCTACACACATCCCACGGTGTTATGCTGAAAATGAAATCCTGCGTTTCCTAGACGTGAGTGTAAACGCATTTAAGACAAATAACATTTAGATGATCGTTTTGCTACAGTTTCTGCTTGCACTTTACACACATCAAATTCAGTTTGTGTACTGCATTTTCAATTTAACTTTGCAACTTATAAAGCATTAAAATACGGAAATGATTTACAAAATAAAACCATGTTTAAAATGATAAATGCAAATGATTAAATGCAAATAATGTACAAATGTCTTGGAAAATGCAAACTGAAATACAGAAATACATTGCCATTTAACATATTGCATTGCCTTTTTTTGAAATTACATTTCAACATGAATTATGCTACTCATATGCTTCCATATTACACAGTTTATATGAACCAGTTTCTTCTTCCTCCAGATCCTGTAAGTGTTTCTTCTTCCTACACAATGTGAAGTGTGATTAGAAATGTCTGGTTTTCTGTAGTTTTCTAAATATGTTTAATTGTGTGTTGTAACTTGTAATCGCTCTGTGTGGCTTGTAATCGCATATCTATTATAGACCAGTGCTTGTACTATATCTCTCAGGTTAAATCTGTATGGGCTATTCACATATTGCATCCAAAACTACGTTGAAAACGCGTCGAATGCTGCTTCTTTACCGATTAAATGCGTTTTGTAATCGCAATCCTCTGCCGTTTGTCTTTGCTATGGCCACCATCAGCTGTTCCAACACACGCTTGTTGTGGTCAATTTTCAAAATAGTTCAACTTCTGCCACTGTGTGGATTAATAGTGCTGTGTGTCGTTGTTATTACTTGGGGTCGTGGTTAAGAATTGAGGAATATGCTGCTGTTTAACTGCACTGCTTTAATGCATTCCTGTGTTGGCCTCACACATATACTATGTGCTCCGACTACTTCACAGCTGTGGTGGGCGTTTCTCTTTGTCTCGCGCTGAACCCAGTCGCCAATCACAACAGACTTAAGTCACTGGACCAATCAGTGCAGATTAGAATCATGCAAAGGAGGCATTTGGGAACAAATGAATCTCTGAATTCAGTCAAATAAATGCATATTATAAGACAATGAAAGTGTTTTTGACCTTGCATGCATATCAGCCTGCTGTTGGAGACCCCAAAACCCCAAAAAATTACCTTTTATAATGCATAATAAGGGCACTTTAATAATGTAAACGTAATAACTAAAGTAATTCAGCCCCTATTCCTTCCACATCTCATCTCCCAAAAGTCTTCTGTTGCAGCTGTGGAATATCTGATAATCATTTAGCGTATTGATCTGGCACTCTAATGCGCTCAAAACCTGCCGGAACTACTTTAGCTGAAAATAATGGCACACCTTAGAATACTCATCAGCCAATCAGAATCAAGCATTCGACGGCCATCGTGCGTGTTATTTTATTTGATTGGCCGTTAAATTAAACGAATTGAATATATTTGGGGCATAACAGAACGTCTCGTCTTTGACCCTCATATATGTAGTATTTCTCAACCACTGGTTCAGCATCAGGAATGTTTGATTGCTTTTCCACATGAAGCTCTGAAGTAATTAACTGCATTTTTCTCTGCGGTTTCTGGCCCATCAGAAAGGGAAAAAATATCTAGAGGACTCCATTAGGAGATATTTTTGACCAAATGAATCTGAGATCATGATGGTATTTAAGAAACTTGAATTTAATCCTAAAAACACATTTAAAGATGAGCTCACCTGTGGGTTTATGAAGTTACTCATGACCGGAGAATATCCAGACTGACCCCAATGATCCGGAAGTCCCTCTGAAAACAAAAAAACAAGACCAGATTCAAGACCAGAACAACAAAAACGAGATCCACAAGTCAACTGCTTGAAGAAAATACTGATCTTACATTACTTCAAGATATAAAATATACAGATATGAATTATTACATTTTAATTCTCTCAATATGTGATAAGTGCAGTGATTTGCATAATATAAAATTATAAAAATATTAAACAGCTATTGAACTAAATATTTGATAAAACCCTAGCTGTATATACACAAATTAAATATTTTTAGATGCACAAAAATGTAATATTTGATCTATTAAACTAAATATTTGACATAACATCACAATTTATATATAATTTCAGCCTGCCATTTTAGATTTCCTATCTGCTGCACATTTTATTTGTGCGTAAAATGCCTTGAGAGCCTACTTTTGAAGGCGCTATATAAAAAAAGTTTATTATTATTATTATAATTATTATTATTATTATTATTATCATCATCATTATTACTATCTATCTACAGCAATATTAGTTTATTTTCTCCAATATGAAGTGAAACCAGTTTTGTTATTACAAATATTAATTTTCAAAATGGGGTGTAGTCATTTGTGCTGTGCACTGTATATACAATCTATTTATAGATCTAAGAAAGAAGCTTTTAGTTTAATGCAATTACATAACTATAATTAATTACACTAAAACACAGTCGGAATCAAATATTCAAATGTTTTCAAAAAGTTTTCACTAAAATACTAAATATTACATGTGATATAAACATATACATGCTATATACAAATGCAGGCAGCAATGTAGAAATCATAATTGCATTGAAAGGAAAAAAGCAATTAAACTACAAATAAATAAAATATTAAATACATTTTAATTAACTATTCTGTTCACTGTATAATTAGTCTATTTAAGTAAAATATTATTTTAGCTTTATACTTTTTAATAATTATAATTACACAAACACAACCTAAAACCAATTTTTTTAATGTTTGAATGAAATTCCCTAAATTAATAAATAATAAATGTTTATATAAAAATGTAATCTAGAAATATATTGAAGAGAAAAACAGATAAAATAACAAATAAATAAATAGATATATAAATATAAGGTTTTTATTAAAGTATGCAGTGCACTGTATAAATAATTTGTCTAAGTAAAAAAATGTTTTTAGTTTTATGCTTTTAGATAACTATAAACTATACAAACACAAACTGAATTAAATATGTAAATGTTTTGATTAAATTTTCAAAATTTAATAAAAAAAATATGACATTTACATAAACATGCATGCAGCAATCTAGAAATCATAAACATTTAAAATGAAAAAAGAGATAAAACTACTAAATAAATAAATTTATATAAAATACATAATAAATTCAAATTAAATATAATAGAAAAGTAAACAAATTATAATCATTTTTAAAGGAAAAAAAAAACCCACAAAAAAATCTATATAAAATAAATAATAAATAAAAATAAAAATATATATAAATAAATTCAAATTAAAATGACTGTAAATAAAATATAATTTAAATATTCAAATGTTTTAATCGAATTAAGTAAATAATAAATATTAAATGTTTACATAAAATACATGCAGCAATCTAGAAATCATAATCATTTTAAAAAGAAAAAATAGACAAAACTACTAAATAAATAAATAAATATAAAATAAATAATAAATTAAATTGAATTATAAATAAATTCAAAGAAAATAGAATATATAAAATATTTAAATGTTTTAATGTTTTCACTAAATTAATAAACATTAAATGTTTACATAAAATGCATGCAGCAATCTAGAAATCATAATCATTTTAAAAAGAAAAAAATGAGCTAAAACTACTAAATAAACAAATAAATCAATGTAAAATATATAATAAATTCAAATAAAACATAATAGAAAAAATAGAATGAATTATAATCATTTTAAAAGGAAAAAAGAGATAAAACTACAAAATAAATAAATATAAAATAAATAAATTAAAATAAAATATAAATATAAATAAAATCAAATAAAAATAAATGTAAATAGATCATAATTTTAAAACAAAAAAGAGATAAAACTACTAAATAAATTTAAATTAAATAATAAATTAAATTCAAATAAAATAAATTCTATAACAAATTTTAATGTTTTAATGTTTTCACTAAATTAATAAACATTAAATGTTTATATAAAAATGCATGAAGCTATGTAGAAATCATAATCATTTTAAAAAGGAAAATAAATAAATAAATATATAATAAATAATAAATTAAAATACAATAAAAATACATTTTAATAAAATAAAATAAAAAAATCCCAAAATGTCCAGTCTGCACAAACCTTGCACATTAAAAAAGCCTGGATAAAGGTTTCCAGGTTTGGATCCGGGGTATCCGGCGCTGTCCTGGTTGTAATCCTCACCGGTAGAGCCTGGATACGCCTGAAAACAGAAGAAAGGAAAAGCTGTATTGAGCTCTTGAATGTGACGTGATCATCCAGAAGATGTGGTTTTGCTTCAGCCACAGAATGTCTGCATGTGCATTAAATTAGGAAACATTCATCCCAGATCAGAGAACCAATCCTGACTCAAGGGAAAGTCCAAAATTAGGACACAGACTAAAACAAAAACATACAGAAGATCCAGAATAACCCTGACAGGATAAAGGCCTGCGACCTGACAAGTTAACATTACTGAATAATATTACAATTATAGTTAAATATATATACACTCACCGTCCACTTTATTAGGTACAGCTAAAAACCCTAACTGCTCGTAACCCTAACTGCTCGTTAACGCCAAGATAACAAAAAAACTTGCCAAAAATGACATTCATTTAGTTTTTTTTACTATACAATTAAAATTTAAAAATAAATGAATATAATTAAAATATTAAAAAAATAGAAGTGATTATATAATAATAATAATAATAATAATAATAATAATATATAATTAAAAGGAAAAAAAGAGACAAAACTACTAAAAAAATAAATCAATATAAAATGCATAATAAATTCAAATAAAATATAATAGAAATAAATTCAAATAAAAATGAATGAAAATAAAATAGAATTCAAATATTAAAATGTTTCAATCAAGTTTTCAGTAAATTAATAAATATTAAATGTTTACATAAAATACATGCAGCAATCTAGAAATCATTTTAAAAGGAAAAAAGGAGACAAAACTACTAAATAAATAAATATAAAATAAAGAATAAATTTAAATAAAAAAGAAATAAATTAATTTAGTTTTTTTACTATACAATTAAAATTGAAAAATAAATTAATATAAATAAAATATTAAAAAATAGAAGTGATTATATAATAATAATAATAATAATAATAATAATATATAATCAATATAAATATACAACACGCATTGTTACTGGTAAATCAATAATTTTACACTTAATAATATTGAAGCATGCTTGACATTAAGGATAAATCATAATGTATTTGATACTATAACTGAAATATAAATGAATAAAAAATAGACAAAAATAAAAAAGCCAAAAGCTGAATATTTAAATAAAATTATGATAATAATAAAAATATAATGCATGTAAAATTAAATACAAGAAAACAAAAAAAGTTACCTTTTAACATAGTTAAATACAACCGAAAAATAAATACAAATAAAATATTTGTAAAAAAGTGATTATATAATATATTTTATATAATAACAATAATAATAATAATAAAATACATACAACGTGTATTTTCACTGATAAATCAATAATTTTACACGTTCTTAAAAATATTAAAATATGCTTGACATTAAGGATGAATCATAATAAATTTATTAACAAGCATTCGTTGCCCAAACCTCCAGCTGTTTTTGTCAAATAATAAAGCTTCCAATTTGAAGCATCTGATTAAAAAAAGCTTTAATTATTATTATTATTATTATTATTAAAGAGACTTCTTTATTGAGAAATGTAACATTTAGAGGACTTCTTTTTTCAGGTAATCATACACGAAGACGTCACGAAAACACGAAACAAAAGAAAACAGCAAAAACACACGCCTGTCTAACTGTGAAAGAGTGTTAATATTATAAACACCAGCAAATTACAAGCCAATTAAACACAACAAAGAGGTGAAATATAAGCAGCGTTCCAGCGATCTGATGTCAATGATGGAGAAAGAAGCCAAAGAAAAGCATCAAGCAGAAATAAAGCTGAAGAAGATGCATGAACACAAGAAAACGAGAGAGAGAAAATGAGGAGCGAGAGAGACTCTTTCCCAATTACAGAGCCATCTGTCCAATACTGGAGTCCAGCCAACAACACCGACAGCTGGAGACTCAGAGAAGCAGACCACCAATACAGAGAGAAGCAATGAAAAATACTGAGAGCATGAATAAAGATGCGGAGAGAGGAAAACAAAAAATACATCTGATGAGCATGAGAGACTAGAACTGCAATGTTTAAGAGCAAAGCTTTATTCACTTTGCTTTAGCTCCTTGTTTCTTGTGTTTGTATATTATTTATATACAGCTCAAGTCAAAATTGTTAGCCCTCCTGAATTATTAGCCTCCCTGCATATTTTAACAGAGAAATTGAACACATTTCTAAACATAATACTTTTAATAACTCACTTATAATCACTGAATAAAAGAATGATGACAGTAAATAATATTAGACTAGATATTCTTCAAGACACTTCTATACAGCTTAAAGTGACATTTAAAGGCTTAACTAGGGTAATTAGGGTAAAGTTAGGGTAATAAGGCAAGTCATTGTATAACAGTGGTTTGTTCTGGAGACAATCCAAAACTAATATTGCTTAAAGGAGGCTAATAATATTGACCTTAAAATGAGTTTAAAACAATTAAGAACTGCTTTTATTCTAGCTGAAATAAAACAAATAAGACTTTCTCCAGAAGAACAAATATTAGAGGAAATACTGTGAAAAATTCCTGAATCTGTTCAACATCATTTGTGAAATATTGAAAAAATAATTAATAGAGAGCAAAAAAATTTGACTTTAACTACACTACCTGACAAAAGTCTTGTTGCCCATCCAAGTTTTAGGAACACAAATAATAACTTGACTTTCGGTTGCTTACTTGGTATCAGAAGTGTGTTATATGAAAGGTAAAGGCCTCTAGATGAGGCTTATTTGAGCACAATAAAATATGATCATGTCTTGATTATTAATGATTTCATTAGGACAGTAAGGTCAGACTCTGCTTAGACTAAAGTCTGGTGACTGAACCTTCAATAATGTCCAGTATAGAATATGTGCTCATGCTGCAGTGGAAACAGAATGAATATTGTGTCTGACTCCATCATGAGCTTGGAGGACTGCATCCATACATCTCTGACATGACTCAAATCACTGATTAATAAAGTCATCTGGAATGGCAAAGAAAGCCTTCTTGCAGGACTCCCAGAGTTCATCAAGATTCATTAGATTCATCTTCAATGCCTCCTTCATCTTACAATAATCAATAATGTTCATGTCTGGTGACTGGCCTGGCCAATCCTGGAGCAGCTTATCCTTCTCTGCTTTCAGGAGCTTTGATGTGGAGGCTGAAGTAAGAGAAGGAGCGCTATCCTGCTGGAGAATTTGTAATGGGCAGCACAAATGTCTTGATACCTCAGGCTGTTGATGTTGATCATCCACTCTGCAGATCTCTCGCACGCCCCCATACTGAATAGAACCCCAAACCACGATTTCTCCTTCAACAATCTTGACTGATTTCTTAAGGAATCTTGACTCCATGCTGGTTCCAGTAGGTCTTCTGCAGTATTTGTTATGATTGGGATGCAGATCAACAGATGATTCAGCAGAGAAATCCACCTTCTGACACTTTTCCAAATGATCAACCAGAAGTCAAGACTTTTGTCAGGTAGTGTAGATATACAGTGTATATTTGGTGTTGTTATGTTTCTATTTTTAGATGCGTCTTAACATTCAGCCAAGGGTCTACAGATGAAAATGAGCTTCTTTTTTTTTTTTTGCCCCTGTTAGCAAATGAACTAAACAAACAAAACAAATTAGTATGTGGTATTCTAAAGGGTCCTAATATTATGCTGGAGTCACCTATAACAGATGTAAACACACCTAAGGTTAGAAAACATTGCAATATTTTTAAATGGGTTTAATATTAGTCATTTTGTGAGGATTTTGATTGTTCATTCGAATCATTGAACAGTTTAAGATCTGATGACTGACTGAATTGTTTTAATATTAACAAACTTAAAGGCACATAAACATTTGTTTAATTGTCCTTTTTTTTTTACTTCAGCAACAACCTGACAAGTGTCTTTAAAAGTGTTGAAGATTGACAATCATGTTGAACATTCATTTTTCATTCATTTTAACCCCTGAACTATCATCCTAAAAATAAAGAAAAAGTGAATTAAAGGGACCTATTATTGAAAAAAAAAAATCACTGTTATAAGGGGGTTAAACACAGTTGTGTGGCAGCAGTGTGTGAATACAGCAGCTTCAAATGGTAAAAAGTTATTAATTGTATTGTTTATAATCAGACTTGATGGATGAAACACTTTGATTGACATTCTCCTTTTGTGTGTGTCATCAGTGGGGGAAAGCCCCGCCCACTAGTAACCATCTCTCTCATTAGCATAGTATTGTTTTTGATGCTAACACAGGTGTTTGTAGCTCCGCCCTCTTCTGAAAAGATCACAATCTCATTTGAATTTAAAGCGACGGTGACAAAAAACACAGCTCGGATCAAACAAAGCCTAAAAGAGTCAGTTTCAGAGAGTTACAAACATTATCTGTGTGCTATTTTCAGCTGAAACTTCACACACACTCCAGAGACATCAGAGACTTATTTTACATCTTGTAGAATGGAGCATAATTAGACTTTGAAACCACAGAAGAGTAAGAGAACATTCACAGACTCTCATCATGCAGATACTACAGGTTCAGTGTGCTTGTACTGAGTATGTTGCGTGCACACTACATAGGGTGCATGTGTGTGTGTCTGTGTGTGTTTTGGGTCAGACATCAGCATGATAATCTGAGCTCAGACACTCACCGATATGGACGTCGGCAGGCCGTGAGGAACCTTCCTCTTTTTGGGCAGTGGATCTGAAAGGAAAACAGCATTAGGAAGCCGTCCAGACTATAATTGGATGCCAAAGGCTTTTAAAGTCTGATTTACATTAAAGCCGACATGATTGATGAGCTGATGCAAACAAAGATGTCGCACGCTTTTTAAAAACACACACACTTTCATGAGGAACTCTGTGTTGCTATCATATGTGTCCTTAAACTTCAATACATGAGGGAAAACATTACATAATATTGAAAATACAGCAGCAACACAGTACTGATCACTTGTCGTATAATATATTGAAGCCACACAGTCTATTAATGTATGCTTAATAAGAAAAAAAATATATATAGACTACTGGAGAGAAATGCAGCATTTACACAAGTGCAGTTTATTATACAGTATTTATCAGAAATTATGAGCTGCATGATTATAATGCCGCACTTCACATTTTAACCAACAACGCATATTATGTCAAGAACCCAATATTTATTTTGTTTATAAAACAACATGAAGACTTTAATATTAAGCACTGTAATTTTACAGTAACACCATAGACTACCTTTATATTTCACTGTATCATAAAAATATTGTATTGTTTATTATCTTTAACAATAATGCCAAGTCACTAAGACTTAAAGAATAAAATCATAATAAATAAAAATATATATAAATAAAAATAATATATATAAATAAATAAATATATAAATAAATAAATATATAAATAAATAAATAAATAAATATATATATATATGTAGTTTACTTTAAAATGAAAAAAAATTACACATTTTAGTGGAATGTTTATTTAATTTTATTATTCTTCATATTGTTTGTAATATGATTTTGTTATAGCACTTTGGGTTTTTGTAGCGCTTTGGGTTTTAGAAAAGCGCATGTTAAATAAAACATACTATTATTATTATTATCATCATGGATTTTATAATAATAAATACCAGCAACAATCAAGAATGCATGATTATATGATATCACTCTGCAATTAATAAATGTGATTATAACGAAAGTAGGCATGGGACGATGTCGCGTGGTTTGGGAAAGTCAAGGTTTTAAAACAGCCAACATCTTCTGTAATACCGTTCCTAAGGTATGTGAACGATTGTTTATTTACATTTTTTCGTTTTTTTTAGGACAACAGTATCTCCAGCAGAAAAGATATCCAAAGATGCCGCTTTAAATTGTAAAGAAATCTGTTTTTTAAACAAATGAAGACAGCAGAAGTCAATTATTGATCTGAATTATTTAGCCTGACGTGTTTACTGCTTCAAAATAACATAAATCTTTCAAGAGACAGAATATATTGTTTTCAAAGAGGAAAAAAGTTTTGTTTTTTTACCCAGACATTTAAAATGAATATATTTGAGAGCAGTGAGCACAATACAGTGATACTGTGATATTTTTATCCAAGGTTATCATACCATTTTATACCGGCCCATGCCTAAATGAAAGTCAATGGGGTAAAAACAGCACTGACATAACCAAGGGGGAGTCAATTTGAACAACACACAAGGGTTAAACATTCACTTTGCACATCTGACTGCTAGTATTTAATAACATAATTGTATACATGAAGTAAAAAAGAATTTTTTTTTTAAATAAAACCGTGAAATCAAACTGAAGTGAATCATTGACATGTTAGTCTTAATCGATCCGTGACACCAGTATAAGTTCATCCCCTACGCAATTAAGGCAAATTCTGCACATTCACAGCAAACAATGGTAATCCACCTCTATTCTCGCGCGTGCATTGATTTGTATGCCATTTACTTGTGCAAATGCTTCATTCTGCATTTGGTGTGAACTCGGCATAAAAGTCTTAACTGTAAGTGCTACAGTGCTAAACATCTGCAATTGTTTATGTTGAACATTCATACATGAATATATATCAGTGTTGGTTTGGTGTGCCCTTAACATGCATAACACTGCATTTTTCTGTTTTTATATGGACAAAGATTTTTATAAAGGAAAGCTCACCTACACTGAACTCCACAGGGTTGCGTTTCCAATGATATATAGTTTGATGATTAGATTCAAATTTCATTGCAAAAAAAAGGACAAACTTAAGTGTCTGGCTGGACTGTTAAAGTGATAAAACCTTTTATAAATCAACTAAAGAAAATGTAAAAAAGGAAACGGTTTATTTTCCTTAACTGTTTTCCCTTTAACTTTCTTTAGTTGGTCTTTACAAAGTCTTAAATTTAGCCTGCAGAAAACTTAACAGAACAGCTAATTTGAGAATGTCAAATTTGGAATAATTTGTTCTGATATTTATTTTATAGCTTTGATTTTCTCTCAGTTGGAGGCTTCAACAGATGTAATTATTGTAAAATGCATATACATTGTTTTAATAATTTCATAAAGTTAAAAGGCACAATAACGTTTGTTTTGTGTAACTTTTAAAAGTTTTTAACTTCACCATAAAATCTAAAATACACAGAAGCAGCTGTACGTCTAAAAAACTAGTTTACAGCAAGGGTTCACTTCTGACATGGACCTTAAAATATTGCGTTTGCTCTCTTTTCATGAGATTGTTTGTTTGGAACGCAGCACTACACGGTAGGGGTGGGCGATATGACCTAAAATTAATATCACGGTATTTTTCATCTTTTGAACGGTGACGGTATAATATCATGGTTTTACTTTCAATAGCAAAATAATCTACATCTCAAGGAAGAACAGACAAAAGAAAGTCTCACTTCTATCACTCTTTAAAAGTTTTGGTTTGGGTCATTGTAAATGCTCAGTCTCGTTATGAGCTGATCTTCATTTCTCTGTGTTGGTGGAATAAAGCAGGCGAGTCAGCCGCACCAATATATGAGCAGACAGAGCAGGATTCTCATGATGACCACCAGCGCAATTCCGCTCTTTGTTATGAGCCGTAGTTTCAGTGTAAACTTAGTAAAGGTGAGTTTCTTTGGCGATGATGTGTACAGTGTTAGATTTTATATTTAGCGGACATTTGCGCTGAACACGCGGTGAATGCAACGCATCGAGATTCAGGCACCTTCTCCGAAAACACTCGATTGATCTCAGCTGGCGGATCAACATTTACCTCATGTCATGATCGCTGTCATCTGCGCCATTATTATTATTATAACTTTAGGTGAGGTTTGCAAACCTGTGCACTTTTCACTCTTCAGCCGTTTGCATTTCCTGCAGTAACAAAAGCTCCCTGTTATCTGACAGCGGGAAGCGTTGAGTGACTGACAGCTAATATGAACCAATACAGCAGCAGGGTAGAGCGATTCAGCAAGTTTTTAGAGAAAATCAAATCAGATTGCACTACAACCATTATATTCAGACACACAAATGCTCCCAAATATATTATGAGGGCGCATAGATTAAATTCCGGGCGCTCATGCGACCAAAATGGTTGCAATTTCGAGCCCTGTAGTATAAGGACATGTATTAGGACCACAACTGAACGTTTGAAGAAAATTGAATGCCTTATTGTTTAGAATTAGCTATTATTGATGTAAATGCAGCCGTTCAAGGCGCATAATTGATTTATTACGGTATTGGCGGTATTAGAAAATCCATGTCGTGGCGCAATGTCACACCGGTGATGACTATGACACCGGTGTACCGCCCACCCCTACTGCACGAACTAATGAGGCTAAAAAACATACTGTGAATACCTTTGTGAGTACCTTTGCTTTGTTATGCTAACATTATAAAAATGAATAAAAAAGACAATCCAAAGACAAACAAACAAAAAACAACCTGTGTAGATTTAGACATGGCCATCTCACCTATACTGGACTCTGCAGGCCTGCGGCGGTGCGGACTGTAAAACTGAGAAGAGCCTTTCATTCCCGGAGGAGAAAGAGCATCTGAAGCTGCGATGTTGATCTCACCCGGCAGGAGCTGCGGCTGACAGAAACACAACACACTTCAGAAGAAGACCAGAATTAGCACATACATATCCAGATATAACTGCAGGTGTTCATTACCTGTGTGACGGGGTAACCTCGCTCTGATTTACCTGAAAACATAACAGAGGACAGTTGCTTTATCACACCTGGACTATCAATGAATTGGCATAGAGTGAAGACTATGAAATATTTTCAGCTTTTTCTTTACGTTTTCTGTCAGCAATGAGATACTTGGTAAAAGAGGCAGGAATAAATACATTTTTAACAAAGGCAATTCTTTTACATTTAAATTAAAACACACAGATTATGATCACATATTTTATAGTGACTCTGATCTTACTATTTAAATTTAATTGTTGAATCACTGACATATTTGAGAGGAAAATTGACATGCTTTTTCCTGCTTGAATTTTTATAGTTTTAATTTTAGACCAGTCTGATATGACCCATATAATAATAAAATATATTAACATGAAGGCAAAAATAAATAATAAAACATTACACTGTATGGTTCAATAATAATAATAATAATAATAATAATAATAATAATAATAATAATAATAATAATAATAATAATAGAGTAGGTTGAATTTGATAGTTATAATATAGTACTATAATAAAAATATTAACAAGACAATAATAATAAATAATATAATAAATAATAATAATAATAATAATAATAATACAGTAGGCAGAATTAAACAGTTATAATATAGCATTATAATATAATATATTGACATTAAGACAACAATAAAATAAAATGATAATAAAAAAATTATAAAACATTATACCGCACGGTTCAATAATAATAATAATAATAATAATAATAATAACGATAACAATAATACAGTAGGCAGAATTAGACAGTTATAATATAGCATTATAATAAAATATATTGACATGAAGACAACAATAAAAAATAATAAAACATGAATTACACTGCATGGTTTAATAATAATAATAATAATAATAATAATAATAATAATGATAATAACATATACAGTAGGTTGAATTTGATAGTTATGATATAGTATTATAATTACATATATTAACATGAAGACAAAAATAAATGATAATAAAACATTAATTACACTGTATAGTTTAATAATAATAATAACAATAATAATAATACAGTAGGTTAAATTTGATAGTTATACTATAGTATTATAATAAAATATATTAAAATGAATGACAATAAAAAATAATAAAACATTATATTAATTATACTGCATGGTCTAATAATAATAACAACAACAACGACGACGATGATGATAATAACGCAGTAGATTGAATTTGATAGTTATAATACAGTATTATAATAAAATATATTAACATGAAGACAACAATAAAAAAAATAAAACTTTATTAATCTGCATGGTTCAATAATAATAATAATAATAATAATAATAATAATAATGTGGGTTGAATTTGATAGTTAGAATATAGTATTATAATAAAATATATTAAAACGAATGACAATAAAAAATAATAAAACATTTATAATATAATATTATAATATCTTACAATAATAAAATTTAAATGACAAAATATTAAAATCGGTCGCTCTTTATAATGAGGTTCCATTAGTTAATGCATTTGCTAACAAACAATACATGTACAGCATTTATTAATCATAGGTCAACATTTACTAATGCATTATTAAAATCCACATTCATAATTATTAACATAAGTTAAAGCACCAGGAGTTAATATGAGCTAATAATAACAACGTAAACAAACGTAAATAAATACTATAATAAATGCATTGCTCATGTTAGTAAGTGCATTAACTAACATTAACCAATACAACCTAATATTAAAGTGTTGACTTCAAATCTAAAATACACATATTTATAAGTAAGAAAGATTTCAGCAAATGCATGCATTAAATATGAATGAGTGTGTTGGTCTGATGGTGATTTATTCATTGACAGAGGTTTGCTGGACTCCATCTGTCTGCGTGACTGACTGAGGTGTGTCGTTTACGGATTTAAGTCTGCACAGACAACAAACTGCCCCATTATAAATGCCTAAGTGGTAATTAGTTAAAAGCCAAACCCCTCACCCCCTGCTTTAAGAGCCAGAGACGGAGGCGCTGGATTAAAGCCCTTACGAGGGAAATCCCTGCGTGACCTAAACCTGCTCAGGCCAGCAGGACCAAACACGGCTTTCTGCACACGCTAAACATACAGATCACTACCAAACCAGGTCAGACCGATGCACACAATATCACAGTCTGCTTTCCTCTATCAAGAACTCATGCATGAGGACGCCAGCTACACTGAAAACTGGACTCATTTAGAGCAGGTTCATCTGGGTTTTGGAAATAATTCCTTATTTGCTGTTTGTAATGTTGACTGTCCTTCAGTGTAAACAGTCTGGTGCAAAAATAGTTTATATAAATGTCATATATTTGTTATATATTTTTACTAATTAATAATAATAAATAAATATATTTTTAGATAAACAGATAAACACAATACTAGGGCTGCACGGTATATCATTTCAGCACTGATATCACAACGTGATCATTCACAATAGTCCCATCGCAGAATATGCAATGTTGAGTCTGGATTATCTGGATTTGCATGTGTTTTTGAGGTCTGTGACTGTATGATGATTTTAATAGCATTCAGGCCTAAGAAACTGTGCCATTTGTAACTTTAATAACTATTAATTTATTTAATTATTAACAAAACAAAGCCTATGCAGTATTATTTTACATTTGATTATTCAATTACTGTATCCCAGAATACTGTTAGAGTCCTCAGATAACACACTATTTATTTCATTTGTATTATTTTCTTTATTGCACTTATCTAAGCTTGTTCATTATATTTTATTATTACTGTACTCGTATCATAATACATAATTGCAGAAAACGAAAATATTGCAATGTCAGATTTTTCCAATATCGTGCAGCCCTACACAATGCATTCACATATATTATGCAAATACAACATTTCGTTTTGTACACTGTCAGTCATGAATTATTATCATTAAATGGCACTAAGACAGTCTGAATCAATAGTTGTTCATCAAAAAAGTGCATGCTAAATAAACCATCTCTCTCTCTCAAAAAAGAAAACAAAAAAACACTGATCTGACGTGTCTTAAGGACTCTTTTACAAATCTACACCAACATGACCAAAGTAACTGATAACCCCTGCCGATCACAACATGCAAACACTCTGAAATGGGCATTTCCCCTAACACACAAAGACCAATCAAAAAACAACCAAGTCAAAACCAGTTTGACCAATCAGAGCAGAGCTGGATTATTGAAGGGAGAGGGGCTTACTGAGCTTAAATCCTGAATCAATTCAAACAAACGGAGTCAAAATCCCAGCCGAATGATTCTATGAATGATACTATTACATGCATACTCTGATTAAATGCTTTCTAACACTAGATGTGTAAAACCTGCAGAATTAAGACACTTTAAATGATCATATATATATAAAATGACTGGCTCCATCTAAATGAATTCACCATTTTTAATTCACAGTAAATTCAATTACACATTTTTTACGTTAAGTGGTTGTAAACAATTTATTTGGGCTAAATTTAAACAAACAAATTAAGTTGAACATTATTAAATTTAATTTGTTTGTTTAAATTCAACACAAATAAATTGTTTGCAACAGTTTTGCATGCAACACTTTTTTTCAGTGTACTGTTAATTCAGATGTAACTAGTAACAATATTATACAAATCCACTTGCTAATCCTCTAAATGAAACACACTGGATTCTGAAACCAAATGATAAAATAATAAGAGTAATTATAAATGAAATGTCATGCTGTGTGAACTTACCGTCAATCTCTAAGTTGTACATGTTGTCATGTTCAGGATAGTGATGCCCGTCTCCATACAGCTAAAACACAAAACATGCAACGTTACACAAATCAAACTTAGCTATTTTACAAATATTAAAATGACTTTAGGTTTATACATGGTGGCATATTAAGAACTCCCAAAAATCCCACTAAACTGCATTTATTACAATAAAAACATTTTAAAATCTAAAGTGCATTTTCCAACTAATTCTATTCATCTCTAAAATAAGCAATTACTCTTACACAACTTTACATCCATTTAAATAATTGTGTTTAGTTTATATTTGCCAATCTTTCTGATTCAAAATAAAATGTATTTAATTTTTATATGCATTAAATGTGTGCATTTTTTTAATTGATCACAGATTTTTACACACACACTGTATTAATTGCATGCAAATGCAATCAAATAAAAAAAATGCACACGTTTAATGCATATGAATATACACAAAACAACAAAAAGAGAATTACAAAATATAAACAAAATACAATTAAAGTGGCGTAAAGTAAAAGTACATTTGTATATTTATACACACTACATTAATGTGTGCAATATTAATATAAAGGGATGCAGTGTAAAAATGCATTTGTGAATATAAAAACCTTTATATGCTCTCTCTGAGCCAAATAATGAGAAAAAACCAAATCTCCTACCACAGCTATGCTGATGACACTCAGATCTACCTAGCCTTACTGCCTAATGACTACAGCCCCATTGACACCCTCTGCCAATGCATTGATGAAATGAACAATTGGATGTGCCAAAACTTTCTTCAGTTAAACAAAGAGAAAACTGAAGTGATTGCGTTTGGGAACAGAGATGAGGTTCTCAAGGTGAATGCGTACCTTGGCTCTAAGGGTCAAGCAACTAAAAATAAGGTCAAGAATCTTGGTGTGACTCTGGAGTCAGATCTGAGTTTTAATAGTCATGTCAAAGCAGTCAGTAAATCAGCATACTATCATCTCAAACACACTGCAAGAATTAGATGCTTTGTTTCTAGTCAGGATGAAGAGAAACTTGTTCATGCTTTTATCAGCAGCAGGGTGGATTACTGTAACGGCCTCCTCACTGGCCTTCCCAAAAAACAGTCAGACAGTTGCAGCTCATCCAGAACGCTGCGGCCAGAATTCTGACCAGAACCAGGAAATCAGAGCACATCACACCTGTCCTCAGGTCTCTACACTGGCTCCCAGTTACATTCAGAATAGATTTTAAAGTATTATTACTGGTCTATAAATCACTAAACGGCCTAGGAGCTCAATACATTACAGATATGCTCACTGAATACAAACCAAACAGATCACTCAGATCTTTAGGATCAAATAGATTAGAAATTCCAAGAGTTCCGTCAAAGCAGGGTGAATCGGCTTTCAGCTACTAACACAGCACCCCCTGCTGCTGGAATCAGCTTCCAGTAGTCCGACAGATCGCACTACTGTGTCTTTCTTTTCTTTTTCATTCTTTATAACCTCTTTTAACACATCTTAATCTGTTTTTAATCATTTTTATTATTTGTTTTTATTTTCTTATACTTGTCTTTTTTTATATTTGTCTACGCAAAGCACTTTGAACTGCCACTGTGTATGAAATGTGCTATAGAAATAAACTTGCCTTGCCCATATTAATGTGTGCAATATTAATATAACGAGATGTAGTGAAAAAGTGAATGTGTGTATATTTATACCTTTTATACACACTATATTAATGTGTGTGCAACATTAAGACTCATGTAGCTTCATCAAGTTTAATGAGAGCTTTATTCAAGTTATATTTGAAGGTTTCTGAGGCTTAAAGTAAAGTAGGCCACAGACAGAAGAGGACGGATCACTCACACTTACTGAGATCAGCTCTAGACCAGCAGGTAAACATGAGGATCACTAAACATGATCAACTAATCTCAGCCACTGACCGACTGACCTACTAACACATGTCTCCTGATCTCACGCTCTTCACACACACACACACACAGTTTCCCCAAAAAAAAGCATCACGAGTCAAAACAGGAGATGTCTTCAAGTGCACTACAGATCTGATCCTGTCGGGTTTGTTTCCTTTAGGGATTAAGGTTTAATGCTTCACCAGAGACGTTATCAGTGTGTGTGTGTGTGTGTGTGTGTGTGTGTGTGTGTGTGTGTGTGTGTGCGTGTGTGCGTGTGTGCGTGTGTTCATACCCGTGCACCGAATGAAGGACTGTTTGCTTCTGAACCCCAGGAGCCAGAGCCATTTCTGTCATCTAAACCTGAAACACAAACAAACATCAGTATGAAGAATTATATTTCAATATATTTATTATTTTCACATCTGCAATTTACAGAATCAAATCAAAGCACAAGTAAACTTTATTTTCCAACCACCCTTCCACCTCCTTTCTGGACAGATCACTTAAATAGAGCTTATTGCAAGGCACTGAGCTATAACATGACAAATAAACAAACAAATACAGAACAATAATAAACAAATACATTTTTAATAGATTTTTTTTCCCCACAGGAACATAGGAAAGTTCTTCTATACATTTATATCTGTGTTTTCAATTATGGATAATAAATGATTGTGGTTGAAATTATAAAAAATGAGTTTGTTAGCATTTATTTGGTTAAAAAAAATTTAATCAATATAAATTAAACTCCTATTTTTGATGTGAACACAGTAAAATGTAATTCATTTGCACAACAAACATCATTACTCCAGTCCTCCAACTCCATGATTAGAAACATTTCTGATTATTATCAATGATGTAAACAGATCACTGCTGCTTCACATATTTGAGGAAGCATTTCAGGATATGTTGATGAACTAATAAAAAAATAGATTTACAGCCTTTTGTGACTTTTTAAAACTGTTTTTCCATCATTTATCATTTATCTTTCACATGCTTGCACAATTAATGCACTTCTCTGTATAGTTTATGATTTAGTTATACAGTTTGATTTAACACCTTATCAGTATCAATGGCAAAATCAACAAAAATATATTACTACAATATAATTTGAACACATTGTTTACAATTAAAACTATTACAACAAAACATACAAGTATATAAATACATGCTTAAAATGACAATAGCAAAAGTAACATAGAAACAGATTACTAAACAGAGAATTAAAACATAATTCATTTTTAAAAGACCACTAACTTATTTTCTGAATAATGTTGTCTAATATTAAGGGACACTATACTGAGGAAATTATTACAGAAATTGTCTTTCCTTAGCTCTGAGCAACCAATAATGAACTCCATTTGTTATTTTATTAGGTTTGTTTAATGCAATAAAGTATTGTAAGTACAGAAAATAGCATGCATTGAGGCATTAAAACAACAGAGGAAAACACAACCATTCAGCACTGGTACAAAAGAAGTATAAATGTAAACATACACATTTTCTATACTGATTAATATGTGCTTTGCCTAGAAGACTACAGAACTAATTAGGCTTAACAAAGCCCTGCATGCTTAGGCTGATTTCAGGTTTAAAAAACCCCCAACAAGAGCAAGAGCTTCTTAAGTCTATTACTGAGGTTTCTGTCCGATCACACACTCAGATCTTTCCCATATTATTTTGCTAAACGTATAAATGTAACACAGACTGTAATTTAACTAACAGGTGAAATAAATAAATAAATAAATATATATATATATATATATATTATATATAATTCATTTAAATAACAGTAGAAAGGAAAAAACTTTAAATAAAAAATAGATTTTACACTGCAATTAAATAAATAAATAAAAAGTTTTTGGATATCTGATCAAGATGAAGTGTTCTCATTTTATTTTACTGTAAGTGAATACTTGACGGTTAAAATAAATTGAAATATTAAATGTTTGTCAGTTAAATATCAATACTGACTAACACATCTAATTCTGAGCTAGGCGTGCGATAACCAGTTTTAGGGTTTACCACGATTTGGAAAAGTCCTTTCCTAAGCTACATGTACTTTTTTTTGTTTTGTTTGTACATGCTCTTCACAACTATTTTATTTAGTTATTTAGGGCAACAGTATTTCCAGCAGAAAATGAACCTCTACATCAAAAGCTACAGGTCCAAAATATTTAAATGTTTTTTACCCAGACATTTAAATGGATCTTATTTTGGAGCAGTAATCACAACACCATAAAACCATAATAACCGTGATAAGGTTATCATACCGTCAGAATCTTACACCGGCCCATGCCTACTCTGAGCAATATACTACAATTATACATGCATTACTGTAATTAATTTAACACACACACACAAAACCTACAAAAGTGTCTTGTATTCACGAGAATGTTATTTACATGACAGCACTAACAGGTCAGGTTATGGAAAAATATTTTATAAATCTATATAATTTATTTAAATATTAGTAGATTTATATAAATATAGACTTTATATAAAAAGAATTATGGCTAAAAATATAGCATTGCAATAAAAAAATAAAGAATAAAAATCTCATATTAAATGACGTCTCATAAAAAAATAAAGTTAAATATTAGTATTGACTAATATATTCAACTCTGAGCACTATACTACAATATATAAATGCATAAATAAATGCATGAAAAATATACATTCTTATAATACATTTAAAAACAGAAAAAGCACAAGTGTCAGGTAAATAAATGAAAATAAGAATGTTATTTACATGATAGCACTATCTGGTCAGATTTTGGGAAAAAAAACTATATAGAATTCATTAAAATAACGGCAGATAGAAACCTTTATAATAAAACACAGCGATAAAAAAAAACGAAAGAAAAAGATTTGATAAAAATGTAATGTTTGTATTTCAATTAAATTAATACTTGATAATGGTTATAGAAATTAAAATATATGTTTGTCAGTTGAATATCAATATTGACTAATAAATCCAACTATATTATTAACATATATCCAACAATATACTACAATAAAGAAATGCATTAAAAAATCTATCTATCTATCTATCTATCTATCTATCTATCTATCTATCTATCTGTGCGTATATACATACAAACATACATATATATATATATATAATCTCATATTAAATGACTTTTCATAATAATTTGTTAAATGCGAAACATGAGTTTAATGTCAACTAAATATCAATATTGTCTAATATCATTCAACTCTGAGCAATATACTACAATAAATCACTGAATATATAAATGCATTGCAAAATATGCATCCTTATAATTAATTTAAAACTGAAAAAGCAAAAAAATGTCAGGTAAATGAATGTAAATATGACTTATTTACATGTGAGGGCAGGTTATGGAAAACAATGCTATAGAATTATTTCAATAAAAGTAGATAAACTAAACTTTATAATAAAAAGCCTATAGATAAATTATAATAAAAAATGTAATGTTACACCGCACTAAAATAATATAAATAAATATTCTTTGGGCATCTGATAAAGATTAAGTGTTTGTCTCTTATTGAAATGAATACTTGATGATGGTTCATGAAATAAATGATTGTAAACTATACATTCTCATAATTCATTTAAAACAGGAAAGCGTAAAAGTGTCAGGGTAATGCATGAATGTAAATGTGAATGTTATTTACCACTATCAGGTCAGGTTATGGCCGAAACTCTACATCTAGCCTCTGATATACGATGGAACACGTCAAGCAAACCCTCAAAGCCTTCCAAACCACAAATGTCAGAATTTCTCGCTGATGAAAAGCACAAAGGCTGGAAAGCCAGCGAACGGAAGAATTTTAAAGATTGATGGTGCAGAAATTTCCCGAAAGCGTCCCCCGTCTGCGCCGTAACACTCGCAAAAACCTCTCTGGAGAGAAGCAGCTTAATTGTGCGCTGATTTGCATAATTGTGCATATTAATGAGGCTCCAGCTTATGAATATTCATATTTTTTGTTTTGTTGTCTAATTAAAAAGGGGGAAGGGGGGCCGATCATGACAGCGCCGGCGGTGGAGTGGAACAGAAGTATGGCGGACGAGTGAATTACGACTTTCGAGACGCGATTTTTAGACAAACCAGGGGGGGGGGGGGGGGGGGGGGGGGTCACAGGCTTGTGTCAGCAGATTCAATGCAACAACAAGGGACAAACACAAGAGTGCACACTGCCGAGTGCACACTCCACTGACGGAGCAGAACCAGCAAAACAGGAAAGAATTACTCAAGCACTGCCGTCGAGCTGCTCCACACAATGAAGACGGAAAGTGCATCATGAACGGCGTATTTATCCAAACGCTCGACAATAACTGGACTTCCTGTGGACGCCGGATGTTTGTGTACAGGATCGCAGTCATTCCAAAGGCTCTGTTGTGAAAAATAGGGAGCTTCCCGTTTAGACTTCATCCACAGAGTGATTGCATGGAAAAGTTTATGCCATTCAAAATAGAGTCGCATTAAATTAAATGTGTTTTTGTTTGTTGCTGTGGTTTAGGTGAAGGCTACAATAAATATATGCATAAATAAAATTCATCAGAAGGATCTGTCCTAAAACCTAGTGAGCTTCCTATGTAGACAGCATCCACAGAGTGATTTCATGGAAAAGATTATTCCATAAAAACAAAATTTCATTAAATTAAATGTTTGTGTTGTTGTTCAAGTCAAGGCTACAATAAATACATTTATCAGAAGGCTCTGTTCTGAAACCTAGTGAGCTTCCTATGTAGACAGCATCCACAGAGTGATTGCATGGAAACGATTATTTCAATTTTAAATAGAATAGTAGACAACTTAACATAAACAAACAACTAAAGGCATTTATAAATGTATTTTAAGTGAAGGGTGCAATATGCTAATATATGAATGCATTAAGGCTCTGTTTTGAAACCTAGTGAGCTTCCTATGTAGACAGCATCCAGAAAGTGATTGCATGGAAAGAATTATTCCATTTAAAACAGAATAATAGACAAACTTCACATACAAATACATTTATAAATGCTTTTAGTTGCTTGTTTTAGTGGAGGCTGCAATATGCTATGATATTTAAATACATTAAGGCTCTGTTCTGAAACCTAGTGAGCTTCCCTTGTGGGCTGCTACCACAGAGTGATTGCATGGAAAGAATTAGTCCACAACAGAATAGTTCAAAACAGAATAGTAGGCAATATTTTTTACAAATTCAACTAAATGAATACAGATTTAGATACATTTATAAATGCCCTTTTGTGCAATAAATAAATGATAAATAAATAAATGCACAATTAAAATGGATCAGAAGGCTCTGTTCTGAAACTTAGTGAGCTTCCTATGCAGACGGCATCAACAGAGTGACTGTGTAGAATAAATTATTCCATTCAAAAACCTTTAAATTAAACAAACATTTAGAAATATGTAAATACATTTATAAATGCTTTTCAATTAAGTGTGTTTTTTTGTTTAAGTAAAGGCTACAATAATTAAATGCACAACTAAAATGGATAAGAAGGCTCTGTTCTGAAACCTAGTGAGCTTCACATGTAGACAGCGAGTGATTACCTTGAAATAATTGTTCCATTCAAAATGAAATAGTAAACAAAACTTAAACCTTAAAAAGTATTAAATGAAAATACATTTTAAAGTGTATCGACTTAAATGAAGTGAGGCTTTTAAGGGTTTAGGTGAAGGCTATGAAATGCTACAATATAAAAATGTATTAGGGGTGGCACAGTGGGTAAAGCTGTCGCCTCACAGCAAGAAGGTCACTGGTTCGAGCCCCAGCTGGGTCAGTTGGCATTTCTGGACTCTGCATGTAACCCCCTATTGGCGTTCCTCTGGGTGCTCCGGTTTCCCCCACAGCCCAAACACATGCGCTATAGGGGAATTACCATGTCTGTAAACATTGAGGATGCGCGCGCAGCGAGGTGGCATAAAAAAAACGGGAGTGCTAGCATTTACAGTGAGGGAATGACATCCGATGCGGTACAGAGTTTGTTGTTGTTTTAGAATTAAGTTATATTGATTACATAATATATATATTATTTATATAATGCTTTCAGAGTATTATAACAGCTCGTCACCCAGTGAAAAGCACAGTGATTCGGCTAAGTTAACGTTAAAGTGAGCGGCGTTCATCTGACAGGTCCATTAGTGATAGCACCCTCCCAAGTGTCTCCCAAGCTCCAAGTGTTTTAACAAGAGAGAAGTTAAAGATCTACAAGTCTTTGGATGCCAACAATGTTGTTCTGTGTGGTTATGTGCAAGAAATAATGCTCCATGATGACCAGATTCAACACTATGTAGAGCTAAAAACTGAGGTTCAGCCTAACCAAATACAAGGAAAGAAGACAGAGCTGTACAAGGCCTGGGTAATCATCAACAAGCAGAACAACTGCATTCTAACAGTGAACTGCACCTGTACGCCAGGGTATGTGAACTCACACATAGAGGTAAAGCTGGTTTTATATTCGCACATTCAGACTTTCTCCTTAATAATATAATTTCATTAAAGTATTATTTGCAAACTCTAAATAGTGAAATCACATTAGCAGCCAATGACTATCAAAGTACAACATTGTCCACAGTCAAATAAACAGTGTTAATGTTGTTTTCAAGTCACACTTGCAGGTTATTTCAGACCCAATATTCAAAGTGCCGTGGTAAACAATATAAGGAGTGTGTCACAAGTTGTCTCTGAATGAATGTGTGAATATAAAACCAACTTTACCTTAATAGCTTTCACGTTTCATTCTTAGCATTCATTGTCCTCAGTTTAATTCACCATATGTAACTGTTTTTGCTGAAATCATTGCTGCAATCAACAACGAGTAATGTGTGTATGATTCAGCATAGCGTGAGCTTACCTGATATAACATGAGAACTGCAGAGTCGAGCGATTTTAATAAGGTCCTCACTCCATTCAGCTCCCTTTTAGCCAAAGACATCTGCAGTTGGCATTAGAGCAGTGTGGTGTACGGTAAAAGTTGAGTTTTCTATTCTTGGACTTTTGAATTTGGCACAACACGAGATGTTTACTATTGCCACCGGTCTCTTTTTGCAAC
Source organism: Danio aesculapii (assembly GCF_903798145.1). Lineage (NCBI taxonomy): Eukaryota > Metazoa > Chordata > Actinopteri > Cypriniformes > Danionidae > Danio > Danio aesculapii. Next base: position 58,049,845 of record NC_079436.1, read on the forward strand.
CGGGGACCTGTGTGACGTCATGTGTGATGTAGGTTGGTAATCCGTCTATGGCGGAATTGAATAAGCTAAATTGACCGTAGTGTATGAGTGTGTGAATGAGTGTTTCCCAGTGTTGGGTTGCGGCTGGAAGGGCATTCACTGCGTAAAGCATATGCCGGATAAGTTGGTTGGTCTTTCCGCTGTGGTGACCCCTGATTAATAAAGGGAGTTAGCCGAAAAGAAAAATGAATGAATGAATGAACATATTAAGGCTCTGTTCTAAAACCTTATGAGCTTCCTATGTAGACAGCATTCACAGAGTGACTGCATTAAAAGAATCTTTACATTCAAAACAGAACAAACTTTTTTTTAAGGTTAAACATTAACATTTTTAAATGTATTAAATTACCTTTAAGGGTTTTTAGGGGTTAAATTGAAGGAAAATGTAAAATACAGTATTTAATGCTACATTGCAATCAAAAAATTGACAAATCATTATTAGAACAGTGTTAAAGATTAAGTTTTTTTATCTGTAAATGCATAAGTGATCAAATATGAACAAATGCTTAAACGTGCAAAAGCACTAATGTGTAAATCTGTTTAAAAAAAATCTGTTAATTAATTCATAATTAAGTGTAAATGTGCAAATCCATAAATATTTACATGCAAAAATAAATGCATGAATATATAAATGCATCCATGCAAATGTGTAAACGCATAAACTTATACATGCAAAAAATAAAGACATAAGTGTATAACCATGTAAGTGTAAATGCATACACGTACACATGCAAAAATAAATGCATAAGTTAATGTGAAATCTAAAATAATGCAGGAATGCATAAATGTCAATATATAAATCTTTAAACATGCATAAATAAATGTGTTAATAAATGCATAAATAAATATGTAAATGAATGTCTAAATTAATGCATACATTAAAACAAATGCAGGAATTCTTCAATGCATACATGCATTCATTTTAATGTGTTAAAGTAGAAATAAATGGGCGGCTCGCTAGCCTTTGGATAAGGAAAGAGGACTTTCTTTTACGAAAGGTAAACTCTTAGGAGTAGAGGAACAAGATTTGACATTTTATCTAAGAATACCATGCACTGATGAATCATAAGGCATCGAACACGATTCAGAAAGTACGGTCATTTCTAATGTCGACTTGAGTGTTTCAGGTACAGGGGAAGTGAGATTTCGATATTTTCAGTGATCCGTAGCGGGTGGGAAAGAGAGACAGAGATGAAAGACAGCTAATACTGTGAAATACTGTGCCAGAAACAACAGGAGGGTGATGACATATCAGCACAGTATGAAAAAACCCTCAAAAATAAGGTGATCCATATTCATAAGCACACTGAATATTCACTCCAATTAACAGAACTGATTAGTGGGAGCAAAAGTGAGAAATTCATTCAGAAAAAAAAGAAGAGGAAGAAAAAAAAAAGTCCCTTTTCCTCTCCAGACGGCCGTAAAAATCTCTTTACATTAAAAGCGAGCGGCTGAAGTGATGAGACATTCCCTTCTGCACCTGAATAAACAAAACTTTGCTCCGCGGGCCCAATAAAAAACGTCTGCTACGTGTTTGAGCGTCTAATGGTTACAGCTGATCCGCTCGGCCTCCTCCGCAGAGGCCAGTGACCTCACAAAACCACAGAAAACAGGTACACACGCAAGCAGACAATGTGGATCAGAGTTGAGGAGTTATGTTGAGCAGCTTCTAACTGGACTGGAGATCCACTTTATACATGCATAAAGCATCTGGCAGGTGTTTAAAACTCCTCTAGCATGCATGTTAGTGAAGGAAAAGCAGCAGCATGGTGAATAATGTTTACTAAATAAGAAGAGTATATAAGTCAGGCTTTTAGAGATGGAGAGTATATTGGATATTTGTGACCCTGGACCTGGACACTGGTGATAAATGGGAAATGACTTGAATCCACTTATGTTTGGTTTATTCTGGTAGGACAGTGTTATTGGCTGACAAACAACTATTAGAAAATCTGGAATTTGAAGGTTAAAAAACATCTACATATTAAGAAAATCCCCTTTCAAGTGTCCAAATTAAGTCCATGGTTTCCTCTACATTCATTCTTCCATGGCGGGGCTCCACACCAACATTCATTCCTGCCATGGGTACATTACAGCTTCTCATTCAAAACATTCAGTCATTTTTGGGTTTTTTGTAATAGCGGGTTATAAACTTTTCTGTAATTGTAGTAATGCTGCACGTTATTTGTTTAACCCTTTAAGGTGACATGTTCACTGACTGACTGACTGACAGGGCTGTGCGATGCGTGAGGCCAGCAAACATGACGCATCTTTCAGTTAAGATCAACAGTTTCCATATTATATTTTGTTCATAAATAAAGGTCTGTGGCTCTGCATACAATGACTTTATTTTGCTGGAGTTTATCACTTCAGGTCGCATCAATGCCGCTCTTTAGGTCTATTGGAGACATTCATAAATATTTCTAGCAAATAAATGTTGGAGACATACTATTTACATAATACGTCAGCAGCGTTTACTTGAGACCACACAATAGGGCTGCACGATTAATCAAAACAAGATCACGATCTCGATTCGACCCTACACACGATCTTAATTCAGCTTTTCTACAATTCAGCCAATTATATTTTCACGGTCAGGAGAGAAGCAAGGCGGCTGCACAAGTCTTCACAGCAACATGGACACCTTCAAATTGCTTTAAAAGTGTCACATGCTGTATTTATAAAGGTATAGTTCACCCAAAACTGTCATTTCTGTCTTCATGTAATGTTTACACATCCACGAAAATCACATGTAAGCTGACCGCCAGCTGTTTGTTTACTACCGAGAACGCATGCGTGCACGCCAATGATGCCTACTTTAGTGAACAGAACCTGCATAGGCTGTGAATAACAGGTAATAAAGTTGTAAATAACGTTCAGTTTGTTTTTTAAGGGCCGTGCGGGAGGTTTGATTTGCATGTATGTGTTTTTCTCACAGTGACAGTAGCCATGAGCTGCATTTAAAGTGAAAGTGAAGCCTGCGCACACATCATTTAAATGATCATATCGCGTTTTACAGTCATGATTACGACAAGCATTAGTTATGCTTGTTCTTTCATACCTAACACACAGTGTTGTGCATGAAAATAAATGTTTACTGTGTCAGTATAGCTACTGTAGCCTATATAACGTTGAATTAGGGATGGGCGATATGACCTAAAATTAATATCACTGTATTTTTCATCTTTTGAACGGTGACGGTATAATATCATGGTATTACTTTCAATAGCAAAATAATATACATCTCAAGGAAGAACGGACAAAAGAAAGTCTCACTTCTATCACTCTTTAAAAGTTTTGGTTTGGGTCATTGTAAATGCTCAGTCTCGTTATGAGCTGATCTTCATTTCTCTGTGTTGGTGGAATAAAGCAGGCGAGTCAGCCGCACCAATTTATAAGCAGACAGAGCAGGATTCTCGTGATGACCACCAGCGCAATACTGCTCTTTGTTATGAGCTGTAGTTTCAGTGTAAACTTAGTAAAGGCGAGTTTCTTTGGCGATGATGTGTACAGTGTTAGATTTTATATTTAGCGGACATTTGCGCTGAACACGCGGTGAATGCAACGCATCGAGATTCGGGCACCTTCTCCGAAAACACTCGATTGATCTCAGCTGGCGGATCAACATTTACCTCATGTCATGATCGCTGTCATCTGCGCCATTATTATTATTATTATAACTTTAGGGGAGGTTTGCAAACCTGTGCACTTTTCACTCTTCAGCCGTTTGCATTTCCTGCAGTAACAAAAGCTCCCTGTTATCTGACAGCGGGAAGCGTTGAGTGACTGACAGCTAATATGAACCAATACAGCAGCAGGGTAGAGCGATTCAGCAAATTTTTAGAGAAAATCAAATCAGATTGCACTACAACCATTATATTCAGACACACAAATGCTCCCAAATATATCATGAGGGCGCATAGATTAAATTCCGGGCGCTCATGCGACCAAAATGGTTGCAATTTCGAGCCCTGTAGTATAAGGACATGTATTCAGACCACAACTGAACGTTTGAAGAAAATTGAATGCCTTATTATTTAGAATTAGCTATTATTGATGTAAATGCAGCCGTTTAAGGCGCATAATTGATTTATCACGGTATTGACGGTATTAGAAAATCCATGTCGTGGTGCAATGTCACACCGTTGATGACTATGACACCGGTGTACCGCCCACCCCTATGTTGAATATAATGCAGGAAGGAATCTGATAATGACAAATGTCTCATTTTACCAGTGAAAACAACTGGTCTAATAATGATATGTATCTAATAATTCGTTATGAATTAATTATTCATAAATTAAGCTATGACGAGGATTCCATCATCCAAAGCGATGTTTCATATTAGACATCGTACGATGCCAAATTGGTTGACATCACCCAAGCCTAATGCATATTACTAATCTACACGTTTTGAAAAATGTACTGTTGAAAATGTCCTCATTTTAATGTAGACACTGTATTTATCTGCATTTAAAACCCAATACAGAAAATACAACAACATGACTGAACCTGACCTGGTTTAATGTGAAAGTCATGAAATTCTGGAGATATATATATAGACACACACTTTTTTTTTATCCAATTATATTAAATTACGATTCCTCGTCCAATGCTTTTGAACGAATCAATAACAATAAGTCTGTGAATCAGCATTTTAACATCGTCATTAATGCAGACTCTAACGAAACAGACAGGATTAAAAGATCATCCTGAAAGTATATTAGTGCAGTCAGCATCAACTAATAAATAAAAATATCCTCCGCATGACTAAGAGCAGGTCGTCCCTCACTCGCCTGCGCTTATGAGCAGATGAATCACAGTCATGTTGTGTCATCCTGATCCACAATACCTGCCCAAACACATCCACTAATTACACACACCGACAGACATGGAGTTTCTGCCTGCCCGAGGGGACGAGAGACAGAGAGAGAGGGAGAGAATGTATGAATGAGTGTGTGTGTGTGTGTGTGTGTGTGAGAAAGAGTGCAATGAGCTCATAGAGTGACTCACATCACACACACTCATCACCTACAATAACACAAACACACACAAAACACACACACTCATCACATACAATCATCTACACATCATCTATAAACACACACACTACACCTACAAGCTTCTGCAATCACAAACACACATCACCTACAAACACTTCTACAATCACTCACACACACACACGCGCACACACACACACACACACACACACAAATCACCTACAAACACTCACACACTCTTCACCTACAAACACTTCTACAATCACACACAAACACTATTCATCTACAAACACACACACTACACCTACAAACACTTCTGCAATCACACACACAAACACACTCAATTACAAAGACACACACTTCTAAAATCACTCACACACACTCTTCACCTGCAAACACACACACACTACACTTTCAGACACTTCTACAATCATACAAAAACACTCATTACTTACAAACACACACACATAAACTACAGACGCACGCTTCTACAAACACTCACACACACTTCACCTACAAATACAAACACACACTATACTTACAAACACTTCTACAAACACACACAAACCTGCTCATCATCTACAAACACACACCAATCACCTACAAACACACACAAACCCTCATCCCTTACAAACACACAAACAAACTACAAACAAAAAACTTCTACAAACATACACACACCACCTACAAACACACACAAACGCACATCACTTACAAACACACACCCACACTCATTACCTACGAACACTTCTACAAAACACACACACAGTCATCACCTACAAACACTGTCTTACCACCTACTCACACAAACACACACACACACAATTGCAGCGCACACTAACACACATTACTTGCACACAAACATCATCTACAAACACTCACATCACCAAGTCACGCACACACACACACACACACACTTCTCACATACAAACACACCACCCAAAACACTCAGACACACAAGTGTATCAGTGCAATCTAATACACACACACACCACAAACACACAATCAAAACTCATACACAGCACATACAAACATACACACAAACACACTCTCACTTCACCAACAAATGCACAAATACACAGACTCATAGCCAACAAACACACACAAGTACCATCTACAAAAACACACACACCATTATTTCAAACACAAACACTTATCACCTACATACACACACACACACACACACACACACACACACACACACACACACACACAGATCAACAAACCAAGATATACATCTACACAAACTCAACACCAAAACACTCGCGCTCTCTCTTACACACACACGCACGCACACACACACAAATTCCCTACAAAAATATCAAAAATCTATACACACATTATCAACACACAAACAAACACGCTCACACATTCATCTGCACATACAGACACCCATCTGCATTCTCACGCACACCACCACTCACTCACAAACAAACACACACTCATCATTTACACACACACACTATAATAAAAGGCTGATGTGAGCGAGACAGGGTTGAGTCACAGGCTACAAGGGTCTCAGATCCCCAAGCACACCACCTACACACACACTCATGACCTACACCTACACACACAGCAAGAGTCGCGACTGCAAACCCCCTTCATTACCCGTTCTCACTGCACACGACTCAGCTCATATTAGCTTCTTTTTATTTAGTGTGCATATTAAAATTATTAGTAGCCTGCATCATATCAGTCTCGTCTCCTTACAGTGAACAACGTCACCATACGGCTGCAAACTCTCTCACTGATAACAATAAAGCTGATCAGATGTTTATAGCATCTTATTTCTCGCATTGAAGATTTCTACCCAAAAAAAGATGGATATAAAAGACTTAATAGACTATATAATATCAGTCTTGTCAAGCAGGGTTAAGAGATTATAAGAGGAAATAAAATAAAATAAATGTACAATAAATTAATAATTATTTCATAAAGTATAAAATTAAAATGTTTTTTAATTATTATTTTATTTCATTATTTTAATTTAATTATTTAAATCAAACTACTAATAAACATGTTTTCAATTGAACTAAAGCAAAACTACTTTCTAACCGCAGCACTAGAATTAAATAAAGTATATATAATTGAATTTTCATATTTATTCAAATCGATATGCTTATTTACTTTACATTGACTAATTTAAAACAAATAAATCACACAGATTAAACACAAAAAAACAATGTTAATAGGAGAAATTTAAATACTTTAAAATGACACTAAAATAATCATTAAAACACTTTTGAATGACCACCATACGGCTGAATTTACACTGTTTCTCTCAATGATCACAATAAAGCAGATCAGATGTTTATAGCAAGTTATTGTCATTAAGGTTTGAGAGACTAAAAGAGGAAAATAAATTAAATAAATAAATGCATAAATTGATAAATAAATGAATACACTTAATAAATTATAAAAAAAAATTGCTTAATCATCGTTTAGTTATTGTTTGTTTACTATAACAAATTCAAACTATTAATAAACATGTTTTCAGTAAGCTAAAGCAAAACTATTTTCTAACAGCAGTCCTAAAATTAAAATAAAAAATATTTAAGAAATTTATTTTTATATATTTATTCAAAGTGATATGCTTTTTTCCTTTTATACTTATTAATTAAAAACAAATAAAACACATAGTTAAAACAATAAAAATTCTAAAATACTTCAAAATGACACTAAAATCATCCTTAAAAACACTTAGAAATGACCACCATACAGCTGAAATTTCCCACCATTTTGATAACAGTAAACTGATAACAATAAAGCAGATTAGATTTTTATGGCATGTTATTTCTGGCACTGAAGATTTTTATCCAATAAAATGACTGATATAAAAGACTTAAACTATATAATATCAGACTTGTCATTTAACGTTTAAGAAATTTAAAGAAATTTAAAACACATTTAACAATAAGTAAATAAATATTCCATAAATGATTAAATTAGAAAAATGTTTAATTAATAATTTTAATTACTTTTTAAAATCATAATTGCTTAATATAACAATGTCAAACTATTAATTAACAGGTTTTGCTTTAGTTTAATTGAAAACTATTATTATTAACTATTTCTTAAATAATAAGTATACCAAAAAATAAAAGTATATAGATTTGACTTTTCATATTTATTCAAATCAATGTTTATTTATTTTACATTGCTTACTTAAAAAAACAAAAAAAGCATAGTTAAAACCCACAAAACAATTCAAAATACTAATAAAAAGTGTAAATACTTCAAAATGTCACTAAAATAATGCTTAAAAACAAGTTAAAACCCACAGAAATAATTCACAATATTCATAAAAAATTTTAAAAACTTCAAAATAACACTATACTAATGCTTAAAAACAAACAAGACAAGGTTAAAACACACCAAATAATTCCAAATGCTAATGAAAAAAATTCAATACTTCAAAATGACACTAATATGCTTAAAGATAAAGTTAAAACACACAAAATTATTCAACATATTAAGTAAAATATTCTAAATACTTCAAAATGACGCTGAAATAAAAAGTAAAATCCCAAATTAAGGCCATCACTTAGCAGAGCCAGGAAGATGAGATTTCTTTCATATTCACGAAAACTCTTTGCATCTCACTGTATTTTTAACCCAAGTTCTTCTGTTATAAATATCTCAGTTATTCTCAGTTTCAGGTGCTCAGTAAATGAAACTCTGTGGCTGCTGACAAACTCAAACCATCACACACACACACACACACACCCAAAAACCTTTTCAATCTTCAGAGCAGAGCCTAAAAGCTGTGCATCCCATCATAAACAACAACAATTCTCTGAAAGCCAAACGACAAACGAATGCTGGATGATTCAGTGAATATTAAACCACACAAAGGGCTGTGGTTTGACTGATCTAATGATGAGCAGAAGCATCTGGACTCCAGTTTCTGAATGAAGACGCAGTGAAAAACACATGTCGACTATTGATTTATGAAGAACTTTTGTGCTGCTCTGTGATTGGACCATGACATCCAGGCTCTCTGATAGCCAGACAGTCAGATCACACTCCTTCACCACTGATACAATAGAATTCAACATACAAGTTCTGATATCATTTATTTAGTTTGAGGCCTTATTAGGCCTTAATATCATCACAATGCAAGTGCACATCGCATTTCATTCAATTATAGTAATTTTAACGATTTAATAATGAGGCACTGGAATCAGAATGTAAAAATGCACATCCTAAATAAATAATAAATGTTAACCAGGTAAAGAGTAACAGAGGCTGCGATATCTGCTATCAGATCTATTTTCAGTCATCAGACACCCACATGAAAATATACTATAGTGATTGATAGTAAATACTACAGTGTTTTTTTAACCATACTGACATCTCCAATAGAGATATTGCACAATTAGCTGAAGTGTTGCTAGAATTGGTCTTTATGTTTGGGCAATATCACCAAAAATGATTGAGGTCATGTCCATGTGTTCTGCCATAAGTCCATATATTGGATTATTGAGACAGGCCTGTCGTTTAAAGCCTGTATGATTTTTAGTTTATAGTTCTGACATTAATTATTCAGCTTTAGGTCATTTTAAACCTATAAGACTTTTAATTTTTATTATGCAGAACACATAGGATGATATATTGAGAATAAAAAACAGCTTTGACAAGGCATTGACAAAATCTTTGGGATTCAGTTTTGTCTTTTTACTTGCACATTTGTGGATTGTTTTCACCTCCCTTTTATTTACTTTTTCCCTTTAAATTTTTATTTCTCTGCCATTTCTACTTATATATGTATGTATATATATATATATATATATATATATATATATATATATATATATATTTTTTTTTTTTTTTTATTTATTTATTTTTTTTTATATATATATATATATATATATATATTTCAGAATTGCAAGAAATTTTAATTCAGTCATTTTCTTTTCGGCTTAGTCCCTTTATTAATCTGGGTTCACCACATCGGAATATACCGCCAACTTATCCAGCATGTGTTTTACTCAGCAGATGCCCTTCCAGCCGTAACCCATCACTGGGAAACATCCATACACTCTTACATTCACACACATACACTACTGACACTTTAGCTTACCCAATTCCCCTATAGCGCATGTGTTTGGACTGTGGGGGAAACCGGAGCACCCAGAGGAAACCCACACCAACACAGGGAGAACATGCAAACTCCACACAGAAATGCCAACTGACCCAGGCGAGGCTCGAACCAGCGACCTTCTTGCTATGAGGCGATCATGCTACGCACTGTGCCACCATGCAGCCTGCTCTACATTTATTGTTTATAATAAGTTCATGTTAGCAAGTACATTAACTAATGAAACCTTATTGTAAAGTGTGATGCAGTTAATAATAGTTTAACAGTAAAAATCATTTAACAACAGTTTGTTATCAAAAGTTAATTCCTCTTCTGCCCTTTCAAATTAATTTGGTTTTATTGCAGGGTTATTTCCTTAATTATTTCCTTTTTCCAGTTGTTTTTACCTGTTTGCTGTTCTTTTGCGCTTTACTTTTCACAACTTATGCATTATCCTTTGTTTCAATTCTGGATCAATCAAAATTCTGATTAAATTTTAGCAATAAAAAGTTCTAAAGTTTTACAATTTAACATCAACCTCTTTAAAAAAAGTTATATATATTTTTAAACATTTTATAATGACCTTTTTTTCCCATTTTACATGTTCTGTGGTACGTATGACTCATTTTAACATGAGCAACAGGATGTCACAGTCTAATTAGACAGCTACTAGACTATATAAATTAATAACACATTATTTCTTAAAAAAAAAGGTTGGCGTTAATAAAGTTAGCTGGACTTTAATCAGTGAAACACCCAGATTTTATTTCCAGACTTTCCTAAAAATGCAGATTTTCCCTTTAATTTAAAGAATACAGTGACTTGTGTGAGATGTTAGAGAGTTGGTGGGGGGGCTGTTCTGACTGTTGTTTTAATGTTTGTTGACATTGTTCACAGGGGTGAGGGGATGACTATCATTTCCCATCATGCACTCCTCCTCCCCCATGATGGAGGACCGACAGCTGAGAACATCAGATCAAACAGGCTTCACAAACACTGGAGAAGTCCACAAACCAGTAGTGATTTCTGGAGCTCACAACATTCAACACTTCCATACTCATTCTCTGACAAAGCTGGGCAGCAGTGGATTATGTGTAATCTGATTAATTATGTAATCAGATTCCCAAGTCAAGTGCTTGTAATTGGAGTAAACTACTTTTTAAAATCAGTGACCAGACTACATTTACGTTAGCATAAATGTGCAATATAAAAGCATGTTTACACCTGGTGATATTCGTTCATGTTCATTTGGCTGCATATATGTACCTCCACTAAACATGATTCCCATCATCAAATCCTGTATTATAAGCTACAAGGGCGAAGACAGCACAAATTCTGCTTCACGCTTTTAGAAACATGAATAAAGTACTTAATAATATAAAATAAACACTTAATAATACAAATCACGTCAGTTTACATGATTTTACTGCCATCTGGCTTCATCCCGATTATTGTTTTTCATAATCATAGAGGCCTGAACCGAATTCTGATTAATGGCCCAGCCTTGGTCAATAGTATTACAGTGAACCCCTAGCGAACTTGACTTTGTGCACGGGTAGGCTACTAAGGATTGATGGAGCATTATTTTATTTTGAAGTCGATTAAATTATTGGTAGGGACATTCCAGTAATTGGTGGATATTGGTGGATATACACGTCCCCTCCACCCATGCCAATTCTTCGCCCTTATTATAATAGGTTATATTAACTAATGTAAACAAATTACATTTATTTATTTTTTTTACAGAAACACAATCTATGCATCTTATTCAGCTACTATAATGCTATAGGCTACAGCAGGCTTTATGCTTCATTAATGTAAAACATCATCACAAGTGCACTACTGTCATCTATATATGTCAAACAGATACATGCTTGACATTGTTCAAAACTTGTGTATAGCTTACACTCCCAAAAACAAAACAGTGTGCCTTTTTTTTAAAAGAAATGCTATATTTTTTCTATTATTTTTACAGAGACATGATATTACAGGTGCATGATGAGGCTCTGGTGTTAATGCTGCTATTTGATATTAATATGTAATTTCATTTTTCTAATTTAACAATTAACGACTGGTCTGGAATAAAATAAAATAAAACAAAACTAACATCCCAAACTGACAGCGGTGACACAGGGTTTTGTATTACAGGGTTTTGTATTACAGATTTTATCAAGTCAAATTTAATACTTTAAGACCATTTTAAGACAATAAGGAATGAAATTTCAGACTTCCACAAGGCAAAACGCTAAAGATGTTTGTAATGACCAAGTTAAAACCTTAAAAAACATTAAAAACAAATGGTATGGTAAGGAAGATAATTAAACCATATTAATAAGTAAATGGAGTTCATAAACAAACTTTTCTTAAAACTTTTATTAAAATATATTGTTAGTGATCTGATGGGTGTTTGTCCAATTGGGTTTAGCTTTATATGGACATAGAAAAATTGAGACCCGTTTAAAAATATTTAGGACCTACAATGCATTATTTTAGTGGATTAAAGACTTTAAGGCCTAAAATTTGGTTTTTCACATTTAAGACCCCGCATATAACCTGGTATTAGCGCTGTTATATCCATATATGTCATGACAATGCTTTAATGTTCTTTTTTTTTACCTTTTGGCAAGAGTAGAATTTACAGCTGATCAAATCCAAGTTTTGAAGTGAAGTTTTCACCTAAACAGCGACCCCAAGTTGTTTGTGTAGGCTTGTGTTTTACAGTATTGTAAAAATACTCAAAAACGTCTCTGTCAATGTTCTCAAACTATTATATTTGATTTACCAAAGTCACACAAATGCCAATTTCACAACAATTCCACCCATAAATGCAAAAAATGTTAAACAAAATGGAATGAATCATGTTTGTTCTATAGTGAGCAACTCTTATCCTTTCGATTAGCATGATTTCTTTTGGGTTGTGCAGTTTAATTCACAGAATTTCTATGTTGTACACTGTAAACTCACTAACTTTGTTGGTCACATCCATAGCGTATGTTTATTTTCCTTATTGAAAGTATAAAAAAGATGTTTAAGGATTGTTATTTTTCTGAGTCCATCTGGTTAGCTGTTTTGGAAAATATAAACAGATGTTTTAATATAATATTAACATACTTTCCCTGTGAGTTTTGGGTTTTTCCTGTAAATGTCACATCCATAACGCTGGAATTTCTCATATGTGGTTTCCAACTCTAGATACATTTATACCTGTCCAGCTTCATATCTGGAATGCGTCCCAAAATTAACTCCTGAAGCGGTATGACCAATCACATTTATATCCATCTCAAAAACATTTCGAAGGGCATTTACACCTGTTGTTTTCGAAATCAGAAAGCTTTCTGATAAGAAATAAAATGCATGAAGTGTAAACAGCTCCTAAGAGATTATCACTGACTACAAACTGTAACTGATTACAATTCTTAAGTAATCCTCTGAGCTCTGCTTGTTTTCTATATTTTTTTATTAGAATTGTGAAAATGTAAATGCTTCCAAGGAGTTGATCATTTAAACTTCATCCAGAATAAGTTGTTTCTTTAATCAGAGTCACAGTAGCACAAGTCATGTTGAAGCGTGGGAATGTAAAAGCGCCTACCGAACTGACTGCTGGGTATATTAGGGCCTCTGCTTTTCCCGTTTGACATTGGATGAGGGAACATCTATAAAAGAAAAAAATCATTTAAGGATAGAAAAACACACAGACATCATATTTTTTTTAAAAAGGTTATGCATAAGTTAAAAAAATCCACCTTTAGCAGCTTATTAGTCCTAAAAACACAATACACTAACAGATAGAGCAATAAAATTTGTTTATTATCCACAGAGAGCAATTAAAATTCTTTGCTTACATGAAGCAAAAAAAGTACACAGATTTTTCTACTATTTTTAACTATTTCAGGAGTTTGTTATATTTCCTATATTAAAAACTCATGTTTTATTCATTGTTACTTGCTGTGACCATGTAATTACGATTTTTTATAGTTATGAATATTTGTATATGCATGTATGTATGTGTATGTATGTATGCATGTATGTATGTATATATATATGGGTCAAAGATGAGATGCCCTATTTTACAGTCCGCATTATATTTTGGATATTAAATACATAGAAACCACATTATTTACAAGCATCATTTTAATTAAAATAATAATAATAAAATTTAAAATTGTGAAAAATAATGTGCCATATTTCAGTGTAATGGACAGATTTATGTTAAAAGTAAAATTTATACTTTACATTCAATTATAAGTAAAAAAAGAAACATTAATTATTATACAAATTAGATTTTTTTTATTATGTAAAACAATAATATTGAAACTATGTTTTGCGGACAAACGGTCGTTTGAATAAAACTGGTTATTCAATATTTTATTTTATAAGATATTATCTTTTATAAGATATAGTTAACTAATAAATTGGGCAAAACTGTGATGCGTCAATAGAGTCCGTAAATACTAGATTAATTTATTTTTGTTCCAAATCTGACAAGATCTCAGATATATAACTATTATTACACTCTTTGTAATTGACTTTTTAGTAGGTTCCTTCAGTAATGCATTTATTATAAGATATTTATTTATTAGACATGTTTATTATATTAATCTATTAACAATTAATATATTAAACATTTTTCAAATATCACTATATTTTATAATAGGCTTTATTACATACTTTTATTATAAATAATGCATTCATTTCAGCAAAAAAACTTTCTTTGATCAATTCAATTCACATTTATTTGTATAGCGCTTTTACAATGTAGATTGTGTCAAAGCAGCTTCACATAGAAGATCATGGTGAATTGAAAGTGTAGTTCAGTTTTTAGAGTTTAAGTTCAGTTCAGCTCAGTTTGGTTTAATAATCACTACTGAGAGTCCAAACACTGAAGAGCAAATCTAACGATGCGCAGAAATCTAAAATATTTGTCTTAGAAATCTTACAATTGAGTCCTTAAAGCAGTTTTATACAATGAAAACATAACAACTCCCTTCAGTTATGACTACCATACACTCAAAAAGGACTTTAATCAACTTATTTATAATGAGTTGAAACAACACGATTCTTAAGTTTTTGTTAACTTAATGTTCAGTCCAGTTAAATTTGTTTAAACGATTAAGTTAACTAACTTGATTTGTGTTGGGATTACATGAAGGAATTGTGTGGAACAGTGTACACAGAAATATTAAGTTTGCTGTTTGTTCAAACTACTTATACACAATAAACTAAAACAACACAATTCCTGAGTTTTTTTGGAACAACTTAATTGTTTTATGTTCAGTCCACTTAAATTTGCTTAAACGATTAAGTTAGCCAAATTGATTTGTGTTGGGACAGCATAAGTGAATCGTGTGGAACAGTGTACACAAAAAAATGACATTAGCTGTTTGTTCAAACAACTTATTCACAATAAGCTAAAACAACACAATTCTTGAGTTTTTTGGGAGGGATAACTTAAGTATTTTATGTTTAACCCATTTAAATTTGTAAAAAAAAAAAAAACCCAATAGGTTAACTTAATTCCTTCATGTTGTCCCAACACAAATCGATTGTGTGGAACCCAGCGTTTTCTACAGCGTACAACCCACTCACAATAATGCACTGTTGTTTAAGGATTGTGTATCTAAGTGCTTGGCATTTTGAAGCAGACACAAAAGCACAACTCCTCAACTTACAATACTGAAATCCAACAGGTCATTGAGCTCCATGTCGGTCCCCACCGTCGCCATCCTGATCTGCTTCTCTTGATAGACGTCTTTCTTTCAGCTCAAACAGCTTTACGATCCTGCAGGGAAAGAGACGCTTTCAGATCATCTCGGTTAAATGTATCTGGGCCTAGTAATCAAATCTGACATGCATGCGTACGACCCAAAATAATCCGCCTGCTGCTTCTATCTGAAGAACTACTCTACATTAGAGGCTTGCTATAATATCGTGTTTTCCCAGAATGCACCACATCTGAGCTCTCGAGCCCTGGGTTAACCACCAAAGCAGACCACCGGTGACTCTCCTACAACCACCCACAGCTACACACAAACACCTACAGTACGGGAACTAGTTAATTGCACAAACAACTTTGATGACTGGAATTGAAGCCTGCACGAGAGACGCTGGAAATAAATTAAGCGTGCTAATTTATTTGTGCACGAGGATTGAAATAAATAACATTTGTTTACATACACAGTCAGGCTCAAATATATTTATACCCGTGACAAATTCTGATTTAAAGTTTTTGTTCATATGTAAATAAAAGTTGAATAATATTTAACTTATAATGATGCTTCTTAAATGTCTTCATATAATCTTTAGGGATCCTGTGTCATTTCCCGTCAAAAATAAAAAAATATTGCTGGTAATATAAAATATCTAAGTCAGAATTTGCCAGGGATATGAATAATTTCGAGCTTGACGTGTATGTGTGTATATATAAAATAAATAGTAATCAACATTTAAAGTCCATCCTAAAACCAAAATTTCAATTTAATAATACCAATATTTGTACAATAACAAAGTATTAATATTTATTATATTATTTATTAATTATACAATAATATATATTTTCATGCTGAGCAATAATTAACAGCATCAAAAAATAAAACTATGTATTTATGCTATGCATTTATATAATGAATGCGTGTGTGGCTGTGCATATTTACAATGAATATAAAAATACACAAAGACATATAAATAAAATAACATTCACGTAAAATGTACTATTATAGGTTAGGTTACTTTATTTATACCCGAAGGTAGATTTGGTTTGCAGTCAAGAGTCCTCATCTCACAACAGTGGCACACAAAGGAACTCACACAGTAACAACAAATGAACATTAAGACGTAAAACATAAACATAAAAACACTTATAAAGTATAAATGAATAATCACTTCAAGTGTCCACCCCCCCCAAATAAATGTTTAAAACGATCTAAAATATACAAGTCACCAAAATACCTCTGCTTTTGTCTATGCCTTATTTAAATGTCTAATGGCTGCTGGTATGAAACTATTTTTGTATCGTTTCGTTCTACATCTTAATACAAGAAACCACACTAAATCCCATCAGTGTTGATATACAACATTACAGCAGTGCTATGAGTGTGATATTGCATTTATACAACAGTTTGACAACATCAATGAGTAAATAAAAACAATAACAACCACGTAGTGTCTCAAAAATCCTTTCGTGTGATGAAGTTGAGAAACTACTACTGGCACGAATTCACTGATCTAACCTACGGATGATCAAATCTACCACATTTATTACTTGCCAAATAGCCATTGCCAATTCAAAAAGCCAAAAAAGTTCACTTAGTAATTAGAAGTTGACATTACACTGTTGTACTTTGACATTTTATTGTATAACAATATAAAGCGTCTAACTAAACCAGTCAAAAGAATAACCCAAGATTTTATTTAGCATAAAATGTATTAAGTTGTAAAACTTAACACTGGAGCCAAACCTATTTGATCTGGAGTAAATACGAATAATTGTGACTAAATATTGCTTTAGATATACCTAGATTTAATCATGTTTTACACTTAATTACTATACAGACATACAGCAGATTCCAGAACAAGTGTCCGTGAGAAGGTTGCTCTCGGCTGGGAAAGCACTGAACTGAAGTCTTATGTCTAACATAATTATAACGTTCTCAAATAAGCCCTATCCTCATAAATAATGCAAATTTGGAACAAATAAATACATTCTAGCCTAAAAACTGTTTCAAAAAAGCATTGCGTGTTGTATTATTAACAGTGGAAAATCTCAGAACTAGAATCGAGAACTAAAAAGAAATGTTGTGCAAGTAAATAAACATTCTCAAACATACATACATAATAATAATAATAAAACATATACATTAATTGCTACCCAGCACTACATATTTTTGATTAATGATAAATGTTGACTAAAGTATATTAGTACTCCAAACATATATATTTACACCTGGATATGGTGTGTGAATGACATCCTTTTAATAGAAAACCTTTAGTTTGCTTTAAAAAAGCTAATGTCATGTCACCAAAATGCACCAGTTAATGACACTTTTCCTCTTAATTCATGAACGAACTCATTAGACATCAGCACCACATCACAGACACAAAGAACGTGAGAAGTTTTATCCAAGAATACTTTGTCATCGTCACTGTGCTAATAACACCTTCACTGAATTCATAATCACCACCTCCATTGACAATCAACAGGTAGATGAGTGTGAAATATTAAATATCATAATATACTGCGGTTTAGAGTCACAGGAGGACATCGAAGGGTGCATATTTTAGGTCAGATATGTAAAAGATAAAATAGTAATAATTTGGAAATATTATTTTAAATTGCACACAACTCTTTTCCATCTGACTATATAGTAATATTTCTTAAATGTAAAAGCTGAATATATCATTACTTCAGTCTCACATGATCCTTCAGAAATCATTCTGACCATAATAAATTTATTCTAAATTTATAATTTGATGATGTGATGACCAAGAACAAATACTATAGGTTTTTTAAAGTTACACTGCATATTTTCGTGTGAAATATTAAAATATTCTATTTTTTTGGATTCTTTACTCAATAAAAAGTAGAAAAGAACAGCATATGCTCGAAACATTCTGTAGTGACATTATAAATGTCTGTTTTTTTTACCAAAATAATTATTCTAAGTGAGTTTAAGCTAAAAAAAATTGTCAAAAGTAATGCATCACATGGAATTACTAGTTGTTTTTTAGTGACATGACACCAAAACTGATTGCAGCAGCACCATTTTCAGAAAATACAGTTAAGATGAAATAGTAACAATGCTATAATCTTTCAAAACCAAGCAATATTATCTAATTTATAATTATAATAACATTTTTGAACATGCTTGTGTGACATCCAGGTAACATAGCAGCATGTTTTGCGAGCCATGGGAATGTTGTTTTGGACATCCAGCATGACATTAGCATTGATTTGTTTACATATAACATCATGATTTGCTTCAAGGAACTCAACACCTCATGGCCATCAATAACACCGTGGTTCTTCTAGTTTCAGTGTTACAGCACGTGCATGCCTGCAGCGTTACACATCCAGCATCCCAAATATTCAACAATAAAGTCTGTGCATTGAGTGTGATCAGCAACAGGCCGAACCACATGAAGACTTCAGGCCACGTTCACCCTACACGGAGTACAAGACCCCCCTCTCCCCCCACCCAAAGCCTCAACACAAAGAAACACACGCTCCTCGACAGACAAACTTTGAAAACTACACGGGAACAAGCAGAACAAACACTCAATGTAAGGGAACACACAGCATGTAGACACCAACATGAGTATTCCAGACAGGAAAAGGTGGGAAAGCCATTCCCAAAGAGAGTACCAAGTAAAGTTATTTCCACCTAGGAAAACTCAAATAAGCAGCCAGAACACAGGGCGGACTGCAAACACAAGGAGATTCAGTAAACAATCAATGTAGATTACTTGAAATTAACTTTAATTTATTTTAGAATAGATCAGAATGTGAACTTTTATGCGTTATAACTACCAAAACCTATAATATACACGCGAAAGAGGTTGTATATGCTGTATAAAGTTATAAACACACCATTATTGTGGTGAAAACAAGCTATAAGGCGGATTTTAAACTTGACACTGTTGCCAGTATTGAACAAAGAAGCCGTTTCCTCTGGACTCGAACTCACACACACACACATACTGAAGCTCATAGACAAAACACTTCACACACATTCGGTATGCATCAAAAGTTGGTTAATTACACCACACTCATTGAAGACAATAATAAAGCACGTTTTGACGTGTAAAACCGAATAAACGTGTTAAATACTCACTGTTTCTCGCGTCACGCGCGCGGCATCCAGCGGGAGAGAAACGCGCTTCAGCCTGAGAGGAAAAACAGAAAAGTTGGGGGACAAAATTTCCCCCCTCCGTGTCTCGGGTCCCGCTAAATCACGGTGCAAAACGCGTCCTATTTCCCGGCAGACGCGAACAGTCCGCGTCGACAAGCGTTACGATGTAACGGTGCTCAAATGTAACTCTGCTTAAAGTTCTATTCTAATTATTTTGGGCGCTACAAATGTAACATCTCATCTTCCGAGGAGACATTTTAGCACCGTCCACATTGTCAGCCCCAACAGTGTATTCCTCCGCGCGGAGGGGAGACGTTAGAGCGGTGTCCGATTTCAAACGCCCAGAAAACTAGTACTGTGTTAATCGCGTGATTACTTTGATATTTAATCCAAAACCAACACAATTAAAACACCAAATACAAGCGACGACAGTACATCTAACTTTATCCTTATATAAACCCGATTGTGCTTTAAATCACGCAGTACTAGACTCGCGCGCGGAATGACACGACGCACTGTTGAAGAGCGATGGACTGAGAAAAAGTGCGAGATGGCACGATAGACCTACTGAGCTAACCAATAAGGATCGGGGAAAGTTTGATTGACGTATTCAGTGACCAATAGAAGCTCGTGTTAACACGAAAGCCAAGCCTCTCTTCCATGCACACCCTAGCCAGGTTTTAAAAGAATGGCAACAGGAAGCCATGGAATACTGTTGTGTGTTTTGTTGTTTGGTAAATGCTAATGTTTACTGCTAATGTGATCGCAGAGACTTAAGCTGAGTTCAAATGAGTTCGACTCGAAGCATAACGTTATGTTGTTATTACAGTTAGACAGTTTTAAAGTGAAACAGGTTATTCACACTAATAAAAGTGCGGTGTGCGCAAGGTGTTTAGAAGTGATGGTCTTTATGAAGAGCAAAATAAGATCAAACATGTGGCAATAATTCGAAACAATGCCATTATAGAGTATAATTATCTGACATTACTGTTACTACCACAGTGTTTGAAGTTTGTATATGTTTAATTAATTCAATTATATTTAATAAAACTACTAGTATCAACTTTTTATATTACTCTATTTTTATTTTTGCAACACTGTAGTACAATATGTAGTAGTACTTATTATACATATGTAAGTTAAAATCATTGCAAATTCATGACTATTGTATAAAATATTTGTTTATACCTATAAATATACATGTAAATTTATTTTGTATGTTATGTATAGTATAGTTATGCATTTATACACACACACACACACACACATATATACAAGCTTGGCACACCTGTCTTTGGGAATTTTTGCCGTTCATCTCAAGCCCTATCAGGTTGGATGGGAAGCGATGGTGCACAGCCATTTTCAGATCTCTCCAGAAATGTTCAATAGGATTTAGGTCTGGACTCTGGCTGGGCCACTCAAGGACATTCACTGAGTTGTTGTGAAGCCAGTCTATTGATATTTTGGTGGTGCGCTTTGGGTCATTGTCCTGCTGGAAGATGAACCGTCGCCCCAGTCTGAGGTCAAGAGCACTCTGAAGCAGGTTTTCATTCAGGATGTCTCTGTACATCGCTGCATTCATCTTTCCCTCTATCCTGACTAGTCTTCCAGTTCCTGCTGCTGAAAAACATCCCCACAGCATGATGCTGCCACCACCATGCTTCACAGTAGGGATGCTATTAGCCTGGTGATGAGCGCTGCCTGCTTTTCTCCAAGCATAACGCCTGGCGTTCACTCCAAAGAGTTCAATTTGAGTCTCATCAGACCAGAGAGTTTAGTTTCTGATGGTCTGAGAGTCCTTCAGATGCCTTTTGGCTAATTCCAGGCGGGGAGCGGCTTCCGTCTGGCCACTCTACCATACAGGCCTGATTGGTGGATTGCTGCACAGATGGTTGTCCTTCTGTAAGGTTCTCCTCTCTCCACAGAAGAACGCTGGAGCTCAGACAGAGTGACTATCAGGTTATTGATCACCTCACTGACTAAGGCACTTCTCCCCTGATCACTCAGTTTGGATAGCCGGCCAGCTCTAGGAAGAGTCCTGGTGGTTCAAACATCTTCCACTTATGGATGATGGAGGCCACTGTGCTCATTGGAACTTTCAGAGCAGCAGAAATGTTTCTGAAATCTTCTCCAGCCTTGTGCCTCCAGACTTCCATCCAGTATTGGAGGTCTACAGACAATTCCTTTGTCTTCATGCTTGGTTTGTGCTTTGACATGCACTGTCAACCCTGGGACCTTATATAGACAGGTGTATGCCTTTTCAAATCATGTTCAATCACCTGAATTGACCACAGGTGAACTCCAATGAAGCTGCTGAAACATCTCAAGAATGATCAGTGGAAACAGAATATACCTGAGCTCAATTTAGAGCTTCACGCCAAAGGCTGTCAATACTGATGTACATGTGATTTTACAGCTTTTTATTTGTAATAAATTTGCAACAATTTCAGAAACTCTTTTATCACATTGTCATTATGGGGGATAGTGTGTAGAATGTTGAGGAAATCAATCAATTTAATCCATTTGGAATAAGCCTGTAACATAAACAAATGTGGAAGAAGTGAAGCGCTATCAATACTTTCCGGATGCACTGTATATTCTAATAACTAATTTATTTTGTCTTCGCTGTGATGGAAAAACATAATATTTTAATAGCAAAATGGAAAAAACTATTCTTAATGGGGCTGATAATATTGACCTTAAAAGTTATCTCAAATGAAAACAATAAGAACTGTCTTTATTCAGCCAAACAAAAAGAAATAAGACTTTCTCTAAAAGAAAAATAATATGAGATGCTGTGAAAAATCTGCTAATCCTGCTATCTTAAACAGCACTTGAATATTTAGAAAAGCAATTCAAATATATAATCCACCGGTGAAAACGAATCTGATAGCATGTGACACATTTGCGAAAGCAATAAGCTTGCTTCTTTTTCCACCTCGACTCTGTTAAAACAGCGAGCTGGTGTAAAGGCAGCGTTAGCACTTCCTAAATCTATCTTAGATTTGCAGAGCAACACCTTGGATGATCTAAAAGTGAAAGAGCTATAATCAGAAGTGCAGCGGAGCAAATGGCTTCAGCTGGAGGTGTGAAAGGGACTTTGAGGGCCACTAAACTGGAGGAAGCTCCAACATTTGGTGTTGCGGTGGGAAAACAGAAGCCGTGTGGGCCCTGTGTGTCTCTCAGCCCTTTAACTGGTGTTTTTTGAGGTCACTGCGGTGCAGAAACCACACCAGGGGGAATTAATATGAACAAACAGCAACCTGATGATTCATATGTGTAATATCGTGAAACATTGGCATTTTCTGATGAGAGCGACTCCAGGTAAACACTGACATTAAAGGCAACACATCATTGACCCTGTTTACTTGCTTGATTCATGCTGCTTTTCTTTGGAATAATTAAAAATACACGAGAACTTATCATTAACAACAACAACAAAAAGATTTCCCCACTTTATTTTCATTTTATATAAGGATTCACGATCACAATTACAGATACAAAAAAACTGATGAGCATATGCACATACAAAATACAGCAAAACTAACCAAAGACAGTGAATAAATAAATAAATTCACATCATCCAAACAATAATAAATAAACATAGTCATCCAAACTAACATGCACAATAATAACTGTGTAAAAACAAAAATAATTAAATAAATTAAAAAACAACAACAACAACTTAGTCATCCAAACCAATATGCACAATAATCTCAGGTGTAAAAAAAAAAAAAAAAAAAAAAAAATATATATATATATATAAATAAAAAAAACAACAACTCAGTCATCCAAACCAATATGCACAATAATATCAGATGTAAAACAATATAATAATAATAAAAAAATAACCATACAATAATAAATAAAAGAATAAATAAATAAAAAAACAACAACATCACAGTCATCCAACAATAATATCAGGTGTAAAAATATAATAGTAATAATAAAAATAATAATATAATAATAAATAAATAGAAAACAACAACACAGTCATCCAAAACTTATTTGCACAATAATATCAGGTGTAAAAAAGATCATAAATAAATAAATAAATAAATAAATAAATAAATTAATTAATTAATTAATTAATTAAACAGTCATCCAACAATGTCAGGTGTAAAAATAAATAAATAAAAAACAACAATACAGTTATCCAAACTAATATGCACAATAATATCTGATGTGGATTTTTTTAAAATAATAATAATAATAATAATAATAATAATAATAATAAACAAATAAATAAATAAAAAAACAACATCACAGTCATCCAACAATAATATCAGGTGTAATAAACAAATAAAAAACTGAAAAAATAACAACTCAGTCATCCAAAACTAATATGCACAATAATAGTGTAAAAAAATACATAAATACATAAATAAATAAATAAATAAATTACACAGTCATCCAACAATAATGTCAGGTGTAAAAATAAAAAAATGAAAAAATAAATAAACAACAACACAGTCATCCAAACTAATATGCACAATAATATCAGATGTAAAAAATATAATAATAATAAAAAAATAGTACGATAATAAATAAATGAATAAATAAATAAAAAACAACATTATCACAGTCATTTAACAATAATATCAGGTGTAAAAATATAATAGTAATAAAAAATATATAATAATAAATAAATAGAAAACAACAACACAGTCATCCAAAACTTATATGCACAATAATATCAGGTGTAAAAAACATGATACATAAATAAATAAATAAATAAATAAATAAACAAACAAACAAACAAACAAACAAATAAATAAATAAATAAATAAATAAATAAATAAATAAATAAATAAACAAACAAACAAACAAACAAACAAACAAATTAATTAATTAATTAATTAATTAATGAAACAGTCATCCAACAATGTCAGGTGTAAAAATAAATAAATAAAAAACAATACAGTTATCCAAACTAATATGCACAATAATATCTGATGTGGAATTTTTTAAAAATAATAATAATAATAATAATAAACAAATAAATAAATAAATCAAAAACAACATCACAGTCATCCAACAATAATATCAGGTGTAATAAACAAATAAATAAATAAATAAAATAACAACTCAGTCATCCAAAACTAATATGCGCAATAATATCAGGTAAAAAAATACATAAATAAATAAATAAATAAATTACACAGTCATCCAACAATAATGTCAGGTGTAAAAATAAAAAAATGAAAAAATAAATAAACAACAATACAGTCATCCAAACTAATATGCACAATAATATAAGGTGTAAAAACATAAAAATAATAAATAAATAAATAAACAAACACCCACAACACAGACATCCAACAATAATATGAGGTGTAATAAATAAATAAATAGATATTTAAGATGGAAGTAAATGATCTATTTATACTTGGTGGGAAGGAAAGTGACATTTCAGAAGAAGCATTATATTCAGACCTTAAAAAGAATTCACTTTAACGACAGGGTGGCTCCGTGGTTAGCACTGTTGCATCCCAGCAAGAAGGTCACTGGGTCGAGTCTCAGCTGGGTCAGTTGGCGTTTCTGTGTGGAGTTTGCATGTTCACCCTGTGTTGGCGTGGGTTTCCTCCGGGTGCTCTGGTTTCCCCCACAGTCCAAACACATGCACTATAGGGGTATTGATGAACTACATTGTCAGTAGTGTATGAATGTGTGTGCGTGTGTGTGTGTGTGTGTGTGTGCGTGCGTGCGTGCGTGCGTGTGTGTGTGTGTGTGTGAATGAGTGTGTAATGGTGTTTCTCAGTATTGAGTTGCAGCTGGAAGGGCATACGCTGTGTAAAACATGCTGGAATAGTTGGCGGTTCATTCCGCTGTGGCTATCCCCAGATGAATAAAGGGACTAACCCAAAGGAAAATCAATGAATGAACGAATGAAAACATCCAAGTCACCAGAAGTTCCTTTCATTGTGAGTGGGATTTTCTTTCGTTTAATTAAAAATGTCTTTAATCCACAAGGATGTAAGCGATTATAATTAATCACAATGTAATATCTTTTTCACTCTTGTATTTTTTTCATTTTTAAGAAAGTTATGTGTCTAATTTTGACATAATATCCACAGATGCATGCTATTTATGAACACAAATACAGTCCAATCAAATGGATAAAATCAAGTTCCTTTCTTACATAATTCCTTTCTAGTTGAATATCTGGATTAGCTCAGAAATACGTCACGTTACGGAAGCAGAAAGGGTTGTGAATGCTCCACATTGACAGCCTAATGCCAGATAATGGTGCAAATGGCTGAAGATTACATTACAGGAGCAAAGCAGCAAGATAAAGCCTCATTCTCAACATTGAGGTCAGAAATCTCTCTCTCTCTCTCTCTCTCTCTCTCTCTCTCTCTCTCTCTCTCTCTCTCTCTCTCTCTCTCTCTCTCTCTCTCTCTTTAGTGCATTAAGAGTGAAGGAGACTCGTCCGGTCTGATGAGGAGCTTTAGCTGTATTTGTGGACCAGACGACAGCATCATGTCAGTAGAGCACTAATCCACTGAACCACACACACACACACACACACACAAGCACGTGTCAGACAGGTTAACTCTGCAGCAATAGAGAATTTAACCCAACGTGGAGCTTTACTGAATTATTTATAGATTGTTGACCTGACAATAAGGCAGCGCGGTGGATAGCACAGTCGCCTCACAGCAAGTAGATCGCTGGTTCAAGCCTCGGCTGGGTCAGTTGGTGTTTCTGTGTGGAGTTTGCATGTTCTCCCCGTGTTGGCGTGGGTTTCCTGCGGGTGCTCCGGTTTACCCCAGTTCAAACACATGCGCTATAGGGGGATTGATGAACTAAACTGGCCATAGTGTATGAGTGTGAATGACTCTCTGGGTGTTTCCCAGTGATTGGTTGCAGCCGTAAGGGCATCCGCTGCTCAAAATATATGCTGGATAAGTTGGCGGTATATTCTGCTGTGGCCACCCCAGATTAATAAAGGGACTAAGCCGAAATGAAAAAGTAATGAATGAATGATTGAATGACCAGACAATACACAACAGTTTGATTCAGTAAAGTCAATGTAAATAAATAAAATTGTATGTTGGACGCATACAAATATACAGCCTCTTTTTATTCATTCATTCATTTTCCTTCAGCTTCTCTATTTCAGAGGTTGCCACAGCAGAATGAACCGCCAACTATTCCAGCATGTTTTACGCAGCGGATGCCCTTCCAGCTGCAACCCAGTACTGGGAAACACCCATACACACGCAATCATACACTACAGCCAATTTACTTAACCAAATCTCGAATGTGTTTAGACTGTGGGGGAAACCGGAGCATGTGGAAGGAAACCCAAGCCAACACGGGGAGAACGTGCGACCCTGCCGGGAGTCAAACCAGTGACCTTCTTGCACCGGGTTGGACCCCCTTTGCCTTCAGAACTGCCTTAATCCTTCATGGTATAGATTCAACAAGCTACTGGAAATACTCCTCAGAGATTTTGCTCCATATTGACATGATAGCATCATGCAGTTGCTGCAGATTTGTCGGCTGCACATCCATAATGCGAATCTCCCGTACCATCACATACCAAAGGTGCTCTATTGGATTGAGATCTGCTGACTGTGGAGGCCATTTGAGTACAGTGAACTCATTGTCATGTTCAAGAAACCAGTCTGAGATGATTCACGCTTTATGACATGGTGCGTTATCCTACTGGAAGTAGCCATCAGAAGATGGAGACACTGTGCTCATAAAGGGATGGACATGGTCAGCAACAATACTCAGGTAGGCTGTGGCGTTGACACAATGTTCAATTGGTACTAATGGACCCAAAGTGTGCCAAGAAAATATCGGCCACACCACTACACCACCAACACCAGTCTGAACCGCTGATACAAGGCAGGATGGATCCATGCTTTCATGTTGTTGAGGCCAAATTCTGAGCCGACCATTCGAATGTGGCAGCAGAAATGGAGACTCATCAGACCAGGCAACGTTTCTCCAATCTTCTATTGTCCAGTTTTGGTGAGCCTGTGTGAATTGTAGCCTCAGTTTCCTGTTCTTAGCTGACAGGAGTGTGTTCTTCTGCTGCTGTAGCCCATCCACCTCAAGGTTGGACGTGTTGTGTGTTCAGAGATGCTCTTCTGCAGACCTCGGTTGTAACGAGTAATTATTTGAGTTACTGTTGCCTTTCTATCAGCTGGAACCAGTCTGGCCATTCTCCTCTGACCCTGTCATCAACAAGGCATTTGTGCCCACAGAACTGCCGCTCACTGGATATTTCCTCTTTGTCGGACCATTCTCTGTAAACCCTAGAGATGGTTGTGTGTGAAAATCCCAGTAGATCAGCAGTTTCTGAAATACTCAGAGCAGCCCGTCTGGCACCAACAACCATGCCATGTTCAAAGTCTCTTAAATCCCCTTTCTCCTCCATTGTGATGCTCACTTTGAACTGCAGCAGATCGTCTTGAACATGTCTACATGCCTAAATGCATTGAGTTGCTGCCATGTGATTGGCTGATTAGAATTTGCGTTAACGAGCAGTTGGACATGTGTACCTAATAAAGTGGCCAGTGAGTATGTCTTTGTTGTAAAATATACAGTCATTTTCACCATGCAACTTTAAAATACAGTAACATACCACATAACTGTCCCACAGTAAAATATAGTTCACATTACAGTTAAATGGAGATCTATTTAGGATCTCAAAGTCAGGGCTTCTGGTAGTACCTCAAACTCAACTCAAAAGTCTACTATAGGAGGTCGAGCCTTCTCATTTATGGCTCCTAAACTCTGGAATAGCCTTTCTGATGACGTCTGAGGCTCAGACACACTCTCGCAGTTAACTAGATTAAAGACCTATCTGTTCAGTAAAGCATACACTCAGTGCATCACTTAGCGGTGTGATACATGAATGTGCTCCACACAGGTTTCTTCATCTCATTTATATACACTATGAACAGCAGCTACGCTAATTATTCTCTTTATTCTCTATTTATGGGGAATACTCATCCCGAGGGCCTCAGACTATGCAGCTTCACTGAATCGATCCAAAACCTGCGACGAGATGATCCCAAGGTTTCCACAATCCTGGACCAGGCCGTATCCTGAGCAGCTGCTGAGCATGAGACTGATTCCTTTGATGCTTCAGGGTCAGACGAGTCTTGCAGACGTCCAGGTTCTCCAGCACCTAGAATACAGCTCTGCACAAGACGTTTGACTAGAGCAGAAATAGTCATGCCCAACTGAGTCCGGTTTCTCTCCAGGTATTTTTATCCTTCACTTTCGCCAATTGGTGAAGTTTTTTCCTCGTCACTGTCGCCACTGGCTTGCATGCTTTGTGATGGTTGTAGATGAGCCTCTTGCTGCTGTTCATCAGAAAAATCCTCCTTGTCTTGCAGATTCTTTAGTTTTCTTTCATCTTCTGCAGATGTGAACCCTTTCCAGCAGTGGCTATATGACTGTAGATTCAACTTTTCACTCTGAGGATGATTGAGGCACACAAACAATACTATAAAAGAAAAGGGTTTCATTTCATTTTATGCACAGATGTCATCATTCTGGACACCCAAGGTCACCTTACAACAAAATCAATTCATAAATCACTGCCAAACACCATTTCGAATACATGAAAGATGAGAAAGATTAGATTAGATTAGATTAGATTCAACTTTATTGTCATTACACATGTACAAGTACAAGGCAACGAAATGCAGTTTAGGTCTAACCAGCAGTGCAATAGCAGCAAGTGCAGGATACAGGTATAAGTTATAAAGTGCAGTTATAGAAAAACTATGGTAATATTTACAGATGGATGTACTATCAACATTATATACAGGTTGTATTAGCTATGAACAGATTTACAATAAATGAATATATGTACAGGATGCTATTAATAGCAGAAGTGTGCAGATAAACATAATTACAAATGTCCATGTGCAGTGGGCATGTCCAGTTCAGATAAATGAATCAGTGCAATGAATATGTGCAAACTTTAAATGTGCAAATGTTAAATAGTGCAGTGATTGTGAGGAGTATAAGTTAGAGGAGTGTGGGGGGTGTATTGGAGGGGCAAAAGAGTCAGTGAGGGGCAGAGTTCAAAAGGAAGACAGCTCTGGGGAAAAAGCTGTTCCTCAGTCTGCTGGTTTTAGTCCGGGGGAGCCTGAAGCGCCTGCCGGAAGGCAGGAGAGAGAACAGTCTGTGAGCAGGGTGAGAGGTGTCCTTAAGAATACTGCGTGCTCGGCGCAGACAGTGTTTCTTCTGGATGTCCTCAATGGCTGGCAGTGTAGTCCCTGTGATGCGTTGGGCAGTTTTCACCACCCGCTGCAGTGCCTTACGCTCAGCAACAGAGCAGCTTCCATACCAGACTGTGACGCAGTTGGTCAGGATGCTTTCTATTGTGCATCGGTAGAAGTTCACCAAGACGGCTGATGAAAGCTGGTTCTTCTTAAGTTGCCTCAAGAAGAATAGGCGCTGGTGAGCCTTCTTGACCAGGCTGGAGGTGTTGGTGGTCCAGGAAAGGTCCTTAGAGATGTGGGTACCCAGGAACTTGAAGGATGAGACAGGCTCCACGGCCATCCCATTAATGTGGATGGGATCATGCGAGCCTGTTCGTCCCTTCCTGAAGTCCACAATGAGCTCCTTGGTCTTGCTGGTGTTAAGGAGCAGATTATTGTCGGTGCACCAGGTGGCCAGATGCTGTATCTCCTCCCTGTAGGCAGTCTCATCAT
This sequence comes from Danio aesculapii, assembly GCF_903798145.1. Taxonomy (NCBI): domain Eukaryota; kingdom Metazoa; phylum Chordata; class Actinopteri; order Cypriniformes; family Danionidae; genus Danio; species Danio aesculapii. The sequence goes on from NC_079436.1 coordinate 58,080,500, forward strand.
TATTGCTGATTAGACCAATCACTGTGGTGTCATCTGCAAATTTGATGATGGTGTTGGATCTGTTCACAGGCCTACAGTCTATGGTAAAAAGGGAGTAGAGGAAGGGGCTCAGCACGCAGCCCTGTGGTACACCAGTGTTGAGTGTGACGGTGGTGGAGCAGATGTGGCCTGATCTAACATTCTGAGGTCTGTTAGTCAGAAAGTCCATAACCCAGTTGCAGAGAGACGCGTTGATATCCAGGTCTCTGAGTTTGATCAGTAACTTAGAGGGTATGACAGTGTTGAATGCTGAGCTGAAGTCAACAAACAGCATTCGTGCATAAGTGTTTTTATTGTCCAGGTGTGTGAGGACAGAGTGCAGTGCTATGGAGACGGCATCTTCTGTGCTCCTGTTGCCACGGTAGGCAAACTGATGTGGGTCCAGTGTGGATGGCAGAGAGTCTTTCAGATGTGCCAGGACCAACCGCTCGAAGCACTTCATGATGATGGGTGTGAGTGCTACAGGGCGGTAGTCATTCAGGCATGTTGGGCTGGAGTGTTTGGGCACTGGCACAATAGAGGTGGTTTTAAAGCATGTTGGCACAGTTGCTAGGTTAAGCGACAGGTTGAAAATGTCTGTGAATACCCCAGCGAGCTGTTCTGCACATGCTTTGAGGACGCGCCCAGGAATACCGTCTGGTCCAGCAGCCTTACGCACATTGATCCGACTCAGTGCGGTGTAGACTTCTGAGGAGGTGAGTGTGATAGGTGAGTGGTCGGTTGAGGTAGAGTTCCTGGTGTAGGGTTCTGTATTGTCTCTTTCAAAGCGGGCATAAAAGTCATTTAGCTCGTTCAGGAAGTAGACATTTGTGGCTGTGGGGGTGGACTGGCTGGGTTTGTAGTTGCTGATGGCCTGGATGCCCTGCCACATGCGCCGAGGATCAGAGTTGGAAAAGTGCTCCTCTAGCTTTAGCTTGTAGCAGTGCTTGGCCTTTTTGATGCCCCTCTTCAGATTAGCCCTGGAAGTGCTGTAGGCCTGTGCATCCCCTGATCTGAATGCAGTGTTGCGTGCCTTCAGCAGGAGGCGCACCTCCTTGTTCATCCATGGCTTTTGATTTGGGTATGTGGTGATCTGTTTCTGGGTTGTAACACTGTCTATGGTGGTGTTGATATATTCCAGAACAGAGGAAGTGTAACTGTCAATGTCTGTGTGAGAGCCACATGTGGCCTGGGAAGCAAACATACTCCAGTCTGTGTGTTCAAACCTGTCCTGGAGTGTGGAGTCCACCCCCGCTGGCCACACTTTGATGATCCTCACTGATGGCTTCACACGGTTGACGATGGGTGAGTACTTGGGGGTGAGAAACAGACAAAGGTGGTCTGATTGACCCAAGTGGGGGAGGGGGGTCACAGCATATGCTTCAGCCATGTTTGTGTAAACTTGGTCTAAAGTTTTGTTTCCCCTTGTGTGGCAGAAAATGTTCTGATGGAATTTGGGGAGCACTGTCTTTAAGTTTGAGTGATTAAAATCCCCCGCAACAATAAAAGCAGCCTCCGGGTGAGCAGGGGTTATGAATACAAAGAGGGGTTATGAATACAAACATATCTCAAAAACATGCTAAGAAATTGTCATGAGCAAGCATGGTTAAAAAGTTGGGGCTTAAGACGACAGGGTTTTAAAAGTGTGAAGACTATCACTGTACCTTGCTTAAACACTGCAGATGCTCCAGAAGGAGAAAGAAGGCATTATGATCCGGGGGTGAAAACTTTTGCACATAACGAAGATCAAGGTAAATTGCAGTTAAGTTGTGTTGCTTGTAACAAGCAAGAATTTTGTGTTATTTCTGAAGGGCAGGGCTAAATGGACAGCAGTAATATTTCAACAAAATAAGAAAAATGTGGACATTTTCATCCTGGTTAAAAGTTTTCACCCCCCTGCTCTTAATGTTTTGCGTTTCTTTCTGGAGCATCAGTGATTTTTTTAAAGTGATACAGATATATAATACTGCTATTTTGCCCGTGCAACAATTGCAGAGGTTTAATCACATTTCTTAAATACAGTTTGGGAAATTCTTTCACATCTGACACTGAGAGCGAAGATAAATAACACGCTGCGCAAACATTCATCCAGATTTAACATGCACAGTCTATCTGCAGGTCTGTGAAGTGTGTGTAGCGTCTGCAGCTCTTCACTTTCCTGAATGCCGGACAGCTGCGTCTGGCATCAAGAGCTCTGAGCTCCGCGTTTGGAGAGCAGCGCGCAGGATTAACCAACTCAAAGCATCCGCCAATACCAGCGAAACCATGGCAACCTGCACACACACACCAGGGTCAAAACACACACACACAGTCTATCATAAATCTACAGACAGATGCACAGGACATCAATGCACTGATGAATGCATATATATATGACTGAATTCCATAAGAAGAGCCTGCTATTGATGCATGTCACAATTCAGCTCAATTCAGTCTTTGTGCAGCTTCATGCATGATGAGTACACTGCAAAATATACTACAGTAATGTATAGTGCTTATGAACCATACTATAGGTGAACTGTATCATACTGTATGTAATATAGTGCTTAATACAGCTCTTATTTAATGACAGCTCCACCATACTGTTGTATTAACTATAGTGAACTGATAAGCTGTAATAAATATTGTAGTATACTTTGGATTTTACTACAGTAAACTGTGGTGTTTTGTAGTATAACTGACCCTATAGCTGTAGAAAACTACAGGATTGAACTATAGAATCATCGCAACAGATTAATTCAAGTACTATACTTTTTGTGTTACCATAGCAACTATATAATCACTGCAACAGATTAATTCAAGTACTATAGTTCTTGTGTTACCATAGCAACTATAGAATCACCGCAACAGATTAATTCAAGTACTATAGTTCGTGTTACCATAGCAACTATAGAATCATCGCAACAGATTAATTCAAGTACTATAGTTCTTGTGTTACCATAGCAACTATAGAATCATCGCAACAGATTAATTCAAGTACTATAGTTCTTGTGTTACCATAGCAACCATAGAATCATCGCAACAGATTAATTCAAGTACTATAGTTCTTGTGTTACCATAGCAACTATAGAATCATCGCAACAGATTAATTCAAGTACTATAGTTCTTGTGTTACCATAGCAACCATAGAATCATCGCAACAGATTAATTCAAGTACTATAGTTCTCGTGTTGCCATAGCAACTATAGAATCACCACAACAGATTAATTCAAGTACTATAGTTCTCGTGTTGCCATAGCAACTATAATCACCACAACAGATTAATTCAAGTACTATAGTTCTAGTGTTGCCATAGCAACTATAGAATCACCACAACAGATCAATTCAAGTACAATAGTTCTCGTGTTACTATAGCAACTATAGAATCACCACAACAGATTAATTTAAGTACTATAGTTCTTTTGTTACCATAGCAACTATAGAATCACCACAACAGATTAATTCAAGTACTATAGTTCTTTTGTTACCATAGCAACTATAGAATCACCACAACAGATTAATTCAAGTACTATAGTTCTCGTGTTACTATAGCAACTTTAGAATCATAACTAAAGATTAATTCAAGTACTATAGTTCTCGTGTTACCATAGCAACTATAAAATCATCACAACAGATTAATTCAAGTACTATAGTTCTCGTGTTGCCATAGCAACTATAGAATTACCACAACAGATCAATTCAAGTACTATAGTTCTTTTGTTACCATAGCAACTATAGAATCACCACAACAGATTAATTCAAGTTTTATAGTTCCCGTGTTACCATAGAAACCATAGAATCATCGCAACAGATTAATTCAAGTACTATAGTTCTTGTGTTACCATAGCAACTTTAGAATCACAGCAACAGATTAATTCAAGTACTGTAGTTCTTGTGTTACCATAGCAACAGATTAATTCAAGTACTATAGTTCTTGTGTTACCATAGCAACTATAGAATCCCCACAACAGATTAATTTAAGTACTATAGTTCTCGTGTTACCATAGCAACTATAGAATCACCACAACAGATTAATTTAAGTACTATAGTTCTCGTGTTACCATAGCAACTATAGAATCCCCACAACAGATTAATTTAAGTACTATAGTTCTCGTGTTACCATAGCAACTATAGAATCACCACAACAGATTAATTCAAGTACTATAGTTCTTGTGTTACCATAGCAACTATAGAATCACCGCAACAGATTAATTCAAGTACTATAGTTCTCGTGTTACCATAGCAACTATAGAATATCCCTCAGACTATGCAGCACCACTGATGCCACGGATCCAAGAACCGCAACGAGATGATCTCAAGGTTTTCATAATCCTGGACCAGGCCGTATCCTGAGAAGCTGCTGTGGTGGTCATGGAGAAGTGGAGAACATGAGACTGATTCCTGTTACGCTCCACGGACAGATGAGTCTCGCTGACATCCAGCTTCTCTGGCGCCTAGACTGCAGCTCTCAGCTAGAGGAGAAATGGTCGTGCCCAACTGCGCCTGGTTTCTCTCCAGGTTTTTGTCCTTCACTTTCGCTTATTGGTGAAGTTTTTTTCCCTCTCCGCTGTCGCCACTGGCTTGCTTGGTTTGGGACTTGTGGAGCTGCACATCGCTGGATTTGCTCTTCAGTGTTTGGACTCTCAGTAGTGATTATTAAACCACACTGAACTGAGCTAGTCAAAACATACTTGAATAAAATCTGCAGGAAAGGCCCGTTCACACCAGGATGTTTTTTGCTTACGTTTCCTGTCAAAGTTTAATGCCACGTGATTAAATAAAGAGCGCCAATATGATTGTGCACACCAACGCGCAAAACGCCAGGCGTAAAAGCGCCATTTTTTAAGAAACGCCTCATGCTCGTTTTTTTGTTTTGACGCGCAAAACCTTCTCCACCAATCAGATTGGCTCTTTTGTTCACGTGCACGGAGCTGCTGAAGTTACAGCAAACAGCACTTGGAGGCGTTCAAGCGCAAAGCTGTCAATGCGAGCGCACATTAAAGAAGATGCCCAGAGGCGATATGAATGTGGAGCTGCTTACTGCACTGGTGAACAATAATCAATTCTTCATCGCCAGAGCTGGAGATGCTACTTGAACCATCCATGCTTGTTCTATCTTCTTCTTCTTCTGTGATTTTGGGATTTTGTATACTCTTCTGCTCGACGCCAGTGAAAATCGCTTGGGTTTGAATCAGGAAAAACGCTGACGATAAACGCATTGAAAAGCATCCTATGTGTACGAGCCTTAAGGGGCAGAGATATAAAAAGGGGCGTGGTCCTGTTTGTACATTCATGCATGTTTATTTTGATGCTTTCACATATTAAATCCCGACGTACACCTGCTGCAAATCAGCAGTAAGAAGTGGGAATATAAAAAAGGGGGCGTGGTCACATGGGCGTGTCTTTTGGAGCTTACTCACTCATTTTCTTTTCGGCTTAGTCCCTTTATTAATCTGGGGTCGCCACAGCAGAATGAACCACCAACTTATCCAGCATATGTTTTGTGCAGCGGACGCCCTTCCAGCTGCAACCCATCACTGGGAAACCCATACACACTCATTCACACACATACATACACTATGGGCAATTTAGCCTACCCAATTCACCTGTACTGCATGTCTTTAGACTGTGGGGGGAATCCGGAGCACCCTGAGGAAACCCAGGCAAACGCAGGGAGAACATGCAAACTCCACACAGAAATGGCAACTGACCCAGCAACCTTCTTGCTGTGAGGCGACAGCACTACTCAATGCAAGTTATACTCAATGCTGAAAGCTGACTTGTTGCTACAAAGTTGATTTATTACTAAAATAATGGATCTCTAAAGCAGCAGAAGTCAACAGTGTCATTACTCTGCATGTAAAGCTTTTATTATTGTTGTTGTTACAAGGTTCCACATTAGATTTGAAATCAAATCAACTCACTTATAGCTCAATTTATTTCAAAAACAGCAATTAATCCAATTACTTCATCATCTAGAAGACATTATCCAGCTTAATGTTGATTCAGTTCAATTCAATACTAGAGTCAGTGTTTTAAAGCTGATCAACTATAAAACAAACTCAACTCAACACTATGAACAGAAAACATCAGCGTCAGCTCTCCATTGATATCACTGAATGTCAATAATCTTTTAAGTCTAAATGTTATTAATTCTTCACTTTACACCAGTGACCAGTCTTTAGGATGTTTGTGCACCTGACAGTGCAAAGTCATATCACAGTAAAGGGTTTTCCACCAAGAAACCCATACACCGCTGCTGCAAACAGGAAAACGGTGGTGGTGTCACTTACACCCTCTGTAGCCAACATGAAACACCATCACTGCTGCACCGTCATGTGTTTCTGAGCATGCAGACAGTGATGGACAAATACTGACCAGTAAATACTACACATACCCTAATAACATATTACTCCAGCAACAGTTGAAAGTTCTCATATATTATTTATATTAATAATAGTGCAAAACATACAACATACTGAACACAGCACAGAGCATACAACATGAGCACAGAAACAGCAATAGAATAATATAAGAGAGTTGTTTACTCTGAACAAATCGCAGGAATCAGTGAGTTGTTTACTAGAGATTCACTCTAAATAAATCCCATGAATCAGTGAGTTGTTTACTGAAGATTCACTCTAAACAAATCACATGAATCAGTGAGTTGTTTACAGGAGATTCACTCTAAATAAATCCCATGAATCAGTGAGTTGTTTACTGAAGATTCACTCTAAACAAATCACATGAATCAGTGAGTTGTTTACAGGAGATTCACTCTAAATAAATCACATGAATTAGTGAGTTGTTTACTGGAGATTCACTCTAAATAAATCACATGAATCAGTGAGTTATTTACTGAAGATTCACTATAAATAAATCACATGAATTAGTGAGTTGTTTACTGGAGATTCACTCTAAATAAATCACATGAATCAGTGAGTTGTTTACAGGAGATTCACTCTAAATAAATCACATGAATCAGTGAGTTATTTACTGAAGATTCACTATAAATAAATCACATGAATTAGTGAGTTGTTTACTGGAGATTCACTCTAAATAAATCACATGAATCAGTGAGTTGTTTACTAGAGATTCACTCTAAATAAATCACATGAATTAGTGAGTTGTTTACTGGAGATTCACTCTAAATAAATCACATGAATCAGTGAGTTGTTTACTGGAGATTCACTCTAAACAAATCACATTAATCAGTGAGTTGTTTACTGAAGATTCACTCTAAACAAATCACATGAATCAATGAGTTGTTTACTGAAGATTCACTCTAAAAAATGACATAAATCAGTGAGTTATTTACTGCAGATTCACTTTGACCAAATCACATGAATCAGTGAGTTGTTTACTGGAGATTCACTCTAAACAAATTACATGAATCAGTGAGTTGTGTACTGGAGACTCACTCTAAACGAATCACATGAATCAATGAGTTTTTTACTGGAGATTCACTCTAAACAAATCACATGAATCAGTGAGTTGTTTACTTGAGATTCACTCTAAACAAATCATCTGAATCAGTGAGTTGTTTACTGGAGACTCCCTTTAAACAAATCATCTGAATCAGTGAGTTATTGAATGGAAACTCAATCTGAACAAATAACATGAATCTGTGAGTTGTTTACTGGAGACTCCCTTTAAACAAATCATCTGAATCAGTGAGTTATTGAATGGAAACTCAATCTGAACAAATAACATGAATCTGTGAGTTGTTTACTGGAGACTCCCTTTAAACAAATCATCTGAATCAGTGAGCAGCGGAATGGAAACTCAATCTGAACAAATAACATGAATCTGTGGGTTGTTTACTGGAAATTCACTCTGAACGAATCGCACAAATCAGTGAGTTGTTTACTGAAGTCTCACTCTGAATGAATAACTTAACTCAGTGAGTTGTTTACTGGAAAATAACTCTGAACGATTCACATAAATCAGTCAGTTGTTAACAGGAGACTCACTCTGAATGAATCACACGAACCAGTAAGTTGTTTACTGGAGACTCCCTGTGAACGAATCACATAAATCAGTGAGTTATTTACTGGAGATTTACTCTGAATGAATCACACAGATCATTGAGTTGTTTACTGGAAACTCACTCTGAATGAATCACTTGAATCAGTTAGTTGTGTACTGGAGATTCACTCTGAATGAATCACTTGATTCAGTTAGTTGTGTACTGGAGATTCATTTGAGTCAGTGAGTTGTTTACTGGGGATTCAGTCCAAACGAATCACATGAATCAGTAAGTTGTTTACTGGAGATTTGTTCTGAACAAATCACACGAATCAGTGAATTTTTCCTAACAGGAGATTCACTCTAAATGAATAATTTGAATCAGTGAGTTGTTTACTGGAGACTCCCTTTAAACAAATGATCTGAATCAGTAAGTTGTTGAATGGAGACTCAATCTGAACGAATCACTTGATTCAGTTAGTTGTGTACTGGAGATTCACTCTGAATGAATCATTTGAATCAGTGAGTTGTTTACTGGGGATTCACTCCGAACAAATCACATGAATCAGTGAGTTGTTTACTAGAGACTTGTTCTGAACAAATCACACAAATCAGTGAATTTTTCCTAACAGGAGGTTCACTCTAAATGAATCATTTGAATCAGTGAGTTGTGTACTGAAGGCTCACTCACAATGGATGATTTGAATCAGTGAGTTATTTATAGAAAACTCACTCTCAATAGATCATTTGAATTATTGAGTTGTTCGCGGGACACTTACTCTTAACAAATAATTTGAATCAGTGAGTTGTTTACTGAAGACTCCCTTTAAACAAATAATCTGAATCAGTGAGTTGTTGAATGGAAACTCAATCTGAACAAATAACACGAATCAGTGAGTTGTTTACTGGAGATTCACTCTGAACGAATCACATAAATCAGTCAGTTGGTGACAGTAGACTCACTCTGAATGAATCACATGAACCAGTAAGTTGTTTACTGGAGACTCCCTGTGAACGAATCACATGAATCAGTGAGTTATTTACTGTAGATTTACTCTGAATGAATAACATGAATCAGTGAGTTGTTTACTGGAGATTCACTCTAAATGAATCACATGAATCAGTGAGTTGTTTACTGGAGATTCACTCTGAATAAACAACATGAATCAGTGAGCTGTTTACTGGAGACTCACTTTTAATGAATCACTTGAATCAGTGAATTGTTGAATTGATTGGAGAAGTAAGTTTAATTAAAATAAAGTATATTCAGATAAATAAACTCTTCACTTCAGTACAGTAGAGAAGTACAAGCAGCGCAGGTAAGTCGACACACATGGATTGGGTCAGGTGTGTGTAGATCTGACAGTGTGAGTGTTGTGGCATGATTCTGCACCTGTTTCTAGAGAATGTCGCGTCTCTCGGCTCGTGGTTTATGTTTCTCGAGAAAAACTGAGTGGAGGACAGCAGCGCTTACACACACACATGCATAACACACACATGCACTGAGACCACCGTGCAAACAACTTCAAAGGGGTTTTTTTCTTGCTCTAGTTCACACACACACACACACACACACACACACACACACACACACACACACACACACACAAACTACTTCCTTTGACACTTGCAGATATTTCTCAAGACATGGTATGCAGACTCGTCCTGCGGTGGCTCGAGAGGGATTTTTCTGGTACAAATTAAATGACAATTTTTTTTGGCATTTCCTGAAGAAATCGTCTGCTGCTTTGTGCAGAACTCAGTGTCAGACATACTGTGCAAAACAGACAGCTATTACAAGAGTAGGGTACCATTACAAAAATATGAACACGTCACTCTTATGCAATGTTCACTGATAAAACGTTACATTTTTAGTTAGTTTTTTCAGTGAATCAGTGAGTCGTTTACTGGAGACTCTGTCTGAATTAATCACTTTAATCAAAGAGTTGTTTACTGGAGACTCATTCTAAACAAATCATCTGATTGAGTGAGTTGTTTACTGGAGATTCACTTTGAACAAATCATTTGAATCAGTAAGTTGTTTGCAGAAGACTCACTCTGAACAAATCAGTTGAATCAGTGAGCTGAAGAGTCACTCTGAATGAATCGCTTGAATCAATGAGTTGTTTACTGGGTAGTCATTCTGAAAAAAAAACATCTGAATCAGTGAGTTGATTACTGCAGACTCTCTATGAACAAATAATCTAAATCAGTGAGTCGTTTACTGGAGAATCACTCTGAACAAATAAACTGAATCAGTGAGTTGTTTACAGTAGATTCCCTCTGAATAAATAATCTTAATCAGTGAGTTGTTCACTGGTGATTCACTCCGAACAAATAATCTGAATCAGTGTGTTGTTTACTAGATATTCACTCCGAACAAATAATCTGAATTAGTGAGTTGTTTACTGGAGACTCACTCTGAACAAATCATCTGAATCAGTGAGTTGTTTACTGGTGATCCACTCTGAACAAATCATCTGAATCAGTGAGTTGTTTACTAGTGATTCACTCTGAACAAATCATATTAATCAGTGAGTAGTTTACTGGAGACTCACTCTAAACGATTCACTTGAATCAATGAGTTGTTTACTGGAGACTCACTGATAACAAATAATCTGAATCAGTGGGTTGTTTACTAGAGACTCACTTTGAACAATTGATCCAATTTAATGGGTTGTTCACTCTGAATAAATCAACTGAATCAGTGAGTAGTTTACTGGAAACTGACTCTGAACAAATCATCTGAATCAGTGAGTCGTTTACTGAAAACTCCTTCTGAATGAATCACTTGAAACAATGAGTTGGTTACTGAAGACTCATTCTAAATGAATCACTTGAATCAACGAGTTGCTCACTGGAAAATCACTCTGAACAATTCATCTGAATCAGTGAGTTGTTTACTGGAGACTCACTCTGAATAAATCAATTGAATCAATTAATTATTTACTGGAGACTCACTCTAAACAAATCATCTGAATCAGTGAGTTGATTACTAGAGACTTACTTTAAACAATTCATCCGATTTAATGGGTTGTTTACTGAAGACTCACTCTGAATAAATCAACTGAATCAGTGAGTTGTTTACTGGAGACTCACTCTAAACAAATCATCTGAATCAGTGAGTTGTTTACTAGAGACTTACTTTGAACAATTGATCCGATTTAATGGGTTGTTTACTGAAGACTCACTCTGAATAAATCATCTGAATCAGTGAGTTGTTTACTGGAGACTCACTCTGAATAAATCATCTGAATCAGTGAGTTGTTTACTGGAGACTCACTCTGAATAAATCATCTGAATCAGTGAGTTGTTTACTGGAGACTCACTCTGAATAAATCATCTGAATCAGTGAGTTGTTTACTGGAGACTCACTCTGAACAAATCATCTGAATCAGTGAGTTGTTTACTGGTGATTCACTCTGAACAAATCATCTGAATCAGTGAGTTGTTTACTAGAGACTTACTTTGAACAATTCATCCGATTTAATGGGTTGTTTACTGAAGACTCACTCTGAATAAATCAACTGAATCAGTGAGTTGTTTAATGTAGACTCACTCTACATAAATAATCTGAATCACTGAGCTATTTACTGCAGATTCACTGAACAAATAACCTGCAGCATCTGTGAGCTGTCCTGGAGCTAAGCCGGGGTTCCCTTGATCTGTGTTTTTGGGGAGACCCGTTGTGTCTAAACACCCACGCTCAGGTTACAGTGCACGCAACACACACTTCCTGAAACACACACACACACACACATGCAAATTAGCTTACTGCTGCTACTGTGCAAAACTGCGGTCATGGTGGCGCTGATGAAGAAAGGAAGTGTGTGTGAAAGCAGAGGTTTATCAGCTCCACTAAAGCACTGTGATCATGCTTTAAAGGGGACCTATTATGCCCCTTTATACAAGATGTAGAACAAGTCTCTGATGTTTCTAGTGTGTGTGAAGTTTCAGCTGAAAATAGCACACAGATAATGTTTGTAACTCTCTGAAACGGACCCTTTCAGGCTTTGATCCAAATTGTGGTGTTTTGGTGACTGTCGCTTTAAATGCAAATGAGATTGTCTTTCAGAAGAGGGCGGAGCTACAAATGCATATGCATAAGCATGGTGACAGATGTAAAACAGCAGTGTGTGTGTTGCCAGTGCTGGTCAGGTGTGCTTCAGTGTGAGTGTGCGCTTCACGCTTCTGTCAGTCTATGTCGCTCCTGTCGCTGTTCACCTAAAACTCCACATCTATAATCCTCTTAGTCTATGCTGACATTATCTTCAGCAGCTCAAACGCTCTAATGGCTAATGGACAGACGGCTGCTTCTCACTCAGGGCTTCTGTTTATGCTAATGAGGGAGAGATGGGCACTAGTGGGCGGGGCTTTCCCAACGTACAGGGAGAATGTCAATCAAAGTGTTTCTGCAGACTGGTTTGATCAAGTCTGATTAGAACAAATATAAATAATTAACGTTTCCTATTAGAGGCTGGAGATATTCACACACTGCTGACACACAACTGGGTTTAAACACCATATATGAGTCATTTTTGCACAATAGGTCCACTCCACTTCAGGAATAAGCTTAACTCGCATAGAGTTAAAAAGCTGATCTCAGTGTCTGGCAGGAGAACTTTTAGCCTAGCTTAGCGTAAACCATTGAATCTGATTAGACCATCTCACTCAAAAATGACAAAATATATTGGATAATTTATTTATTTAAAGCTTGAGGCTTCTGTAGTTACATTGTGTAGTAATACTTTAATAAACAGCATAATTTTGATTGCTTCACTGTACAAAATAAATCCATAATAATGTACGGTAATAAAACAGCAGCTGTTGTTGCCAGAACTTTACCGTTAAAAATACGGTACAAATCGTGAGAGTAATTTCTCATTTTTACGGTAAACTACCGTATTTCATTAATCTATAGAGGTGTTGCATTGGCAGGTGTGTTTGTTTGTGTGTGTTTGTCTCTCTCTCTCCCTCTCTTTCCACCTGCAGGCCCCGCCCTAACTACGCAGACGACGTGCCCTGGGATTGGAGGAGGTTACCCAGGGCATCCTTTACAAAGGGAACAACGGGCGTGGGGCGGGAGAGCGAGTTTTGTAATATGTTTTTGAATCATTTTGAATTATCAACATCTACACATCTTTTAGGACACAGTTAAGACAGGTTAACACAGCCATATGCAGGTGGTGGTGAGGAAGTTACATAATGAACCAAAGCTCATCACAAACAACATTTCCCCACAAGTAGAAGAGTGTGTCGGTGTATAGATGATGCTCAGTGTCGTTCACACAGCTATTAAACACCAGTATGGTAACACACATAACATTAAAGTCCTGAAATAAACATTGTTTATCAATATTAGATGTAATAATGTACAGAACTGATGGGGAAACAACTAAAAAGATCCATAGTAATGTCAACAACAAGCATAAAAACATACATGTGGCATACAGGGAGTACTGGGAAAGTCAATTCACGGTTATTCACAGCAGTGGTGTAGTCCTAAAAAAAAAAGGTGGTGTACTATTACCCACCCAACCCGCCCATGCTGTATTATAATTTTACCTGAACGTTTCAGCGAGACATCATTCAGTTGACTTCGAAAAACAAATTAAGATGAGAGTTTAAAACACATTTGGTATACAGTTAAAGGGGATGCGAATACACGTAATAAGGGATGTCTTATCAGCAAAACAAGTGAGTATACCGAGGGTACATGCAATTATTGATCCTCAGAAGTGGTAATACCCAAACAGCTAGTGGAAACAAGTAGGCATACCGAGTATACGTGCGTATAGCAAGGACTACACCACTGATTCACAGTATATATTAAGGAAACATACTGTTAACCAGGTTACGGATTTTTACTGTAGCATTTTTACTGTTGAAATCACGGCCATTTTTTTACAGTGTTATTATTGCATCTCAGCAAACGAATTACAGAAGAATAAAGCTTTAAATAAGAAAATTATGTTTGAGAGAGATGCTTCTGATATAACATCAGAAAGGTCCGACCCTTCCTATCTGAACATACAGCTCAACTCATTGTTCAAGCTCTTGTTCCCTCCAAACTGGATTATTGCAACTCTCTGCTAGCCGGGCTTCCAGCTAACTCTATCAAACCTCTTCAGCTGCTTCAGAACGCAGCAGCACGAGTGGTCTTTGATGAACCCAAAAGAGCACATGTCACTCCGCTACTCACCCGTTTGCACTGGCTGCCAGTTGCTGCTCGCATCAAATTCAAAGCTCTGATGTTTGCTTACAAAGCGACCTCTAGCTGTGCTCCTCCTTATCTGCTCTCACTTCTGCAGATATATGTGCCCTCCAGAAACTTGCGTTCTGTGAATGAACGTCGCCTCGTGGTTCCATCCCTAAGAGGGAAGAGTTCACTTTCCCGAACTCTCACATTCAATCTGCCCAGTTGGTGGAATGAACTCCCTAACTACATCAGAACAGCAGAGTCACTTGCTGTCTTCAAGAAACCACTAAAAACTCAACTGTTTAGTCTCCACTTTCCTTCCTAATCTGCAACTGCCTCTCTGGCTATACCACTAACTGTACTCTCTCTCTCTCTCTCTCTCTCTCTCTCTCTCTCTCTCTCTCTCTCAAAAAAAACACATTACTAATGCTTTGCTTCTTAGACTTTACACAGCTGAAACTTGTCTATAGCGCTTGTTCACTGCTGCTCTTATAGTTGTGTAAATTGCTTCCTTGTCCTCATTTGTAAGTCACTTTGGATAAAAGCGTCTGCTAAATGACTAAATGTAAATGTAATGGTCTAATCCAAATCAATGACTTATGCTAAGCTAATGCTAAATGGAAAACTGAACTTTTTAACTCTAGCTGAGGTTTAAAATGATTATACAGTGGTCTCTCGCTAACGTGGTTCACCTTTCGGCGTCTCACAGTTTTGCAGATTGTTTTTGTGCAATTTGACATGCTTTTTTTTTGAACAGCGCAATGTGTTCTGCGTCCTGATTGGCTGTAGACCACTGTCAATCAATCTCCTCTGTGCTGTGTCTCCTGTACAGTACAGAATGCGTTCAGCTTGCCAAACTCACATAAATCTGCGACCGCTAGCAGTGTGAGTCTGAAGTGCTGGACTGTATGCTTGCAAGATTTCTCCACACAATGTCAACGAAACATTCTGCGCTATTGTCATGAGAAATTGAGTCCCCCCTTACAATTGGGTCCGCTAAGGATCCTATTGGTTCACTGGAGCTGTAACAGGTATAGTTTGTAGCGCCTGATTAAAATATAAATATAAATATGCAGTGAAATGTAATTTAAAAGAGCGTTATAATGATATAAAACTATTTTAAATGATGTATTTCGTATACTGATGTACAACTAACGGCACGTGTAAAGCTTTTATTTTAGATAGCTTATGACGTGCTAACACTTATGTAAATATATAAATACATAAAAACATCAAGAAGACATTTAAATAAAACGTTTAAATTATTTTATATGCATATCTTTAACTTAGATTAGTGCTAAAATGTCAAGACTGAGGATAGACTATTGAAAAGCACCAAATATGATTGTATTTGCTCTGTGGAGAAGTACAAAAGTTTTTGATCAGGCATTCAACACAGGCGATCTAATGCGATCCTGATTTTTTATTATTATTATTTTTTTATTGTAAATATGTACAAACTTAGTACAAGAGAATACATCTCACAACAAATATGAACAAAATAAAAAACAAATAAATTAAAATGAGAGAAGTTATCTCAGTAATACAAAGTATAAATAGATGCCAGGGGTAAAGAAAAAAAAGGTAAGATAATATTAATTAAAAAATAAAGCTTTTATTCAATCAATTGAGTTACTTAATGCTTCATATGTTGTTTTTGCTTTTCTGTTTTTAATGTTACATAATGTAGCACCGTATTGTTTAATCTCCTTTATAAAATGTTCAGAATTTGGCTTAGCTTTGGCCCATTTCTTGACATGAATGTGGTATTTTCCAAGTAATATCATCAGCTGTATAAGAAAATATGTTGTACTTTTTGAATCAATTCCATCTTGTACTAAAGCAAACATGACATCATATAACCCAATTTGTATTTGTGTACCAAATGTCCTTGAAATAAAGTTAGAAGCATCAATCCAAAATAATCTTGAGTAAACACATTGAAAAAACAGATTCTTTAACAATACCACAAAAATCACAAGAATTTTCCACTCCAAACCGTTCAAACAACTCTTTTACAGGATCCTGATTGCAGGGGGGGACCCGATTACTCATGACACCGTCAAAGACACCTGCGGTAGCACCCAAAAGGCAGAGGAAGATGTTAACCATCGCACAAAAAGTTAATCTTCTGGACATGCTAAAGAAAGGTAGAAGTTTCCAGAGTGTTGAAAGGAGAGAGAAAAGAGTGAAAGTGGTAATGCATGTCTGAGTGAAATAGTGTAGTGAGGGGTTTTACAGCCTTAAAGCATCTATAATAATTGTAAAAACATAGCTGACTACTTTTACTTCACCTATTATAGATTATTTGTAGACTGTAGCTCTCGCGATTAATGAGGGGCCACTGCAGGGCTTAATTTGTGCTGGAACACGCTGGATCCGGAACCTCTGGAATCTGATCCAGCACCTCATTTTACCGATCCCGATATATATATATATATATATATGTATGTTTGTTTGTGTACATGTATAATTTGTAATTTTTTATTTTTGTTTCATGTTGTTATCAACCAAGCTACTGTATACACATTGAACCAAATCAATGTGGAGGAATTCTGCTATTGCCATTGTTGATAACCATGTTTATTAAAAAAAAAAAAAAAAAAAAAAAAATATATATATATATATATATACACAAAACCTTTCGGTAACACTTTATAATAACTACACACTATAAATCATTTATTAAGCATTAGCAAATAGTGAATTCATTATCTGTTAAGCATTAACTCTACATTAATAAGTGTTAGTAAGCAGTTTATAACTGCAGCTACAAATGCTGTATTCTTGACTTACAAACATATTTATAATGTGCTTAATACTTGTACTTTCATACTTTGTAAATGATTTATTTTTCATTACTAAATTAAGTATCGCATTATTTACAAACCAGTTGTATTTAAGAGTAGTTGAGGGTTTTTAGGATCATTCAGAATGAGTTAGTAAATGATTAATAAACTATTGAAATCAGTGTTTATATGTGTTATGAAGCGGACAGGAGACAGAGGTAAGGAAACGTTAGGGTGTTTATTAAATGACAACAAGGAGCACATGAAGGATAGCCAGGAGGATCAGGAATGATGTTGGGGTCTTTTCCTCCGTGGCTGGGTAACAGGAATACACGAGGATGGACAGCACACACCAGATACAGCTGACAGAGGATGACACAGACTTGGAAGGACTGGAAGACAGGACGATTCGGGTGGACCAGGAAGACTAGGAGGAATACAAAGAGAACAGGTAAGTAAAGCGTTTGTTTTAGCTGAGGATGACTACGCTGAGTGGTCGCTCAGTTGTCCGCTTTCGTCGAGACGAGCCCGGACAATGAGCGACTGGAGTGCTGTGCTTTTATCTGGTGCTCGTGAATGTGATGCAGCTGTGTGCTCATTAGAAGTCAGGTGATGGTGATCTTCGTGAGTGGGGATCGTGAGAGCCTGACCAATCCGTGACAGTACCCCCCTCCCCAGGGCCCGCTCCTGAGGGCCGACACCTCCGACGCCGTGGTGGTCTCCCTCTGCCTCTAGGCGCTGGGAACTCAGGGTGGCTCTCATGAAACTCCACCATGAGACTAGGATCGAGAATATCAGCTCTGGGAACCCATGTCCTTTCTTCGGGGCCGTACCCTTCCCAGTCCACCAGGTACTCCAACTGGCCACCACGACGTCGGGAACGCAAGATCTCCTTCACTGCGTAGACGGCTCCTTCTTCTAGGAGCAGTGGAGGAGGGGGTTCCTCTTCGTGGTCAGGCTCTGTGGAGGGAAGAACAGGATCGTGATAGGGTTTCAGGAGTGATACGTGGAATGTAGGGTGAATACGGTAGTGAGAGGGTAATTGTAGTTTGTAGGTGACGGGGTTAACCTGTTCCACGATGGTGAAGGGACCAACAAATCGGGGACTTAACTTGCGAGAGGGCAGTCGCATGCGTATGTCCCGGGTGGATAGCCACACCTTTTGTCCGGGTGTGTATCTGGGTTCTTCAGACCTTCTTCTATCGGCGGTTACCTTGCTTCGACGGACTGCCCTCTGCAGATGTTGATGAGCCTCGTCCCAGACTCTCTCGCTCTCCCGGAACCAGTGATCCACTGCGGGGACATCAGATGGTTCGCCATCCCAGGGAAAGAGCGGTGGTTGGAAGCCCAGGACGCACTGGAATGGCGTGAGTCCGGTGGAGGGTTGCCGCAGTGAATTTTGGGCATATTCTGCCCAGCCCAAATACTGGCTCCAGGAGCTCTGGTGACCACTGCAGAAGGTCCTCAGGAACCGTCCCACCTCCTGAATCTTCCTCTCTGTCTGCCCGTTGGTTTGGGGATGATATCCAGAAGAGAGGCTGACGGCCACACCTAGGAGCTTGAAGAAGGCTTTCCATAGACGTGAGATGAACTGTGGACCTCTGTCCGACACAATATCTTCTGGAATACCAAATGACCTGAAGACTTGATTAAAGATATTGTCGGCTGTTTCAAAGGCTGTGGGAAGACCTTTCAGAGGGATTAGTTTGACAAACTTTGAGAATCTATCTACGATGACTAGAATACAGGTATTACCTTCTGACGAGGGGAGGTCAGTGATAAAGTCCACTCCTAGGTGTGACCAGGGACGGTTCGGAATCGGCAAGGGATGGAGCTTTCCAGCGGGTAGATGACGTGGGCTCTTGGATTGGGCACAGTCCTTACAGCCCTGAACATATTGCCTCACATCCCTTGCCATGTTTGGCCACCAGAATCGTTGGGATACTAGCGAGAGAGTATTGTTGATCCCTGGATGTCCAGTGCCTAGCGAGGTATGTAAGGAGTGGATCAGATCTACCCGGTGTTCAGGTGGTATGAACTGCCGATGAGGAGGGCATCCCGGCGGAGCAGGGGCTTCCGGAGTGGCAACGACTGGAGGAGCGTTCCAGGTGATCGGACAAATGGAGATGTGTTCGGGAAGAATCTTCGTTGGGAGTTCTTCATGATCGTGATGCTCGTGTAAACGAGAGAGAGCGTCTGCTCTTAGATTCTTGGGTCCTGGACGATAGGAAATGGAGAAATCAAAACGTGAGAAGAAAAGTGACCATCTGGCTTGACGTGGACATAGTCTCTTGGCCTCTTGATATATTGGAGGTTTTTGTGATCTGTGATCACCTGGAACGGATGTTTGGCTCCCTCCAACCAGTGACGCCACTCCTCCAAGGCTAGCTTGATTGCTAGAAGCTCCCTGTCTCCTATGCTGTAATTCTGCTCCGCCGGGCTCAACTTCCGAGAGAAATAGGCACAGGGATGCAGTCGGGGCGGTGTATCATGATGTTGGGATAATACTGCCCCGACGCCGGTGGTGGATGCGTCCACTTCCACCACGAAAGGAAGATTTGGGTCAGGATGAGTCAGGAGTGGGGCCCTTGTGAACTCCTTCTTAAGAAGGCGGAAGGCTGCGGCTGCTTCTTTGGTCCACTCCAGTCCTTTGGGTTTACCCTTGAGGAGATTAGTGAGAGGTGATGTAATCCTGCTGTAGTCCTTGATAAACCGTCTATAAAAGTTAGCAAACCCAAGAAACCTCTGGAGCTCCTTAATGGAAGTGGGTTCTGACCAGGATAGAACAGCCTCAATTTTCTTCCCATCCATACGTATACCGGTTTGGTCAATGATGTATCCCAAGAAATGAATCGACTTCTGGTGGAATGAGCATTTCTCCGCTTTGAGGTAGAGGTGATGTTCTCTCAATGTGTGTAGGACCTCCGCAACGTGTTGGCGATGTTCGGCCTCACTCCGGGAGTAAATGAGGATGTCATCTATGTACACTATTACAAAGTGGTGAAGAAACTCCCGGAGGACTTCATGAATGAAGTTTTGGAATACGGAGGGGGCGTTGACCAGACCGTAAGGCATGACCTCATATTCATAGTGGCCAGTAGGGGTCACGAATGCTGTCTTCCATTGGTCCCCCTCACGTATTCTTATCAGATTATACGCGCTGCGGAGGTCCAATTTAGTGAAGACTTTAGCTTCTCGGAGCTGTTCCAAAGCGGCTGGTACCAGAGGAAGGGGATATCGGTATTTTACTGTACCGTTATTTAGGACCCTGTAGTCGATGCATGGACGCAGCCCTCCGTCCTTCTTGGCCACAAAGAAGAAGCTTGAGGCGGCTGGTGATTTTGAGTGACGTATGTACCCCTGACTCAGAGCCTCCCTTATGTAATCTTCCATTGCCTGATTCTCTGGAAGCGAGAGCGGGTAGATCCTACCTCTTGGCAACTGGGCATCTGGAACTAGGTCGATCGCGCAGTCCCATGGCCGATGCGGCGGTAGCTGGGAAGCTCTCTTGGGGCAGAAGACATCATGAAAGGAGCTGTACTCCTTAGGAATGTGGATAGACTGCTTCTCAGGAGGACTCTCGACCGATGTTGTAAACAAAGAAATGGGGTTCCGACCTTGAAGAGGGAGATTTGGAAAACAGGTAGGTGTACATCCAGATCCCCATTTCTTTATCTCTCCTGTGCCCCAAGAGATGATGGGATCGTGCTTCACCAGCCACGGGCGCCCTAGAATGATGTCCATATTTGCACCCTCCAGAACCAGAAATTGAATCCTCTCTTGATGTAACAACCCCACTTGAAGAAGGATGTCTTCGCATTGTCGATGGATACGGGTCGAAGATCGAGTGCACTGGGTTATCGGTTGTATCTGGTATATATGCGAGGACGCCTCAGTACGTAGGTGGAGTTGACGACAGAGGGATTGGGAGATGAAGTTCCCTGCTGACCCGGAGTCGATGAGGGCTGTGACAAGGAGAGAAATAGAGGCAGTAGTTATTTGTACGGTGGTAGTAAGTGGTTTACATTGTTCAATATTCGTACTGAATACACTCACTGAAGTCCGAATGGGACGAAGGGGACACTCCATACGGGTGTGTCCACTGACACCGCAGTATAGACACAGACCCCGGGTCAGCCTCCTCTGTCGTTCCGCTGATGTCAGTCTTCCAGACTCTATTATCATGGGTTCTGGTTCTGGAGAGGCTGTTGACTCAGGCGATTGGAGGAGTGCAGACGAGGGGGTGATGGTGTCCTGTTGATAGGAACGGAGACGATCGGAACATCGGAGAGAATGTTGGATGAATCTCTCCAGACCCATAGTATCATCTAATGTGGCCAGCTGGATTCGGAGAGTGGGTTCCAAGCCGAGCCGGTACGTGGTCAACAACGATCTCTCATTCCATCCACTTGCAGCTGCTAGAGTGCGAAACCGGAGAGCATATTCCTGTGTAGATAGAGTACCTTGCTTTAGATGATACAGCTGCTCTCCAGCGGCTACTTCCCCATCAGAACGTCCAAACACCTCTTTGAAATACTCCGTGAAGGTAGTGATGGAATTCATGACCGGCCCGGCTTGGTTCCAGATCGTCTCAGCCCATTTAAGTGCAGGCCCAGAGAGTAGTGATACGATGTAGGCGATCTTTGACTTATCTGTGGGATATAGAGAAGGTTGCATTTCGAATATGAGGGAACATTGTAACAGAAAACCATTGCACTCCCCCGCTCCGCCTGAGTAGGGCGCTGGTCGGGCCATGGGACTGGAAGGAAGGGCCGAAGAAGAAACTGTGGAGGCGGAAGTGCTCGGTGCTGGTGGTGCGTTGGAAAGTGGAGCTGGTGGCTGTAGAATCCGCTTCAACTGGTCCACCAGCTCTTGAAAGTGATCGGGGGTGCTCATGTTGTCGTCGTTATGGGTCCGGGCTTCTGTTATGAAGCGGACAGGAGACAGAGGTAAGGAAACGTTAGGGTGTTTATTAAATGACAACAAGGAGCACATGAAGGATAGCCAGGAGGATCAGGAATGATGTTGGGGTCTTTTCCTCCGTGGCTGGGTAACAGGAATACACGAGGATGGACAGCACACACCAGATACAGCTGACAGAGGATGACACAGACTTGGAAGGACTGGAAGACAGGACGATTCGGGTGGACCAGGAAGACTAGGAGGAATACAAAGAGAACAGGTAAGTAAAGCGTTTGTTTTAGCTGAGGATGACTACGCTGAGTGGTCGCTCAGTTGTCCGCTTTCGTCGAGACGAGCCCGGACAATGAGCGACTGGAGTGCTGTGCTTTTATCTGGTGCTCGTGAATGTGATGCAGCTGTGTGCTCATTAGAAGTCAGGTGATGGTGATCTTCGTGAGTGGGGATCGTGAGAGCCTGACCAATCCGTGACAATATGTCT
This sequence comes from Danio aesculapii, assembly GCF_903798145.1. NCBI lineage: Eukaryota > Metazoa > Chordata > Actinopteri > Cypriniformes > Danionidae > Danio > Danio aesculapii. The sequence goes on from NC_079436.1 coordinate 58,102,854, forward strand.
TATTATTCAGGCATATATTAAGGGTTACTATATATGTTAATAAAAGCTTTATTAACTCAACTTCAAGCAGTTTTGGGACCTAATCTAAAGTGAGGACTATTTATGCTTTATAAATCCCTTATAAATGACAAATAAAGGCTCAGTTAAATTCTAAACAGGAAAATTGACATTATTCATTCCTTTTCATTTAAAGATACACAAATAAAACTGAACTTCAAATGAAAAATAAATCTCTGCAACCTTATCTAAAATAAAATAACTGTAGAGTTTAAACATTGCATCTTATTATATTGTTAAATTATTATATTGTTGTTGTTGTTTTATCCAGTTTTATGTCGTATTTTGACTCCGGTTATTTGGCAATGTTTAAACTTTACAGTCATTTGATTTTTTTAGAAAAGATTACAAAGATTATAGTTCATTTGATACTGAGCCTTCAGTTGTCGTTTATAAGGGATTTATAGAGCATAAATAGTCCTCACTTTAGATTAGGTCACAAAATTGCATGAAGTTGAGTTAATAAAGCATTTATTAACATATTAGTTAACTATTAGTATATGCCTGATTAATAAGACATATAAACGTTGATTTCAATAGTTTATTAATCATTTACTAACTCATTCTGAATGATCCTAAAAACCCTCAACTACTCTTAAATACAACTGGTTTGTAAATAATGCAATACTTAATTTAGTAATGAAAAATAAATCATTAACTAAGTATGAAAATACAAGTATTAAGCACATTATATAGGTGCTTATAGGTCAAGAATAGATCATTTGTAGCTGCAGTTATAAACTGCTTACTAACGTTTATTAATGTAGAGTTAATGCTTAACAAATAATGAATTCACCAGATGCTAATGCTTAGTAAATGATTCATAACGTGTAGTTATTTTAAAGTGTTACCAAACTTCTTAAAGAGTAAAGCTTTAAATAAGAAAATTATCAAAAATCTTTTGTCATTTATGAGTGAGATGCTAATGGTCTAATCCAATTCAATGATTTATGCTAAGCTAAGCTAAATCGGCTGGATTTGGCCCTAAATGGATTAAACTTGTAAAACTGACCTTTTTAACTCTAGGTGAGTTGTAACATGAACCGCTGATGCTCATAAACCGTGACTCAAACATTACGCTAACACGTTTTACGGTCAGGACTGGGTTTCGCCACTATTACTGGCATCTGCCACAAAACTGTGGCTGAAAACACTAATGAAACCACGAGGGCTTCGACACAAGCAGAGACCCTCGCAATGCATGCAAATGCAACATTTCTTATAAATCATGATGGAATAAACTAATGGAAAGTTTATATGTTGTTTAAAAGCATGTGGGTAAAAAAAGAGACGTCCCTTTATGGTGTCTGCATCAAATTAATTGTAAAAAAAGTAATTTTATTTAAATCAAATGCATGTTAAACGTAAATGAGAGTGTTTAATAAATGATGTGAAAATAAAATGGGTGAAATATCAGTGTCACAGTTTATATTTATGCTGAAATTAGAAAAGTACAGGCCAGAATTAGTGTTTTTTAAAGAGAATCATGTGGTAATTCTCGTTTGGAGAATGGAGGTTATGTGGTATTTTAAAGTGTTCTAATATTGTGTTGAAATGAGGTTTTAATGCATCCAACATAAGAAAACATTGTAATTTAGGGCGGAGCTAATGTTGTCATTTCCTCTAAATGTGTATTTAACATTAGAACGGATTTTCAATCACTTCAACACAGGTTTCAGAGCTTAAAAGGGAAAGTTCACCCAAAAATACAAATTCTGTCATCATTTATCTTCCTTTACTTGTTGCAAACCTTTATGTGTTGCTTCTTCTGTTGAACACAAAACAAAGTATTTTGAAGAAAGATGAAAACCTGTAACCATTGACTTACACAGCATTTGTTTTTCCAGCTATGAGAGTCAATGTTTATAGATTTTCAGCATTCTTCAAAACATCTTCCTTTGTGTTCAGCAGAAGAAAGAAACTTATAAAGGTTTGACACCACTTGAGGGAGAGTAAACAGTAGGTAATTTTACATTTTTTGATGAATTATCCCTTTAAGGTCTGTAAGCCCCTCCCCCTTAAATTGCCAATCATGCTCTGATTGGAGCAGAGTGTCCTTTTTTTCCACTATCATGACGTATGTCCTAAAATGAGAAAAATAATGTAGGACAGTGCATGATTTTGTTATTTGGAAACCGATTAGATTGTTAAAAGACAAAATCAAGGAAACTTGACAAATGGATGAATTCAGACCAGAAACAAGACACACATTGATAGCTCCGGCCTAAATGACTGATAGCCCCGCCTAAAGGACCAATAGCTCTACCATAAAGGACCGATAGCCCTGCCCTAAAGGACTGATAGCCCCGCCCTAAAGGACTGATAGCTCTGCCATAAAGGACCGATAGCCCTGCCCTAAAGGACTGATAGCCCCGCCCTAAAGGACTGATAGCTCTGGCCTAGACTGAGCCACGCCCTGAACCACTGGAAACTCCACCCTAAAGCCCCATTCTTAAGCACCCCATCTGGCCTAAATGAATGATAGCTCTGCTCTAAAGCGCTTATAGCCCTTCCCTAAAGCACTGAGAGCTCCACCCTTAAGGACTGGTAGCCCCGCCCTAAATAACTTATAGCCCCACCCAAAAGAACTGATAGCCCTGCCCTAAAGCACTGATAGCTCCGCCCTAAAGCACTGATAGCTCTGCCTTAACGGTCTGATAGCCCCACACTAAAGGACTGATAGCCCCGCATTAAAAAACTGATAGCCCCAAAGTAAAAACAGATAGCCCCGCCCTAAAGCACTGATAGCTCCGGCCCAAAGGACTGATAGGCCCACCTTAAAGCATTGATAGCTACACCCTACAGTGCTGATAGCTCTGCCTTAAAGGACTGATATCCCCGACCTAAAACACTGATAGCTCCGCCCTAAAATGCTGATAGCTCCACCCTAAAGGACTGATAGCTCCGCCCTAAAGGACTGATAGCTCCGCCCTAAAGGACTGATAGGTCTACTCTAAAGGACTGATAGCCCGCCCTAAAGGACTGATAGCTCCGCCCTAAAGGACTGATAGCTCCGCCCTAAAGGACTGATAGCTCTGCCCTAAAGAACTGATAGCTCCGCCCTAAAGGACTGATAGCTCCGCCCTAAATGACTGATAGCCCCGCCCTAAAGGACTGATAGCTCCGCCCTAAAGGACTGATAGCTCCGCCCTAAAGGACTGATAACTCAACCATAATGGAGCAATAACCCTGCCCTAAAGAACTGATCCACCCTAATAGCCCCGCCCTAAAGCCCTGACAGTTCCACCCCAAAAAAAAGATATGTTGCCATGTTAAAAACCACAACTAAACTAAAACTCCTGCTCTTTTAAAATATAAACATTTACAGGGAAAATCAGTGCACTGGTCCAAGATTTCCCACACATTTGAACTGATTTCAGATTTTTGATGGACAATTTTAGTGCCTCAAAAAAGATCGCCAACACCTGAAACAAACCCGGCTCTGCATGTAAACTCAGGCATTTCTTCCATTCCTCCAGCACGCAGCAGAAGAATGCAGGAGCAGATGAGAAGTGTTCGTCAGGGGAGCTCTAAACAACATCTCCGGCTGCATATGTGAATCATGCTCTGCCAAAATGCTAATATGACATGCTTTGGCTTTTGCAACACATATGCTGCAGTTTCAGGCTCCTGCCAAGACACCTAAAGCCGCTCGCTGAGGGTCAGATGGCAGAAGCCCCCGCAAAACAAACACACGACACACAAATAAGGCCTCCGGGGAACATCATTTATCATTATTTATTAAGTGATGCGTCTACGCCGCTTCATCAAAAATAAATGCTGAAGGTCTGAGCCAGATTCACCCTCCAACATTTGACACACAAACCTAGTTTCTGCATTTGGACTGGAGGTTAATAACACTGTGGTTAAAAGGAAAGTCCGACGCGCTGAATTTGACATCATCATGTTTGCATGCTGACTCCTGATTGGCTTTTATTGTGCATTAGCATGTTGAATCTGATGGAAGATGATTTTCCTCATAAGAAAGTACAGTCATTTGCATGTTTTTAACCGTGTGGATCTCATTTTTCTTAGTTTTCAGTTTGTTTTTTTGCTATTTTATTTCTGCATTTCAGAATTCTGACTTTCTTTCCCTTTGAATTAATTTTCCTCCTCTCACAATTCACTTCTTTTTCTATTTTAAAAGCCTTCAGTTTTTACATTTCAGAAATCTGACAATCTCCCTCAGGATTTCTTTGTTTTATTCTCAATCTAAATGAATTGCAGCTTTTGAATCCTCTGATTTCGATCTTTTCCTTTGCCTTCTGTTTTCCTATTTCACTTTTATTCACTTCCATTTTTGCATTTCAGAATTCAGTTTTTAGATCTCAAAATTCAGATGTTTTTCCATTCAGAAACTCCACTTCTTTCCTACAATTAAGTTTTTTCAGAGGTGGCATGGTGGCTCAGTGGTCACTTCATAGCAAGAAGGTCGCTGGTTTGAGCCTCGGCTGGGCCAGTTGGCATTTCTGTGTGGAGTTTGCATGTTCTCCCTGTGTTGGCGTGGGTCTCCTCTGAGTGCTCCGGTTTCCCCCACAGTCCAAACACATGTGCTATAGGGGAATTGACAGCCTGATCTCACGAGAAAACGTAAGTATTTTACGTTTTGTCAGTTTAGTGGCTAATTCCTACGAATTCGTACGAGTTCATTCATACGAAATTGTAAGATTTTTAAAAAGGAGGCGTGGCACCTAACCCCACCCCTAAACCCCACCGTCATTGGGGGATGAGCAAATCGTACGAATTAGATCGTATGAATTCATCCAAATTAGCCACTAAGTGTGGTTTATTTCTAAACTCATTTCGAGAGGATCACGTGCTTATGATCAACACGGCTGGCTCCTCATTACCTCCGTAATCTGACCCATTAGATGATTACTGAAGCATTATAAATAACCAGAGTTTTTCACTCCAGTTATCTTCGTCTTGAAGCTTCCCCCCTTCCACCCCTACTTCCTCCCTCTTTTTTCCGATAGGGCGACACGGTGGCCCAGTGGCTAGCACTGTTGCCTCACAGCAAGAACACCACTGGTCCAACCTCCAATCAGGCTGGTTGGTGTTTCTGTGCGGAGTTTACATGTTCTTCCCGTGTTCGCGTGGGTTTCCCCCGGGTTCCTCCCACCGTCCAAAAACATATACCATAGCCAATCAATTAAACCAAATTATCACCGAAAACAACCCTAGTTTACACTTCTCACGCGGCGACAAGCAGGGGAGTCCTCGAGACCTACCTGAGCTCGAACTCCCCTCTCGCCCTTCTAACGGGAGGGAGCCCCGGGCTCGAGGATATTACGAGCTCAGGGCTCTCTCCCGGGACAGCATGCCAAATACGCTTTATTGATTATCAGCTAAGTGTGAACTCTTGAAATCAAAAAGTTACGAATTGCCGTGAGATGGTGTTGGAATTGATGAACTTGTGTGAATGAGTGTTTTATTGGATCCTGCACATCTGCCTTTTTTTCTGAGAATTTTTGCATTAATCTGCTTTCTGAGAATTCGGTTTTCTCTTCTTTATTCTGACCCCCTCCCCCCCTCTCAAGACTCAATTTGCACATCTCAGAATTCAGATTTCCCCCCTGTGAATTCAGTTTTTACATCTCACAATTGCCTTATTGCTTGTAAATCAATTTTACATCCTATAACTCACTCTCTGTAGAACTTCAATCATTCATTCATTTTCTTTCCAGCTTAGTCCCTTTATTAATCCGGGGTCATCACAGCGGAATGAACCGCCAACTTATCCAGCACGTTTTTTCACTCAGCGGATGCCCTTCCAGCCACAACCCATCTCTGGTAAACAACCTTACACACTCACTCACTACAGACAATTTAGCCTACCCAATTCACCTGTACTACATGTGTTTGGACTGTGGGGGAAACCAAAGCAGCCGGAGGAAACCCACGCGAATGCAGGGAGAACATGCAAACTCCACACAGAAACACTAATTGACTCAGCCGAGGCTCAAACCAGCAACGCTATTGCTGTGAGGTGACAGTGCTAACCACTGCGCCACTGCGTCACCCTCTGTAGAAGTTACACTGTAAAGTAAATACTGGTTGCCTTAAATCTTTTAGCTGAATCAAACTAAACAGCTTGCTTGAACATCATTAACCTCGTTTAATAAGTTAACAATGAACTCAAAACATTCGTCGTCATGCCTAACTGATGATATCATAATATCAGTGTAGTTTCTACATCACAGAACTCTGACCGCCCCAGAATTCACTTTTCCCCAAAGAATGACATTTTTACACTCATTTAATTCTGCTTTCTGACTTTCTTACAACAGTTTTCACGTCTCAGACCTTTTTATTTTCACCTCAGAAATATAAGACTCTTAACATTTTTCCTCCTCAGTCATTTTTTCCCGTCTCAGAACTCTAACTTTTCCCTAATCTTTGACTTCTGACATTTTCCCTCAGGATTTTTCATCTTGTTGACTACTTTTTTTCAGAATTTCGTTTTCACATCCCACATTTCAGACTACGGGCATCGCGGTGGCACAGTGGGTAGCGATATCGCCTCACAGCAAGAAGTTCTCTAGTTTGAGTCAGTTGGTGTTTCAGTGTGGAGTTTGCATGTTCTCCCGGCGTTGGTGTGGGTTTCCTCCGGGTGCTCCGGTTTCCCAAACACATGCGCTATAGGGGAATTGATCAACTAAACTGGCCGTAGTGTATGAGTGTGTGTGAGAATGAGGGTGTGTGGGTGTTTCCCAGTTCTGGGTTGCGGCTGGAAAGGCATCTGCTGTTTAAAGCATATGCTGGAATAGCTGGCGGTTCATTCCGCTGTGGCGACCCCTGATGAATAACAGGACTAAGCCGAGAGAAAATGAAATGAACTAACATTTCAGACTTTTTTCCCTCTCAGAACTCATCTTTTCCATCTCATACACTGTAAAAAATGATTCAAAGATGATTCCTTGGATTTACTCAATTTTTTTACGTTGGGTGGTGCTGAATTAAAACAAACAAATTAGGTTGAACATTGCTCAATTTAATTTGTTTGTTTAAATTCAACACAAATAAATTGTTTACAACAGTTTTGCATGCAACACTTTCAGTGATTGACTTTTTTAATCCATTTTTACAGTTGATAATTTGATCCTTTCTCCTCAGTGTTTTGTTTTGCATCTCACAGTTTGGACTATTATTTTTCCCCTTTTCCTCCCTCTTTTTTTGCCCCTCTAAATTCTGTTTTTCCATCCCGTTGTGCTTCTCCCCTGTAGATGTTGAGCTTGTGCATCTTAATTCTGAAATGTTTGTAAAAGCAGTGTGGCTTCAACACATTGATGCTGTTTCTAAAACTTCACTCTATAATGTTTGTAGTCTTATATACAATATAAGTCAATATTCAGACAACAAAATACATTTTCAAATCTCAGAGTTTTCCCCTCAGAACTCAGTTTGTATTTTTAATTTCTAATAATTCAATTTTCACATTTTATATTTCCATATTTTCTCCTCAGAATTTAGCTTTAGACTTTTTGTTTCAGAATTTATTTTTCTACATCTCAAAATACTGTAATTTCCCCTCATAATTCAGTTTTGTCAGAATAGTGAGATATAAAGTCTTATTTTCTACTTAACTCCTTTTTTCTCCTCGTAATTCGGACTTTTTTTCTCAAAATTCAGACTTTCCCCCTGTCAGGATTCAATTACAATTCAATACAAGTTCACTTTCACATCTCAGAATTCAGACTTTTCTCCCTCAGATTTAATTTTTTCATTTCACAATTGACTTTTTTACTCATGTAATTCAGTTTTTACATCTCAGAAACTCTGATTCTTTCCTTTATCTTATATTTGTCTCCTCTGAATTTAGGTTTTACTTAATGTTTTATCCAGAATTTCCTTTTTCGTCTTGCAATTCTGACTCTTTTTCTCAGAATTCAGACTTTCCCCCTCCCAATTGACTTCTTTCTCTCTTATTACTCTCTTTTTTGCTCAAAATCTCAGGAATTTTGTTTTATTTTCCCCCAATTTCTCTTCTTTCTCTTACTGTAATTTCATTTTTTCATCTTATAATTCTCTTTTTTTCTCCACATCTCAGAAATTACCCTCCCCCTCCCTTAATAAAATTATATTTGTTTCAGAATAGTGAGATATAAAGTCTGTGTCTTCAACAGATTGATCATGTTTCTAAGGTTTACACTCTTTAAATCCTGCATGTCCATCAGTAAAGTCTGATTCAGACTCTTTGGTTTGTTCAGTGTTTTCCAGCATCATCCGCCTTTACTCAGACAACAAAAAGCGACTTTATCATCGCGCTCTGAATTCACACTGTCTCCCAAAACGTGTGTGTGTGTGTGTGTGTGTCTCCTCGTTTTCTTTTCATCAGCCCATCCCCCGCTCTTGCAGATTAGAATTCATTAGCAATCAAAGAGCCTCTGTGGAACTCCTGCTCTTAATTACCCACTCATTTGCATTTTTGCATATTAATGACTGCAGAGTTTGCCGTCTGACTGCGGCAGCGAGCGAGGGCTTAAAGTCACCCTGTGTGTTTTTTTTTTAATTTTGTATTCTCACACGACGACTGCAGGGCAAAACACCCAGAAATCAGTGGAAAGCAGATGCGACCCTGAACGCAGGTCAGCGTCCAATCACAGAGCGGGTCAGAAACAGTCACGCTTTCAGCCACAGACGCCAGAAAACGTGAGAAAAGAGAGTTATGACTCATGTGTGTCTCGATTTACACTGCAAACACTGCTGAAATCACAATTACCAGCCGGAATTAAAGACTACATGCCAAATGTTGGAGAAATCAGCCATGCATATTTATTGATATACAAAGATTGACATAAAATACAGCTGAAGATGGACCTTTTTGCCCTCCTGTTCAAATTTAAACCCCCCAATTTCTGTTTCTTAACATAATAGTTTTAATGACTGATTGTTTTTATCTTTGCCATGATGAAAGTACATAATATTGTATTAGTTAATTATCAAGACACTAGTATTCAGCTTAAAGTGACATTTAAAGGCTTAACTAGGTTAATTAGGGTAAAGTTAGGGTAATTAGGCAAGTCATTGTATAACAGTGGTTTGTTCTGGAGAAACTAGAAACAGATATAGCTTAAGGGGGCTAATAATATTGACCTTAAAATGGGTTTAAAACAGCTAAAAACTGCTTTTATTCTAGCCGAAATCAAACAAATAAGACTTTCTGCAATACTGCAATTCTGCAATAGGAAATACTGTGAGAAATTCCTCTGTGAATCTGTGAATCATTTTAACTGTATATCAATATTCTTAACCCTCCCAAAGCAATCCAAATCTGTATACTGTTTTTATTTTCCAGGTCTGTTTACACCAGTATTTTTCATTCATTCATTTTCCTTTGGCTTAGTCCCTGTATTCATCAGGGGTCGCCACAGCGGAATGAACCACCAACTATTCCAGCATATGTTTAACACAGCGGATGCCCTTCCAGCCGCAACCCAGTACTGGGAAACACCCATACACACACACACTCATACACTATGGCCAATTTAGTTGATCACTTCCCCTATAGCGCATGTGGGGGAAACCGGAGCACCCGGAGGAAACCCGCACCAACACTGGGAGAACAAGCAAACGCCACACAGAAATGCCAACTGACCCAGCTGGAACCAGCGACCTTCTTGCTGTGAGGCCACAGTGCTAACCACTGAGCCACCGTGCCGCCACCATTTTAGTAGCAAATTCTCATTGTTTTGACTGTGATTTTTAGAATTATTCCTTCATTCATTTTCCTTCGGCTTAGTCTCTTTATTCATCACGGATCGTCACAGCGGAGTGAACCGCCAACTATTCCAGCATACAGTTGAAGTGATTTTTTTCTTCAATTTCTGTTTAACGGAGAGCAGATTTCTTCAACACATTTCTAATCATAACAGTTTTAATAACTCATCTCTAATAACTGATTTATTTTCTCTTTGCCATGATGACAGTAAATAATATTAGACTAGATATTCTTTAAGACACTTCTATACAGCTTAAAGTGACATTTAAAGGCTTAACTAGGTTAATTAGGGTAACTAGGCAGGTTAGGGTAATTAGGCAAGTTATTGTATAACGATGGTTTGTTCTGTAGACTATCGAAAAAAAAAAAATAGCTTAAAGGGGCTAATAATATTGACCTCAAAATGATGTTTAAAAAAATCAATAACTGCTTTTATTCTAGCCGAAATAAAACAATTAAGACTTTCTCCAGAAGAAAAAATATTATCAGACATACTGTGAACATTTCCTTGCTCTGTTAAACATCATTTGGGAAATATTTAAAAAATCAATAAAAAAAATACAAAAGGGGGGCGAATAATTCTGACTTCAACTGTATGTTTTATGCAGCGGATGCTCTTCCAGCTGCAACTCAGTACTGAAAAACACCCACACACTTACACACACACCAGCCAATTTAATCTTGTATCATCTTGTAGTTCTCACGTTTTTCAGTTTTTGCATTTGGGAATTCTCACATTTTCCTCCAGAATTCAATTTTGTTTCCTCTCAATTCACTTTTTCACTAGTAATTCTGTTGTGAAAATAATTACACTTGTGAATTCTGACCATTTCCCTCAGGATTTCCCTGTTTTCATCTGAATCTGACGGAAGCTGTTTTTTCGCCCCATAAAAAGTCAGATTAAATTAATTTTAGGCTTTTAACCTTCCAATTCTGATGTTTTTCTTTGTATTCATACATTTCATTTCTGTTTGTTTCAGTTCCAATTTCGCATCTCAGTTTTCAGATCTCAAAATTCTGATGTTTTGTATTTAAGAATTCTTTCAGGGGTCCTTTGATAGTCCCTTATTTATCAGGGGTCGCCACAGCAGAATGAACCACCAACTATTCCAGCATATGCTTTAATCAGCGGATGCCCTACCAGCCGCAACCCAGTACTGGGAAACACTCACAGCCAATTTAGTTCATCAATTCACCTATAGTGCCTGCACTGAGCCATCGTTCCACCACCATTTTTGTAGCAGCTTCTCATTAATTAGCGAATGTTATTTTCATGTTTGTTGGAAAATATCTGAAATTTCAAAATCCAAAATTAAATAAATTTAACGGTTTACATCATTATATATGCTATTCTCACATTCCAGGTCTGTTTTGACTGAGAGAATAGTTATTTAATTAATAATGTTTTCCATATCTTATATTGCATGTTGCATATTAGTAGCAAATCCTCATTATTATGACTGATTTTTAGAATTATTCATTCACTCATTTTCCTTCAGCATAGTACTTTATTTATCAGAGGTCGCCACAGCGGAATGAACCACCAATTATTTCAGCTTATGTTTTATGCAGCGGATGCCCTTCTAGCACCAATACCCAGTACAGGGAAACATTCATACACACACACACACACACACACACACACACTGCAGCCAATTTAGTTCATCAATTCCCCATAGCGCATGTGTTTGGACTTGTGGGGGAAACCGGAGCACCCGGAGGAAACCCATGACAACACAGGGAGAACATGCAAACTCCACACAGAAACACCAACTGACCCAGCTGGGACTCGAACCAGCGACCTTCTTGCTCTTTCTTTAAAGTTTATAAATATTAACAATAGTATGTCAAAAAAAGAGGTCACACCTTACAATAAGGCTTCATTAGTTACAAAAAACAAACAAAAAATAAACAACTTTATAATATTTGTGCAATAATCTTCGGGAATAGAAAGATTTAAACACTTGTACATTTAAATTCAAACAAATTATTGCAAAAAAAAATGATAAAACTTTGTTCCTGATTTTTCCTGCTCATTAAAATTTATTCAACATGTTTCCCCAACATATTAATTCGTGTGTAGTCATTTTTTACTGTGATCTTCAGTTGTGTTCGATTAGTTGATCAGTTTTGTCTTTACTACTGACTAATCCAATGTATATGCACAAATAGATTACTGTAAAGCATCCTGGAGAAAATATAAATGTAAAGGAGAAATCTGTGAGGGGTGAACTCATTTATGCATAGCAATTTACATCCATGTGTCTGTACCGCCCCCTAACGGACAAAACAGATCCTGCATCTCCCTTTGTTTTTAACATTTTTAAGAGCGCAAAACACTACAGTAAACACAACACAGAACATATTACATATGATAAAGACAGAACATTTAAACAGCAAAAGACAGAAATGTAAAAAAAGATTGCATAAACAGCGCTAACAATCATTATAATGTTGGTAATATTAAACCACATGGTGAAAATGCTGGGTTCCACACAATTCCTTTATATTTTCCCAACACAAATTAATTAAGTTAGTTGTTTTTACAATTTCAAGTGGATCGAACATAAAAAAATTAAACTGCCCCCGCCCCAAAAAAGTACAAGATCTGTGTTTATTCAGCTCGTTTTAAAACAAGTAGTTTGAACAAGCATCAAAAATTATTTTTAAATGTAGTAAATAGCATTCATAGTCATAATAATAATAATAATAATAATAATAATATAATAATAATAATAACCCAATAATAATAATAATAACATTATAATAATAATAATAATAATAATAATAATAATAATAATAATAATAACATTATGATAATAATAATAATAATAATAATAATAATAATAATAATAACATTATGATAATAATAATAATAATAATATAATAACAATAACCTAATAATAATAATAACATTATGATAATAATAACAACAATAATAATAATAACAATAATAATAATAATGATAATAATAATAACAATAATAACATAATAATAATAATAATAATAATAATAATAACAATAAAAATAACAACAATAATAATAATAACAATAATAATAACATAATAATAATAATAATAATAATAAAATAAAAACAACAACAACAACAATAATAATAACAAAAATAATAACATAATAAAATAATAATAATAATAATAATAATAACAATAAAAATAACAATAATAATAATAATAACAATAATAACAATAATAATAACATAATAATAATAATAATAATAACATAATAACAGAAAAACCTTATAATAATAATAATAACATAATAATAATAAAAACATAATAATAACATAATAATAATAATAATAATAACAACAATAATAATAATAATAATAACATAATAATAATAAAAACTTAATAATAACATAATAATAATAATAATAATAATAATAATAATAATAATAACATAATAACAACAAAAACATAATAATAATAACATAATAATAATAAAAACATAATAATAACATAATAATAATAATAATAATAATAACATAATAACAATAAAAACATAATAATAACCTAATAATAATAACAACAACAATAAAAATAACAACAACAATAATAATAACAATAATAATAATAATAACAATTATAATAATAATAATAATAACAACAATAAAAATAACAACAATAATAATAATAACAATAATAATAACATAATAATAATAATAATAATAATAATAAAATTAAAAACAACAACAATAATAATAATAACAACAATAATAACATAATAAAATAATAATAATAATAATAATAACAACAATAAAAATAACAATAATAATATTAATAACAATAATAATAACATAATAATAATAATAACATAATAACAATAAAAACATAAAAATAACAATAATAATAATAATAACAACAACAACCTAATAATAACAACATAATAACATAACATAAAAATAATAAAAATAATAATAATAATAACATAATAATAATAATAACAATAATAATAGAATAACAATAATAACAACATAATAATAGTAATAATAATATTAACAATAACATAATAATAACATAATAATAATAATAATAACAACAACAACAATAACAAGGTTGCTGATGGTGACAGTGATATAAATCTCTCTTACCCTCAGCACATCTGATGATGATCAGGAAAATATTCATCTCTTCCTATGAAAGACATGAAAATAAATACTGTGTAGACATGCTTATAACTCAGATAAACAAGTAAATAAAACTACTTACATTGACACAGGATTCTGGATAGGGCTGCAGTATACAGTGCATCTGGAAAGTATTGATAGCGCTTCAGTTCTTCCACATTAGTTTATGTTACAGGCTTATTTCAAAATGGATTAAATTGATTGATTTCCTCAACATTCTACACACTATCCCCCATAATGACAATGTGAACAAAGAGTTTTTGAAATTGTTGCAAATTTATTACAAATAAAAAAGCTGTAAAATCACATGTACATCAGTGTTCACAGCCTGATTTAGATCTGAAGCTCTAAATCAGGGGTCATCAATCTTGGTCCTGGAGGGCCGGTGTCCCTGCAAGGTTTAGCTCCTACTTGCCTCAACACACCTGCCTGGATGTTTCAAGTATACCTAGTAAGATTTTGATTAGCTTGCTCAGTTTGATTAGGGTTGAAGCTATAATCTGCAGGACACCAGCCCTCCAGGAACAAGTTTGGTGACCCCTGCTCTAAATGGAGCTCAGGTCCATTCTGTTTCCACTGATCATTCTTGAGATGTTTCAGCAGCTTCACTGGAGTTCACCTGTGGTCATTCCAGCTGATTGGACATGATCTGAAAAGGCATACACCTGTCTATATAAGGGCCCAGGGTTGACAGTGCATGTCAAAGCACAAACCAAGCATGAAGACAAAGGAATTGTCTGTAGATCTCCGAGACAGGATTGTCTGGAGGCACAAGGCTGGGGAAGATTACAGAAACATTTCTGCTGCTCTGAAAGTTCCAATGAGCACAGCGGCCTCCATCATCTGTAAGTGGAAGATGTTTGAACCACCAGGACTCTTCCTGGAGCTGGCCGGCTATCCAAACTGAGTGATCAGGGGAGAAGTGCCCTAGTCAGGGAGGTGATCAATAACTCGATGGTCACTCTGTCTGAGCTCCAGCGTTCTTCTGTGGAGAGAGGAGAAACTTACAGAAGGACAACCATCTGTGCAGCAATCCACCAATCAGGCCTGTATGGTAGAGTGGACAGACGGAAGACACTCCCCGCCTGGAATTAGCCAAAAGGCATCTGAAGGACTCTCAGACCATCAGAAACTAAACTCTCTGCTCTGATGAGACTCAAATTGAACTCTTTGGAGTGAACGCCAGGCGTTACGTTTGGAGAAAAGCAGGCAGCGCTCATCACCAGGCTAATAACATCCCTACAGTGAAGCATGGTGGTGGCAGCATCATGCTGTGGGGATGTTTTTCAGCAGCAGGAACTGGAAGACTAGTCAGGATAGAGGGAAAGATGAACACAGCAATGTACAGAGACATCCTGAATGGAAACCTGCTTTAGAGTGCTCTTGACCTCAGACTGGGGCGACGGCTCATCTTCCAGCAGGACAATGACCCAAAGCACACCGCCAAAATATCAATGGAGTGGCTTCGGAACAACTTGGTGAATGTCCTTGAGTGGCCCAGCCAGAGCCCAGACCTAAATCCTAATATACATCTTTATTATACAAAATGGCTGTACACCGTCGCTTCCCATCCAACCTGATAGAGCTTGAGATGTACTACAAAGAGGAACGGGCAAAAATTCCCAAAGACAGGTGTGCCAAGCTTGTGGCATCAAATTCACAAAGACTTGAGGCTGTAATTGCTGCCCAAGGTGCATCAAACAAAGTATTGAGCAAAGGCTGTGAACACTGATGTACATGTGATTTATCAGCTTTTTATTTGTAATAAATTTGCAACAATTCCAAACACTCTTTTTTTCTCATTGTCATTATGGGGGATTGTGTGTAAAATGTTGAGGAAATCAATCAATTTAACCCAATTTGGAATGAGACTGGAACATAAAAACACGTGGAAAAAGTGAAGCGCTATCAATACTTTACAGATGCACCGTATATTGCAGAATTATCCATATTGCAAACATGTGTAACAATTTACATTTATCTTACGTAATGATTGTTTATCTTTAGATTAAATAAAATGAAAAACAAACATCAAGAAATAATTATGATATATATATATATATATATATATATATATATATATATATATATATATATATATTATACAGTATATACACTCACCGGCTTTATTAGGTACACCTTACTAGTACCGGGTTGGACCTCTTTTGCCTTCAGAACTGCCTTAATCCTTCATGTCAGAGATTCAACAAGCTACTGGAAATATTCCTCAGAGATTTTGCTCCATATTGACATGATAGCATCACGCAGTTGCTGCAGATTTGTCGGCTGCACATCCATGATGCCAATCTCCCGTTCCACCACATCCCAAAGGTGCTCTATTGGATTGAGCTCTGGTGACTGTGGAGGCCATTTGAGTACAGTGAACTCATTGTCATGTTCAAGAAACAAGTCTGAGATGATTGGCGCTTTATGACATGGTGCGTTATCCTGCTGGAAGTAGCCATCAGAAGATGGAGACACTGTGCTCATAAAGGGATGGACATGGTCAGCAACAATACTCAGGTAGGCTGTGGTGTTGACACCATGCTCAATTGGTACTAATGAGCCCAAAGTGTGCCAAGAAAATCTCCCCCACACCATTACACCACCACCAGCAGCCTGAACCGCTGATACAAGCCAGGATGGATCCATGCTTTCATGTTGAGGCCAAATTCTGAGCTGAGCGTCCGAATGTGGCAGCAGAAATGGAGACTCATCAGACCAGGCAACGTTTCTCCAATCTTCTATTGTCCAGTTTTGGTGAGCCTGTGTGAATTGTAGCCTCAGTTTCCTGTTCTTAGCTGACAGGAGCGGCACCCGGTGTGGTCTTCTGCTGCGGTAGCCCATCCGCCTCAAGGTTGGACGTGTTGTGTGTTCAGAGATGCTCTTCTGCAGACCTCGGTTGTAACGAGTGCTTATTTGAGTTACTGTTGCCTTTCTATCAGCTGGAACCAGTCTGGCCATTCTCCTCTGACATCAAATCACGATTAATCACATCCAAAATAAAAGTTTGCTTTGACATAATATGTGTGTGTACGATGTATATTTATTATGTTTATATAAATAGACACATGCATGCATATATTTGAGAAAGCGTTTATATTTAGATATAGAATATACATGTATATTATACTTTTATATAAATGTAAATATGTATGCAAAAATAAAAGGTTTAGTTTTTATGTATGCGTGTGTGTATCACATATACATAATAAATATAAGACACACACACACATATATATACATTGTCAAAACAAACTTTTGTTTGGGATGTAATTAATCTCCTTAGCACTAGAAATAAACATTCAGCGAAGTGATATAAAGCTGTAAAGCGCTCAAAACCTGCCAGAACTACTTTATCGGTGCGTTTATCTGAAAACAATGGAAAAAAAGACAAAAAAGCAGCCAGCAGCAGCGGTACACCCCTCTACAATCACTTTATTGAGTTGTAAAGCAACATCTGTCTGTAGGCCACATTTATGAACATACAGAAATAATCCGAACAGTGATGGTGTTGATTTCCTGATGTATAGAATAGCTCCATTACACATGAAAGTGCACAGAAAAAAGTAGAGTTTTTTACTTAAGGACTCTTGCATTCTTCATTACAAAAATCTAAATGTTATGAAGTCAAGTACATTTATTTGACAACCAAAATAACTCAAAAGTGAATCAAAATTATGCAAATGTACGCTTAAAATGAGTGCAAATATACACTACCTGACATAAGTCTTGTCGTTGATACCAGTTGTAAGAGCAACAAATAATAACTTGACTTCTAGTTGATCATCTGGAAACGTGGCAGAAGGTGTATTTCTCTGCTGAATCATCTGTTGAACTGCATCCCAATCCTCACTAATACTGCAGAAGACCTACTGGAACCAGCATGGAGCCAAGATTCTCATAGTATCAGTCAAGTTTGGTGAAGGAGAAATCATGGTTTAGGGTTACATTCAGTATGGGGCGTGTGAGAGATCTGCAGAGTGGATGATCAACATCAACAGCCTGAGGTATCAAGAGATTTGTGCTGCCCATTACATTACAAACCACAGGAGAGGGCAAATTCTCCAGCAGGATAGCGCTCCTCATACTTCAGCCTCCACATCAAAGCTCCTGAAAGCAAAGAAGGTCAAGGTGCTCCAGGATTGGCCAGCCCAGTCACCAGACATAAACATTATTGAGCATGTCTGAGGTAAAATGGAGGCGGCGTTGAAGTGGAACCAAAAGTCCTGCAAGAAGGCTTTCTTTGCCATTCCAGATGACTTTATTAATCAGTGATTTGAGTCATTGCAGAGATGTATGGATGCAGTCCTCCAAGCTCATGATGGAGTCAGACACAATATTCATTCTGTTTCCACTGCAGCATGAGCACATATTCTATACTGGACATTATTGAAGGTTCAGTGAGCAGACTTTAGTCTAAGCAGAGTCAGACCTTACTGTCCTAATCAAATCATTCATAATCAAGACATGATCAGGTTTTATTGTGCTCAAATAAGCCTCATCTAGAGGCCTTTACCTTTCATTTAAGCCACTTCTGATACCAAATGACCAACTAGAAGTCGAGTTATTATTTGTTGATCCTAAAACTTGGATAGGCGACGAGACCTTTGTCAGGTAGTGTGTGTATTTATTGTGCCATTTTTGACACCACTGACAGATATATTTCTCAATCAAAGCATAAAAATCCCTTAATTTGTCTTCTTTTGTTAATCAACATCACTCATTTTGCTTTATCAGTTAATGCATCTTGACTTAATAAAGTTTAGATGTTTATATTGGAAAACAGGACAGAAATACTGAGCCACAAATGCACTTATTTATTTCCAAATGAAGAACTGAAGTGTGTCTGGATGCGCACATGAGTGAATCTGAAATATTTCTGTAGTTATTAATGCATAACTGACGCTCGTGAGAGAAAAATAAAGGATAATTTGCTTAAAAAGCCAGTTTATTTTAGGACCAGGGTGTGTTTGCATCACCACACTTTGAATCCAAATGAGCCCAATTCTTTTAAACTTTATCGATTCATTCATATCAGAAAATGTGCTAATTTTATGCATTACAGTACAAATGTTACTGTAATCGTGGTACTAAAATAAGACTATGCAGAGGAAAATTGACAATTATTAATCAACGCAGTGCAACGATTACTAATTGACTGTTTTTCCTCATTACAATGAGACAAATATCCTAAAGCATTATGACAGAAATCACACTCATGACATATAAGAGTGCATTTCATGATATTCACCCATGTGTGTGTGGTAGCAGAAGTGTAAAATAAGCAGCTCTGCATGTGCTCCATCAGATCAGCTGTAAACATTTGTGTTCTGCAGGGGAAACGTGACGCTCAGGTGCGTGTGTGTCAGTCATTCATATGTATGTATGTGTGTGTATGTCATTCAGTTGTTTATATGTATGCGTGTGTGTGTCATTCAAATATTTGTATGTATATATATATATATATATATATGCGTGTGTGTCATTCAGTTGTTCATATGAATGTGTGTGTGTGTGTGTCATTCAAATGTTCATATATATATATAGTGTGTGTGTGTCTGTCATTCAGTTGTTTGTGTGGGTGTGTTGGGCTGATTGAGACCCATTGTTTTACACAACCATCCAGCGAAGTCCATCTCCTCCACCTCGGCGCGTTTGATGAATGTGTGATTCTGTAACAGAAATGTGAGATCATGATGTCATTAATACACACATAAATATGATGCTCTAATGCCCCTAAACTGACATATTAACAATTGACCTCTCATAGCTTATAATCCTAAAACTAGTCTCTGGTTTAGGATTTGGGACACAGGTGTGTATTTTTTTAATTACCGTTACAGCCAAAACAAGTCTATGTGTAGGTTAGGTTAGGTTACTTTATTTATACCCGAAGGTAGATTTGGTTTGCAGTCAAGAGTCCTCATCTAACAACAGTGCCTCACAAAGGAACTCACACAGTAACAACAACAAATAAACATTAGGACATAAAACATAAAAACACTTATAAAAGTATAAATTAATAATCACTTCAAGTGTCATTTGTATGAAATAAATTCTTAGGATCATTTTTTCTAAACTTTGTGGTGACTCTTCACTCCGGGGCTAAGGATTGAAGTGTGTTCTCTACGTGTTTTTTTTTTAAATTAGTTCTAAGTCAATATTATTTACCTAATTTTAGTTTTCTTTGTTACAACTTTTAAACAAAACTCCTAGACTTAAATAAGGACGTAACAAATTGGGGGCTCGTCCACTTTTTTTTCTTCCTATGCTGTTTGGCAGTTTGTTTGCTTTTTGAGAGGGAAGGAAAGTCTGCGGTGAGGTGATGGAGTTTGATCTAACTGCGTTTACTCTTTCTCACACTACAGGAACTTTTGAACGCTGTAGAAAAACAGATACAAGATACAGCGGCCGTTTTTCGACTGAGCTAAATTTATTTTTGATGTCTTGGTCACACTATTTGGAGGGCCAGAACAAATTGCCTTGCGGGCCGCCAGCTGAATAGCCCTGCTCTATGGTTTGGGTACATGTGGAGAGCGTCACATCACCTTCTCGCATTTGTCGGAAATTACTTGACATCACCCGGAGAGAGGAGCTTGGCTGGACGCACCCGGACCGAACCAATCGAGGAAAATAAATATATTTATGCTTTTTTTGGAGTCAAACACTTGAACAAAAACGCTTGAAGTAAATTTAAGTACTCTATTAAGACTTTTTAATACTTTTTAAGGGCCTCAATTATCTCATAATTGATTTATCAACTTTTAATATTTTAAGACCCTGCGGACACCCTGTAAAAAATGCATGAAAACAAGAAATTTCCTCCTACCATCAGCATCTTCAGGTCCGCTCGGTCTGCAGGGTTTTTAATAAGACTAGAAGAAGAAGAAAAATAAAGAGATTAAACTTCTTATTAAGTGCACACAATTTCATTACATATCTATACACAGAACACTGAGTAACTCACCAATTGGTCACAAAGTCCTGGAAATCAGGAGTGAAGACGCCATGAGGCAGTTTAGGAGGAGGCTGATGAAGAAATACATAATAAAAGTCTTTATTCACACTTATATATCATAATTACAGGCAGGGCTGGAGTGGGACTCCTTTTCAGCCCTGGAGTTTCAAGCCTTAGACCGGCCCATCTCAGTTCACGACTGACTATTAAAATAAGGTCATTTCCAATTCAGTTTCTAAGGACACGATCACGTCCTTTTCAAGGACACAGCTGCTTTAGACCTTCATATGTATTTCATAAATATGAGAACATTAAAGGGGAGCTAAATCTCCAACACTATTCTTTAAAACATCACAATGTCCTTTCCTGCAATATCTGAATATATATTCTGTGCAAACTTCTTTATAGATATCCAGTCCTTTGTAGCGGTGGTCACACAAAAAATAAAAATAAAATATGTACACCTATACAAGTAACCCAAACAGTATTATATGTCTTAATACTAAAAATGAAATAAAATAAAAAACTACTCTTGTAAGATTCGAACTCTGGTCGGCGGCGATATAAGGCAGCGTGCTGACCACTGGACCACAATATAGCTGTTCAGTTTGTGAGCGAGTTCACTTTTCGCTGTTCACTTTCACTTTCGCGACTCCCCAACCGTCTCCACTTTCGTCCGCGACAACCTTTACCGTTATATTTGATAACGGGTCTGCGAGAAAATAAATAAAAAGAGCGGAGCTGCGGTAAAACAATGAATAAAAAGAGTGAGGCTATGGTAAAATAAATGAAAAAAGTGTGACCGCTGACGCCCCTCGCGGTCAAAAAAGGACCGGCCCACCAGGAATTCTCCCGGTCCTCCCAATTAGCCAATCCGGGCCTGATTACAGGGTATATACAGGAATCAGAGAGTGACATTCAATACCTTTTAGGACTCTTTCCATACATTAAGACTTCATCGCCACTTTAGGATTCAGCCGGTAACATTGTCAACATTTTAACTTGCAGTATATTTACTGAATAGTGATTGTAAGAAACTAATCCTAAACTAAAACAGTATTCATATACTGAATACAAATGATGATCCAGCAATAACAGCAGGAATAACTGTAAGCTTAGAATCACCAAGAGGCAACACTCAATAGAACGTTCCATTGCAACAGCAGCGCCCAGCGATTCCACCATTCTGGAGTTACAGCGATCGGCCGTATTGGATATTATTGCTGTCGCGATGGCAAGCAGCTACTTTGTTTTTTATTTATTCATTTAAAAAGCGCATTAAAGCTGAAATACAATCTGAAAGACGACAATACAACACTTAATATCATAGACTGGTGATTATCAGCACTATTAGTAGTTTATTTTACAGAGTTAATGTTGAATATATTAACTATACTTGTTTTCTTGAAACGGTCACTTTCAGGTGAAATTACTTTAATTTCAGTCGCTTTTCAGATGCTGCATGGTCTGAATCAGTCGTCTGATCTCAGAGCACCGTCGCGGTACTTTGATGCCACATGTGACAGTCACGTGACGTCGGCGCAGCATCAATCTGGACAACATTTCTAACCAGCATGCACCGCTTTAGGACAGATTTTGATCGATCTGCGCAGCACACTGCATGAAGTCGAACGCACCTAATGTCTATGGTTCTGTCAGTCTCTGTTCAGGATTTGTTTACGTATGTGAATGTGTGAAGTATCATAAGCAATTTATCAGCATTACACTGATTTCCTGAAATAAACTTTGCATTTCAGCATAATCCAGCGCAGCTCTTTGATAATGAGCTGAACTCTCCTTCCTGTCTATGCAGTATTAGATGAACACAATATGTAGCCTATTCCTCTTTCTTTTTCTACTTTGGAGAAGAGAGAAGAAAGTATTACTGCTTAAACTGACTTCAAAGTGTTTCGCGTTTTTTTTATGGATTGATTAATACGCAATCCAATGACTCAATGTTCAAGGTTTGCTTAAATGATGAAGTTTTCGCATATGAATGTGAAAAAAAATGCATACGAAAACTTAGGACTTCAGTGTGCAAAGATCTAAAGTTATTAATAATTAATACAATACAACAGAAATTATCCTCTTTAACAGGTTAAGCGATGCATAAGGAATCATTTTAATGCTGTTCTGTAACTTTGATTGTAATAATACTATTGTTGTGTTTGTAATTTCACATGTGTGTATGCATTATGCCGACACGATGGCTCAGTGGTTAGCACTGTCGCCTCACAGCAAGAAGGTCGCTGGTTTGAGTCCCGGCTGGGTCAGTTGGCATTTCTGTGTGGAGTTTGCATGTTCTCCTCGTGTTGGCGTGGGTTTCCCCCACAGTCCAAACACATGCGCTATAGGGGAATTGATGAACTAAATTGGCCGTAGTTTATGAATGTGCGTGTGAATGAGTGTGTATGTGTGTTTCCCAGTGCTGGGTTTTAGCTGGAAAAGCATCCACTGCATAAAACAAATGCTGGAATAGTTGGCGGTTCATTCTGCTGTGGCGACCACTAGACTAAGCCGAAGGAAAATTAATAAATGTATGTATTCATTATTCACTTTTAACTGTAATTTGTAATTCAGCATGTGTTGTAATGCAATAGATTTGTTATTTTCTTTTTTACTATTAATATTAATATTTAGGTTGTCTCTTCCTGCACATTATGGCTTCTTTTTCTGTTTTATTCCAATATTCTGTATTCT
This sequence comes from Danio aesculapii, assembly GCF_903798145.1. NCBI lineage: Eukaryota > Metazoa > Chordata > Actinopteri > Cypriniformes > Danionidae > Danio > Danio aesculapii. The sequence goes on from NC_079436.1 coordinate 58,126,440, forward strand.
TGTATATATAAATAAACTAAAGAAAATAAAGAATATGAAAGAAAAACAAAATTTTATACCTTGTAAAAAAGCATTTAAGGGTGTTTTCACACCTGCATTATTTAGTTCAGTTGAATCGCACTGGAGTTCGTTTTCCCTCTTAGTGCGGTTCCTTTGGGCAGGTGTGAATGTAGCAATCGTACTCGAGTGCGCACCAAAAGCGGACCAAAAAAGTGGACCGAGACCTACTTGAGGCGTGGTCTCAGTACGCTTTCAATCGAACTCTGGAGCAGTTTGTGGTGAGAACATGATCCATGATCATGAAAGTATTGTGCCTTTTCGGACTAATCCAGCTGCCGTAGGCCGATGCGCTGTGCATTATGGGATGTGGAGGAACAATATTTGTTGACAGCGCTTTACCAACAGAGAGAGAGAGAGAGGGAAATACATTTCCTGATGAATCGTTGCTAATATTTCCGGAAGATGATCATGCCGCAGTTTAGCCAAATTAATTCACGCCTCCTCCTGAAGTGACGTTCAATGCACCTTTGCCGTTTGCAACGAATTTAAACATTGCTTTCCAGCCACAGCCATTTTTATTCTTGAAATGTATAGTTTGTCTTAAGTGCTGTATGCACACTATATAGTATACTATGAGTCGTCTATGAGTCAGTCGTCCCTCTATAGTCAAAAGTGACATTGTGTCTGCCTGTTTGTTTACTTGCGGGAGTTCCATTGGCATTTTCATTCATTCATTTTCTTTTCGGCTTAGACCCTTTATTAAACTGGGGTCGCCACAGCGGAATGCACTGCCAACTTATCCAGCACATGTTTTACACAGCGGATGTCCTCCAGCTGCAACCCATCTCTGGGAAATCCATTTGCATTTTCCCACACCTTATTTCTGACCAATCGAAAAGCAGTTTAGGAAATGCGTTCAATAACATCTGGCCAATGAGTGATGTGGGTTGTCAGATGACTGCATTTTGGTTCTTTTCAACTAGTTCGGACCAAAGCAATCAGTGTGGTGCAATTATTGCGCTTGATTTGGACCAAATGAACTGAGCTACAGATGTGAAACCACCCCAAGACTTTATTGCATACTTTTTAACTAAACTGACATATCGACTTACTTTAAGACCCTGCGGACACCCTGTTCCTGGATATTCATGTATTCATTTAAACTGTTCTGAAAGTTAGTTTGGACACATATCACAGATGCCAAGTATTTTTACTAGATTGTATTTACTCTGAAACTTAAATACTAGTAAAAACAAAAGAGTCTCACCTCATTGACTATATAATCCAGCAGCTCAAATATAGCCATGACCGGCCCATGACCTGGAGGAGAAAAAGCATGATCATCAAGTCACAATTAACATGTTACTGATAAATAAAACACACTACACTGAATAACATCAGCTTTATGCTTTGTTGACACTGAAATAAACAATAAATATTACAGCAGATTTCATACACCTGCTGGCATTTAATACAATATTACACAATTACTATTAGGCATGTGCCGGTTTCACATTTTCATGCTGCGATTAATTGATTAAGCTTTTATCATGGTATACGGTATTATCACGATATTGTAATTTTACTAGAGAAACAGATAAAAAAAACACAAACTTCAGTTTCGTCAACTTAGTAACTTTAATAACTTTTTAATTAACTAAAAGTACTTCAAACATTTAAATACAAATAAATATAAATAAAACAATACACAATATAAAAGTAAACTTGAGCAATTATATCAAAGTGAATGTGCAAAGGGAAACCCTCTTCGATCAGCAATCCCTCTGCATTTTTTTGGAACCAAAATATTTCCAAACCTCTGACTTTTTTTTTGAAGGGGGATAAATTGTCGGCAGCGTTCCTCCTTCCGCCATGCTGCTTCTTCGTGTGAGGATTATAGTGCGGTGGCAGCGGCGGCGCGCACTGCGTGCACACAATGCTTCTACATGCGGGGATTGTTTACATCAGAGTGCGCATCAGTTCTGCGCAGCATATGCGCAGTGTTTCTTCAAGCGGTTGATGGAAAATAAGCTAAGGCGCGTTCTAAGAATATAAATTCGGATCTAGTATTTTTCACGGTATTTTGAAGTGCCCGCGATAACAATATCGTGCATATTCATTACCGTGATTTATCGCATTACCGAATACCGGCACAAGCCTAATTACTATTTATTTCTTATGATTACCACTAAAAGTCTGCAATAATAATGATCATAATGTATCTTTTATTTAGCTTCATTGGCAATCTATGTGGCAAAAACAACTGGGAATCTTACACATATAATAAATACAATAAAAGCTATTAAAATAAACATGTTATTTACATAAAAATGTTTACTTTAATACATTTTACAATTCTAAATGTTTTATTTAACTATAGTGAATAATTCTTTAAGTGAAGTGCACTTCCTTAAAGTCTTCTGCAAATATTAAAAGCATGCAGTATTCAGCAATAGTAACAGCAATAATACCAACAACATTCATTCATTCATTCAGCTTATGGCTCGTTTCCACTGACTGGTACGGTACGGTTGGGTTTGGTACGGGTCACCTTTATCAGGCTTGCGTTTCCACTAACAAGGGTACCCTTTTGGTGGGCGTGGTGTATGACAGAAAGTTTCAGTCAACGTCATTCTCGCTCGAGGAAATGTCTACAGTAAAGCTGTACGGGTCACTCACATATCATATGAGAAGCACTTCTCACAAAACAGATGCTTTACACACATAAATACTTGTGTAGAAATGTTTATTACTAACTTTACTATGAACATGAGTTAATTATAACTGCAGATCAATGACAGTGTGAAACAGCCTACTGTAACGTCTGTAATTATAATAAATAACTAAATAAATGAACATATATAAACACATACAGACCCTTACAGTCTCTGATATTTTACCAACTACAGAAGAACTACACACAGCAGACATTTTACCCGTATTTAATGTGCTCCTTTTTTCCCGGCTTCTCCTTTGTTTCTTCATGCTTCACTCTCACGTTTGTCAGTGTCTGACAGGATCGGGTTTCAAAAGCACGTCAATAATCAAGCGCAGGTTATTATCATCAGCTCAAGAAGTTTGTTATTTCAGATATAATGTTAGACGCGCGGCGAGCGCTAGCAAGAAAGCAAAACCGCTCGCGCCTCAGACTGGCTTGTATAAAACTACGGGGCACAGGGTAAATCTGCTCTTCTTCTTGGATTTGTGGCTGTCCATCAAGATGACGACAAGGTTTGTTTGAGCCCAGATCGACCATGGCTCGTTATTATATGTATTTATAATTCCACTATAATCTCTCACTGTGTTTTTCAAACATGGCGGGATTTTTGTTTTCATTCTGGCTTGTTGCGTAAGCGAATGACGTATCTCTGTAAACCAATAGCGTTCAGCTGCGCGTGTGGCTCCGCCTTTTGGTATCCTTTCTTGTGTTTGGTACCCTTTCGAAAGGGTGCCGAAAAAGTGGTACAGTACGGTTCGGTACGCCTTTTGACAGTGGAAACGGCCATAAAAGCGTACCAAACCAAACCGAACCGTACCACTCAGTGGAAACGGGCCATTAGTCCTCTTATTAAACTGGGGTCACCACAGCGGAATGAACCACCAACCTATCCAGCACGTTTTACGCAGCGGATGCCCTTCCAGCTGCAACCCATCACTGGGATACATCCATATTCACTCATTCACACAACGGACAATTTAGCCCTATATATATAAGTCTTTGGACTCGTGGGGGAAACCAAAGCACCTAGAGGAAACCCATGCAAACACTGAGAGAACATGCAAACACAGAAATGCCAACTGACCCAGCCGAGGCTCGAACCAGCGACCTTCTTGGTGTGAGGCAAATTTGCTACCCACTGCGCCACCGTGCAGTCACAACAACAACAACATGTATTTTGAAAAGCCATTTCATAAAAGCAATAACTACTGTGCAGCACATGCAAATAAATACTGCATACTTTAAATTCTGCCACTTTTTACAAGATGTTAAATAAGTCTTTGATGTCTCTCTGTGTGTGTGAAGTTTCAGCTCAAATTACCACACAGATAATGTCGTATAACTCTCTGAAACTGACCCTTTTAGGCTTTGATCCAAATTGTGGCGTTTTGGTGACTGTCGCTTTAAATTCAAATGAGACTGTGCTCTTTTCAGAAGAGGGCGGAGCTACAGACACCTGTGCATCAGCATAGTGACAGATGTAAAACAGCAGTGTGTGTGTGTTGTCAGTGCTGGTCAGGTGTGCATGTGTGCTTCATGCTTGTCAGGAGGGGCGGACTTAGTGATTTCTCTTTGTCTTTGTCATGATGACAGTAAATAATATTAGACTAGATATTCTTCAAGACACTTCTATACAGCTTAAAGTGACATTTAAAGGCTTAACTAGGTTAACTAGGCAGGTTAGGGTAATTAGGCAAGTTATTGTATAATGATGGTTTGTTCTGTAGACTATCTGGAAATATATAGCTTAAAGGGGCTAATAATATTGTCCCTAAATGGTGTTTAAAAAATTAAAAACTGCTTTTATTCTAGCCGAAATAAAACAAATGAGACTTTCTCCAGAAGAAAAAATATTATCAGACATACTGTGAAAATTTTCTTGCTCTGTTAAATATTTGGAAAAACATCATTTTGTGCTGAAATACAGCCATATCGCACTGCTACTCATGTGATATTGAGTTTATACAACAGTTCGACTGCATAATTGTGTATATAAAAAAGAAAATCAAACACGGAGACTCTAAAAATCTTTTTGCATAAGGAACTACTTTCTTTCACCATTCATTCACGTCTGCAGCTGACGTCAGAACAGCAGAAGCCTTTACTAATTCACCAGCGTCACTTTAAGTATAAAGTGATGACAAAACAGGTGATTTTGCTGAAAATCTGAAAATAAGTTTATTAGGAGGCAGTCTGAAGTGCGAGCGGTTTCGCTTTCTTGCTCGTATATATGTGAATTAACCAACTTCTTGAGCTGATGATAATAACCTGCGCTTGATTATTGACGTGCTTTTGTATGGAGAGAGATTAGACTCAATAATAATTCACGCAAAAGACACGATGTACACATGCGTAGCCAAATTCACGTACGTAAAATATTTATTTATACTTACAAAAACAATTCACATGCACAAAATAAAAATACATTTTCATAAAATACGTTTCACAAATGCAAAACACCATTTGCAAATATATAAGAGTGTACAAAAAGTTTTGAATGTTTAAAATTCACGAGTTCATCCTGAATGAGAATGTGCAAATCCTCTCTCACGTACGACTCACCCTGAATACGAGTGTGTGCATTTTTGAGACTTTCCTGCCAGCACACACCTCCCACGTGAGTCACTCGTGCCCTGTAGCCAATAAGATGCGAGCTTACATGTTGGTTAGAGGAACAGACTGCGCAAAAGGAGCGCAGAGTGGTTGACATCGAGTACAGCTCTCATCTGATTGGCTGAGAGGTACGAGTTGCCTGTTTCTGGCAGGAAAGTCTCAAAAATGCACACACTCGTATTCAGGGTGAGTCGTACGTGAGAGAGGATTTGCACATTCTCATTCAGGATGAACTCGTGAATTTTAAACATTCAAAACTTTTTGTACACTCTTATATATTTGCAAATGGTGTTTTGCATTTGTGAAACGTATTTTATGTAAATGTATTTTTTATTTTGTGCATGTGAATTGTTTTTGTAAGTATAAATAAATATTTTACGTACGTGAATTTGGCTACGCATGTGTACATCGTGTCTTTTGCGTGAATTATTATTGAGTCTAATCTCTCTCCATACTTTTGAAACCCGATCCTGTCAGACACTGACAAACGCGAGAGTGAAGCGCAAAGAAAAAACAAGGGAGGAGCTGGAAAAAAAGGAGCACATTATTATTCAGCAAACATGAACAAACTGCGATGTTTAACTATTATCATCACCTTTTGGACTAATATGAGCTGGGAATGATGGAATTACTCTCTAACAGAGGCTACATGTGCTGCTGAAGATTACAGACACAGATGAGAGGTTTACACTGACTGTAGGCTATATTTTGTGTTGTTTTGAACCTAAATACTGACGAAATGTCTGCTGTGTGTCGTTCTTCTGTAGTTGGTAACGTATCGGAGACTGTAAGGGGCTGTATGTGTTTATATATGTTCATTTAGTTATTTAATATAAATTACAGACGTTACAGTAGGCTATTTCGCACTGTCATTGATCTGCAGTTATAATCAAATTGTTTATAGTAAAGTTAGTAATAAACATTTCTACACAAGTATTTATGTGTATGAAGCATCTGTTTGACATTTCCTCAAGTGAGAATGACGTTGACTGAAACTTTCTGTCATATACCACGCCCACCAAAAGGGTACCCTTGTTAGTGAAAATGGAAGCCTGATAAAGGTGACCCGTACCGACCCGAACCGTACTGTACCAGTCAGTGAAAACAAGCCAAAAGGTCACCAGGTTTGCTACACTGGCTGGCAGTGTGTTTGATTGAAGTGCTGCGCTCACACCTCGCACATGTGCAGTATGGAAGGAATGTTCCATTATTCATGGGGGTCCAGGTTTGAAAAAAAAATTAATAACGTAAAGATCTTATTTGTTATAGACAGATTTTACAACGTACGATAGAAAATGTATAAAAGAGCTATATGATTAATATAGGCTTCTTGGCATTGGTCGGGGGGCACTAAGCGGCTGCTTACCTCACTTATTGGTTAAGTCTGCCCCTGTCTGTGAGTCTATGGAGACTCCTGTTGCTGCTCATTTGTGCGTCATCTAAACCTCCATATCTATAATCCTCTTAGTCTATGCTGACATTATCTTCAGCAGCTCAAACACTCTAATGGCTAATGGACAGACGGCTGCTTCTCACTCAGGGCTGCTGTTTATGCTAATGAGGGTCACTAGTGGGCGGGGCTTTCCCCCTCTGACACGTACAGCTGGAGAATGTCAATCAAAGTGTTTCTGCAGACTGTTTTTATCAAGTCTGATTATAAATAATAGAATTAAATAATTTTCACCGTTAGCTGCTGGGTATATTCACACGCAACTGTTTAAACCCCTTTTATTTAGCATTTTTGCGTAGTAGTTGCCCTTTAAATAATCCTCAAAGCCCTGAAATGATGTTCTGCCATCTATAAAGCATGCTTCTCACCGCTGACGGGTCTGCCGGGTGGTCTGGGTCGAGGAGAAGTGCTGTGTGTTTCTGCCTCTCCAACATCCATCAGTGCCCTGCCGAAGATGCCCTCCAGCTCCTTTGCGTCGGGTGGAGGAATGGGGTATCGGCCGATGGCGAGCTCCACCAGAGAGAGACCCATACTCCACACGTCTGACTGAACTGAGTAATGCGTGCCCTGCAACCGCTCCGGCTGGACACACACACACGCAATTGTTTAGATACCTAAACATATACATACATATATAAACGCACACATATACAGTGAATAATTTCGGGCTAGACTGAATATTCATATATATATATATATATATATATATATATATATATATATATATATATATATATATATATATATATATATAAAACAAAATATTAATGACCAGGTTTCACCATATCCAGTGTTAACTATTATCAATGGAAAACAGCTAAGCTCTGCTAAAAAAGTCGCTAAATGTCTCTAGATGACGTCATGTGTAAATTTGCACATCACAGACATCATATATCCTATTTCTATTACATGTAATCAATAAAGCAGCATTTATAGTTGCACTACTTGTTTTGTGTACGCATGTCAGTTTAAAGCTGCAGTATGTAAGTTTGACACCCAGAAGTTTGCATGTTCTCTCTGTGTTGGCATGGGTTTCCTCCAGCTGCTCCGGTTTCCCCCACAGTCCAAACACATGTGGTGTAGGGGAATTGATGAAATATATTGGCCATAATTTATGAGTGTGTGTGTGAATAAGTGTAGGGGTTTCCCAGTCCTGGAGTGCAGTTGGAAGGGTATTCGCTGTATTAAACATATGCTGGAATAGTTGGCGGTTCATTCCGCTGTGGCGACCCCTGATGAATAAAGGGACTAAGCTGAAGAAAAATAAATAAATGAATTATGATTCACGTACCGACATGTACGAGCGCGTTCCTACAAAAGAGTTGGCCATGGAGTCGATCAGCTGCCCGCTCACACCGAAGTCACACAGCTTGATCTCCCCGCGACAGTTTACCAGAATATTTGAGGGTTTCACATCTGAGAACAACAGGACAGCAGCATCTTTATTATTATTACTCATTCAGATTCCTTTCACACTGATTATTTAACAGATTCTACACTATTTTGGAGGAAACTGCAACACATTTCATGATTCTTTGATGAATGGGAAGATCAAAAAGAACTGCATTTGATTAAAATACAATCTTTTATAACATTTTAAGAGTCTTTATGATCACTTTTAATCAATTTAATGCATCCTTGCTGATTTCTTTCTTTTGAATGGTAGTGCATTTTATTTGAAAGCGATAAAAGAAATCTAATTACAAACTTTTACACTGTAATATGTATTTATTTACCTCTGTGAATAATCTGGTGCTTTTCTCGAAGGTAAGCGAGACCTCTTAAAACCTGGCGGACAAAAAGAAAAAAATAGAAGTAAATAAACATCAGCTTGTTGATCCAAACTGGTTCCAAACATTCAGACTGCTCACTTTCCCCATAACAAATACTTCTCATTTACAGTCCATACATAATTTGGGGAAACAGCAGCAAAAATAATGTTAAGCACGTCCTCTTGTCTATCATAGAACACAATAACGCAACTTTGAGAGGAGCTACTTGCATATCTTAATAAAATCAAGCTCATTTGGCTTATGAATAAACATTACCCTACTGAAAAAAACAGCTTAAACCAGCCTAGGCTGGTTGGCTGGTTTTAGCTGGTTGACCAGCCTGGTTTAAGAGGGGTTTTGGCCGTTTCCAGGCTGGTTTCCAGCCATTTCCTGCCTGGTCTTAGCTGGTCAGGCTGGAAAATGACCAGTTAAACCAGCTTGACCAGCCTAGCCAGTCTGGAAGTCCAGCCACAACCAGCTATGTCCAGCTTAAACCAGACAGGTCAAGCTGGTTTTAGCTGGATTAAGCTGGACATTTTCCAGCCTGACCAGCTAAGACCAGGTAGGAAATGGCTGGAAACCAGCCTGGAAATGGCCAAAACCCCTCTAAAACCAGGCTTTTGTAGTTGATCTGCAAAATATTGTTGCATCTCTACCCTGCTGAAAAATCCAGCTAAAACCAGCCTAGGCTGGTTGGCTGGTTTAATCTGGATTTTTCAGCAGGGTAGAGATGCAACAATATTTTGCAGATCAACTACAAATTATTGGTCCTTTCCGATAATGATTAACGACTGTATTATCATCATCATTATCATATTGCAATTGTATTTGTTCAGCAAACAGGGTACATAAATATGAATAATATTAGTTGGATAATTCATTATTTAAATAGATATTTTCTTCAACCATTTTCATGAGCTTCTGTTACTTTCACTGTTCGTTCTACAGGGTCTATACGGGAATCAGAGAGTGACATTCAATACCTTTTAAGACTCTATTCATATATTTTAAGTCCCCATCACCACTTTAGGTTTCAACCGGTAACATTGGCCTCATTTTAATTTGCAGTATAAGAAACTAATCCTAAACTAAAACATTGTTCATGTACTGAATACAATGCTGATCCAGCAGAGGACACCAGTAACAGCAGGAATAACAGTGTTGCCTTGGTTACTGCAGTAAACAAAGCAGCGTGATGTCAAATCAAGCAGGATTTTATCGACTTCATAAACTACACCCAAGACTATAGCCCCTTTCACACAGTGATACTGGTAAATATCCGGAAAATTTCCAGAACGACTTTAGCGGTAGATTCAAAAGAGCGCTGTTCACACAGGCGAGGACGTTACGGATTTTTCCAGAAAAGACCTTTCACTCATCCCTTCTGGAATACCGGTAAATTCTGACATCATTAACCAGAAATGAGCTCTAAACGGCTGCGCTTGTAAACATTTGACTACATTACAAACTCTGTGGATGGATCAGTATTGTGAACGACTTCCATGAAAACATATAGAGGAACACTTTGGCATGTCGAGATGTACATAATATGTGTGTGCTGGCGCTCACCAGCTGCTTCACGTGCACACGCGACGCGTCAAGCAACTGAAGGAAGCAGAGCTTGAAGGTAAACAAACAATGGCTTAACATAAGCATTTTATCAATAATTATTTACACTGTTGGCATTAATGCCCCGTTTCCACTGAGTGGTACGGTATGCTTTTATGGCCGCTTTCACTGTCAAAAGGCACTAAAAGGTGGAACTACACGCGCAGCTGAACGCTGATTGGTTACAGAGATACTTCACAAGCTCGTGTGGAGCTAGCCAGAATCAAAGAGCGTAGAATCCCTAAAAGGCGACACTCTTGTGCGATTTGGGAAACAGCCACTAGCCATTTCGGAATGAAAATAAACTATTAAAAGTGCTGATGATTGTGATCGTAAGTGTTGTATTGTCGTCTTTCAGGTTGTATCTCAGCTTTGATGCGCTTTTAAAATAAATAAATAAATAAAAAAGCAGCTTCCTGCCATCGCGACAGCAATAAGATCCAATGACTGATCACTTTCACTCCAAAATGGCGGAATTGCGGGGCTGTTGCTGGGCGCTGCTGTTGCAATGGAACGTTCTATTGAGTGTCGCCTCTCGTGATTGTCCGATTCTGAAAGGATCGGATGTCAGAAGCACTTCAATAATGTCGCACACGTTATAATCATCAGCTCAAAAAGTTTGTTATTTCAAATATAGACGGGCGGAGAAAGTGAAACCACTCGCGCTTTAGACGGCCTCGTAAAACAGCAACAGGACACGGCAGATTTTGTTCTTGGCTTTGTGGCTGTTCAAGACAACGACAAGGTTTGTTTGAGCTCGGTCGACCATGGCTTGTTATTATATGTATATTTTATTACAGTGTAGTGTCTCGGCTGTGTATTTAAAAGTGGCACTTCTTCTGTTTTCATTCTCCTGGCTTGTGCACGCGCTAGTGACGTATCTCTGTAAACCAATAGCGTTCAGCTGTGTGTCTAGCTCCAGCTTTTGGTAAGTTTTCAAAAGGGCACTCAAAAAGTGGTAGTGTACGGTTTGCTTATTGGTACCTTTTGACAGTGGAAACAGCCATAACAGAGTACCTAATCTTACTGTACTACTCAGTGGAAACGGGCCATAAGATACCTTGTAGCACTTTTTAATGGCCTTACTTTGCTCTAAATTTATTTAACATCTTTTAATACATCTTAAGACTCTGCAGACTTTTATAGTTCTATATAATATTGGAGTAAAGGCACTCACAGCTATGCTGACTTTTCCCAAAATCTCCTCTGGGATTCTGCGAGCCTCTTTCAGGACCTGATCCAACGAGCCGCCATCCTGCCGACAAGAAACAGTGCTAGATTAAACTCAATAACCACAAACAAACCTTTTAGACTCATAGAATATAAAAAATGACTTAAATTGGCTTTTCATTCAATTATTAGCTAATGCAGGAATTATTAGATGAATTCATGAGTCAAAGAAAACCTGGTAATTAATAAAAATATGTAGCACTTTATTTGAAGAAGATGTTCACAAGGCAAAAACAACTATTTCCCAATATTGTGCATCCCTATAACATACTAATAATATAATAAAAGACTGTAAACATACCATGTTCTCCATACAGATACTAATCTCGCCATCGCTGTAAAATGCGCCGTAAAAGCCCACAATGTACGGCGAGTTACACTCATGCAGGACCTGCAGCTCTCTGATGATCTGATGCCTGATGGCCGGCTTGATCTCCAGGTGAATTAACTTCAGCAAAGATGCAGAGAGGCAGACAAAGAAAGAGAGAGATTTTGAGTTCAGTGCCATATTAGCTTCCCTGGCTATTTCCTGACAAAAACAGACAATTTACAAACATTTTTATAAACAACACAATTATTAAACACTTAAATAAAAATAAAAAAACAACATCAATAATACCTAATACATTAATAAGATTAAAATCCAAACCATTTTATTTAAACATACTTTTTTTTTTTTTACATTTTTCCATCAAATTTCCATTATTTTATTTTAAAAATTATGTGAAAACAAAAATATGACATGGATGATCAGCATATAAAAGTGAGCATAAAACAATACATGTAATAAACAAAATACAGGAATACAGGAGGTTGTTAAATAATAATTTTATTAATAATAATGCCAACAACAACAATAGTAAAAATTAAAAGGATGGATTCAGATTTTTAAAATAATTCCTCTCCTCATACAAATCGTTGACTGATAACATTAAAAATAGGGCATTGCAAAAGCATATGATCGACAGTTAGGGTGTTATTGCAATATTGACCTTTTGGAGCAACAGCTACACATGTTTAACTGTGAATATTCTCAACAGAATCGCAACAGGAGATCAATCATAACCCAAAATCATCTCAACTCAAGCTTCATCTTGTAAAAAAGCTTACGTTTTCACATCTTTCAACAACAGGACAGCAGTGTCATCTTATTATTACTCATCCACATTTATTTCACACTGATGCTTTTCCAGATTTTTCACTATTTTTGAGGAAACTGTGATGCACAAGCTGTGTTTTCCATCTAAAGATGCTAATTAAATTTATGAGCTGAACTAGAATATCACGTGAAAGATGTGCAAATAAAGCAGCGCTTCCATCCAACGTTTTTGTTTTGCAAGTTGACAAAACTAAAGTTTAAACAATATGATGGTGATCTTATTAAGCGTGCCTCCTGATTTTTTTGTATGAAGCAAAACGTAGGGATGACGAGTCAGGGAGGTAAAGACTTAATAAACCTAATTCTCTAGCATGTGCCAAGTCTAAGACAACAGATAATTCTATTAAACATCTCTTTTTGGATTTTATTGAATTGTCTATAGAATTTCATTCAAATGAAATTAATATTCATGCAAAAGACTTCTTAAATGATCTCAGCATATCACTCCAGTTGTGTCTTAAAATTGTTTTCCAGTTACATTTAAGATTTAGAATAATAATTGTATAATAACAATAATACTTTTATTTATAGTAAATATTTGTTTTGTATTTATTATATATATAATTTTTTTGAGGGGTGGTGAGGGGAAGGGAATGCGTGCCCCAGTAGAGCTTTATGTCTTTATGTGTTATGCCGACATGCAATGAAGGCGTAGTGGTGTTTGAAGGTGTGAGCACAAACAGTTCAGGAGGTTATTAATAATATTATAACACTAATACTAGGGATGCACCAATATCATTTTTTTAAACCGATCCGATCCCAAAATTCGAAGTATAGACCGATACAGATCTGATCCCGATACTGTGCCATTTTAAGCATAATACAGTTTCAATAGTTCTGGTGATAAACTCAAATAATACATCTTCTTTAGTAAAAATAACAGACCTATACATGACAGACGGCACAATCTGACTAAAAACATGAGGCTTGCTGTAAACTACAGGCTCCATTATTTCAGCATTCGTTATGACATTGATATGATCTGTTGTGGTCTAGCTTATGTTTCCTTTATTAATATCAAGATTTTTCTTTGAAATCTGTAATAGGCTACCACTGACCCTAATCGTTGGTAAAATAACCAACCTTGTAGCAAAGCCTGATATTTTCCTGCAGGTTTGAAGCAGACTAAACTAAACCCTCTGAGGCCGGTTTTACTTACTATTCCCTCACCTAAACTCGCTGCGAGTAAGACAGAGAAACTGAAAGCATGTCTGAAAAATGTTTTCTTGTCTGAAAATGTATCTTTTTGAAATGAATTTCGTTTGCTAAAATTTGTTGGTTATTTTAATGTATTTTTTGTTGGTCAGTTATCTACAAAATAAACAAGAATATTTGAGGTGAAGTTCTAAACAAGGTCCGCTTAGGCTATTTGCTTCAGCGCACAAGCTGACAAATAGGTCTGTTAAATAAAATAAAATATTAATATATCAAATTACAGTGAAATATTCACAGTTTCAGAGTAGCCTATATTAGGCTAAATAATTTTCTGTTAATGACAATCCATATTTCGCCCCTCAGTTTCATTTTGATTAATTTAATCAACTACTTTGACCACAATGAGCCAGGCTTTACAAACATTCCCCTCAGAAGAATAATTATTATGAGAATAATTTTACGGAGCGGCGCATGTCGCATCTGCGCAGCTGTTGAGTGAATGAATCGCTTACTAAGAAGGTGTGCAGCCCTCCGGTATCTGCGAACACTTTCAAAACAGCAGAACAAAGGGGAAAAAATCAGTGCGTTGAGGATCTGTCCAATGTATTATTGAGCCTTTTCTAATTTAAAGTTTCAGGTAGGTCTACTTTGTGTGTAGAGCAGGTAATAACCCTCTCTACTTCAGTGTTGCGAACGCGATCTGCTGATTTGACACCGTACAACATGATGTAGAAACAGCAATGAACTTGTTGCACTTCAAAATGAAGCCATTTAATGCAAAACAAAATGCATTTCTCCACTGATTATTTAAACTAACAGCAACGGATAGTCTTGGAGAGAGTGTTTCCTGTTGTCATGAACGCAACACACGGTTTGAATTGTGAATGAATGGAGAATGATTGACAGGCGCAGTGGTGGGAAGCGCTGAACTGAACATGAATTTAAGCACTTGAATATTCGTCTGTGCTTCACAATAAACTATAAAATGGCTACAAAACATTTAAAATATAGTAGGCCTACATGACAACTTTCTAGTGCCTTATAATAGGCTACCTTCATGGTTTTTGTTGGCTTATAAATTACACCGAATATAGCACACGCACAAGATCCGATTTGGATCGGTACCAACTGACCAATACCCGATCCAGCAAAAATATGCGGTATCGAACCAATATCCAATCCAAGTATCGGGATCGGTGCATCCCTAACTAATACTGAAACGGTTAAGGTGTTTCAGCATGACCAAAACAACATTTCATTACATGATTTCTCATAACAAAATCACATGACTTTAATGAGCATACTGGAATATGTTCGGTAAAAGTGTTTGCATCGTAGTTTATGCACATTTTTTCTTATCGAATAAAAAGTTAATCCTGTCGGCGCCAGTGGTGTAGTGGTTAGTGTGTCGACACATGCACACCGGTGCTCACGGCGACCCGAGTTGATTCAGTCTCACGGTCCTATGCCGATCCTTCCCCTCTCTCTGCTCCCCATGCTTTCCTGTCAATACTCTCTACTGTCCTGTTTAATAAAGGTGAAAACCCCCCAAAAAATATATAAATCTAAAAAAAAAGGTTAATCCTACTGCTTTTTATGCACATATCCGAAATGGGCATAAAAATATATGGATGGAAACACAGCTACTGCTATCATTATTCTTTCTTGAATAGGATGATCAAATGAACAGCATTCAGTTCAAACAGAATCTGTGGTAACACTAAGTATCTTTACAGTCACTTTTGATCAATTTAATGCATCCTTGCTAATGAATTTCTTTCTTTTGAATGGTAGAGCCTTTTGTTTTTTGGAAACGATAAAAGAAATCTAATTACAAACCTTCGCACGGTAATGTGCTCTGGAACAAATAAAAAGCACAGGCATCTCACCTTCCGGGCCATGACGAGACCAGAGGGTTTGTGGCACACTTTATTAACCACTCCTCCGTTTCCAGCCCCCAGCTCACAGATATGCTGGAAATCATCATCCTTCAGCTCTCCCAGATTGGCTTTCTGCGTGAGGAAAGCTTCCAGACGCTTCTTCTGCTGCTCATCCAAATCCAGCTCATCCAGCTTCTTCTGCAGGGCTTCAAGATTCGCTCTGGGGTTCGAGAGAAAAACGAATTAAAATGACATACAACATTTATTACAGACACTCTTATTGATATAGAGATTAGGGCTGCACCATATTTTATTTCAGTATCGATGGTTGAGTTTATTTGTTTGTATTATATTTGAGCAAAAGAAAAATGGTGACATGTTTAATACTTATTTTCCCCACTTTGTCTTTTGCTCAAATATAATACAAACAAATAAACTGGATAAAGGTGTTGTTAAATTAAAATTTTCACCGGATGTTGGTAAGAACCAAAGAAATCCATGTGTGCAAAGAAAACAAATCTAATTACTGTACAAATGAAGTTTTGTGTAATAAAATGAAGCAGGAAAAAAGTTTTGAACAGATGAAAAAAGGGAGGTGTAGTTGGGCAGTGAAAGCCCAGACTGCAGCTGAAATCTCTCTCTCAGTAGTTCTTCAGCAATCCTCTGCCCTTCCTCAGTGTAAATGAGTATCAACTGCTTCAGTTCTACATCTACATCAGCAGGAGGATGAATATGAAACCAGGGTGGACACTTCAGCAAGACAATGATCCAAAACAGCCAAGGAGACTCAAATGTTTTCAGAGAGAGAAAATCAAGCTGTAGAATGGCCCAGCCAATCACCTGACTCCAATCCAATAGAGAATACTAAATAAAGCTCAGATTTGATAGACGAAACCCACAGAAGCATCAAGATTATCACACTCTGTTGAATCTGTGTAAAACTCACACCTGAGCAATGCATGCGACTTCATTCTCCATATGAGAGGCGTCTTTAAGCTGCTGTCAGCCTAAAAGCCTTTTATATAAATTTATATATAACAACTTTTATTACACAATATTCTTTGGTTTTTATGTTTGTATTGTTTGGGTTTTTAACCAAAATCTGCTTCAATTCCATGTCAACAGCTCCTTTAGAAATAATATTCCCAGGAAAAAAACACGACAATGTGTTCAATACTTCTTTTTCCCGCTGTAATTCCAAATACAAATACATGGGATTTATGGATTTTAACCATAACAGAATAAAAGTTTATCATCTGCATGTGTTTTTAAGGCCTGTGACTGTGCATTCCGGCACAAGAAATTATACCATTTGTATAGTAAGATTTGTTTAATGAAGACTTTACCGTTTAATTTGACATACGATTGATTTTTTTGTACCTGAATACTGTTTGACTCCCCACAAACACATAAAGCACTGTATTATTAACTTTGCTCAATAGTCAACATTTGACGTGGACCATCATCATTTATCAAAGTTTTCCTTAAACAACCGAACAACAGCCATTATTGTCTTGAGACAATTTTGAAAAACGTTGCCTACTGTTATGTACCATTATGTAAATTTATTTATTTATTACATATTTATTGCCACATCAGCAACTTATGGCCAAAAATGGATATACATTAAAATATTACATGATAAAAACTAATTCGTATTATACTAAAAAAGTTACTTAGACAAATATATAAAATATAAATAGATCAAATTCACCATTATGTCAATTGATCACTTGCTGTGTTCATAAAGTCAAATTCATTAGTAACGATTTTATTATTTTTTTAACAATTTCCGTTTCATTTTTCGATAAACTAACCCTTTAAATTGACTTTGTACATTTTTTTTTCCATCATTCGTACATAAAATAGTATCTTAAAGCTGAAAACATTGAAATAATAAAATGGACAGACCAGAGTCCTGAAGTAAACCTGATTAAATATCTCTGGAAAATTAAGAAACACTACAGCCAGTGAACTGTGAAAGAGAATGAAGAGTGAGATAACCAGTAGTCAACATTTGATGTGGACCGTCGCAATTTATCAGTTTTTATTAGTTTTATCAATTTATTATGGCAAGTTTTCATAAAACACTTGAATAACATCCATTCTTGTCTTAGAAGAATTTTGATCCACTTCCAATGTTGATTACTGTATCATTTTAAATTGTTTATTAGGTTCAGGCATGATTCACACCCTGAATAATTCCAAATCAGTCTAATAAATAAATTAGTTTCAAATAGAGCTGTTCAAGCAATCACAATATATATTGCAGAAAAACTAAATACCCTAATGTCATATTTCTCCAATATCGTGCAGCTCTAATAGAGATGTAGAACTCACTCTGATGCAGCATCTATGGGCGTGGAGGTCGTCTGTGCTTCTCCGCTTCCAGTTATAACTATAGGATCCGGTCTCTTTTTGGGAGCCATTGCTGATGTTTTAATCTTAGCAGATGAGCTCAGACTGAGCTTTACTCAACAGAGACTCTAGTCTACAGCCGGTCATCGAGCTGATCGAGAGTTTAGATCAGTCTGATTCAAGAAAAAGTCCAAAACTCCATAATCTATTCACTTTCCAGATCTGTTCATCATTAGGACTATTCACATTTAAAAAACATTAATAGCAGAAATGTCTACTGTGATTGATCCAGATACTTTATATTAATATAACTCACTTTTATATTGACTTTAATGTGATTATATGGATTTAGTAAATCACATTTGAAATATTAATAGCAGAAATGTCTGTTCTGGTTGAGTCAGATACTTTATATTAATATTATTCGCTCTGATAATGACGTTAATGTGATTATATGGATATAAAAGAAACACTAAAAGCAGAAATGTCTAATCTTGATGTAGTCAGATCCTTTGTATTATTATAATCCACTTTTATATTGACTGTTTATATTGACTATTGATTATATGGATATAATATCACATATAAAACACTAATGGAAGAAATATCTACTGTGATTGAGTCAGATACTTTATATTGATTTTAATGTGATTATATGGATATAAAATCACATATAAAACACTAACAACAGAAATGTCTATTGTGATCGATCCAGATACTTTATAATAATATAATTCACTCAGATAATGACTTTAATGTGATAATATGTATATAATTTCACATATAAAACACTAATAGCAGACTATTTTGTTTGAGTCAGACACTTTATAGTACTATAACTCACTCTTGCGATAATATGGATGTAAAAATCACATAAAAGGAGCTGAAATGTCTATTCTGATCGATCCATATAGTTTACATTAATATAGTTTACTTATATATCGACTTTAATGTGATTATATGGATATAGCTTAACTGTAAAATCACTTGTAAACAATCTGAGCTGCTGTCACAACGCACATAACACCACTTGTGTCCTTTTACAACGAGCAAAAATCATATTATCTTCATAAAACGAGCATAAATGACGTTTAAGTATTAAACACAGAGATTATTTCAGATTTCTCCGGCGCGCTAGAGGATGCTGCTAGCTTGTTAGCATCAGTCTATGTGTGTGCGCGGAGTTTTAACGGGTCTGTCAGCGCTCACAGTCTTTATCGGGTAACGGAGAATGAGCTCCAGGACTCGGTGTCGAGCGAAGCAGGTCTTGGTGAACGGAAAGTCCCGGTTGAGGAACCGGAGGATGATGAGGGTGCGGTGAATTTCGGCCCAGCTACTCTCTCCGCAGGTTACCGGAAGCATCAGAGCGCAGATCACGCGCCAACTATCGCGAGATGGGACTGGGAGCAATTTACTTGCAACAAGCGTAACTCGTTTTATTAATAAACTTCGTATTTTACAAATATTACATAATTCTACCTATATATTTTTGTTTATTTATATAAAAAATGTTTTGTCATTTTTGTTCACGGTTCTAGCACTGTCTAAAATCTACTTTAGGCAATTTATTTATTATAAATGTGTTGTTTATGATATATGGTACTATACATTAAAAAAATAAATGGATTATTTCTGCCCTGTTATATCATTTTATATTATTTTTTACTCCAAGGCAATATTTGTAGAAGCTATTTATATTTATCTCTACATTATTTTAAACATAGTTTTTATTCATCTTATTTAATGTTACTCATTTTTCATTCATTCATTCATTCATTCATTCATTTTCTTTTTGACTTAGTTCCTTAATCAGGGGGCACCACAGCGGAATGAACCACCAACTCATCCAACATATGTTTTATGCAGCGGATGCCACCGGGTGCTCCAGTTTCCCCCACAGTCCAAACACATGCACTATAGGAGAATTGATTAACTAAATTGGCCGTGGTGTATGAGTGTGTGTGTGTGTGTATGGGTGTTTCCCAGAACTGGGTTGCAGCTGGAAGGGCAGCCGCTGTGGAAAACATATGCTGGATAAGTTGGCGGTTCATTCCGCTGTGGCGATCCCTGATATCTAAGGGACTAAGCTGAAGGAAAAAGAATAAATGAATGAATGATACTTGGGTGTTAATATGTTTATTAATTTTCCTTGTAAATTTGTTTTGAATTTACATAATTTATTTAATTTTAATCATTTGCTATTTATGGTTTTATTTTATTTCTAAGTTACACAGTAAATTCTTTTTGTTAGTTTTTTTTAAGAGTATTAAACTGAGTTTACTTAATTGGTTTAAAAGTTAATCTACTCACCGGCCACTTTATTAGGTACACCTGTCCAACTGCTGGTTCATGCAAATATCTAATCAGCCAATCGCATGTCAGCAACTCAATGCATTTAGGCATGTAGACATGGTCAAGACGATCTGCTGCAGTTCAAAGCGATCATCAGAATGGGGAAGAAAGGGGATTTAAGTGACATTGAACGTGGCATGGTTGTTGGTGCCAGACGGGCTGGTCTGAGTATTTCAGAAACTGCTGATCTGCTGGCATTTTCATGCACAACCATCTCTAGGGTTTACAGAGGGTTTACAAATGCCTTGTTGATTCCAGAGGTCGGAGGAGAATGGCCAGACTGGTTCCAGCTGATAGAAAGGCAACAGTAACTCAAATAAGCACTTGTTACAACCGAGGTCTGCAGAAGAGCATCTCTGAACACACAACACGTCCAACCTTGAGGCGGATGGGCTACAGCAGCAGAAGACCACACCGGGTGCCGCTCCTGTCAGCTAAGAACAGGAAACTGAGGCTACAATTCACACAGGCTCACCAAAACTGGACAATAGATGATTGGAGAAACGTTGCCTGGTCTGATGAGTCTCCATTTCTGCTGCCACATTCGGATGTTCGGGTCAGAATTTGGTGTCAACATCATGAAAGCATGGATCCATCCTGCCTTGTATCAGCGGTTCAGGCTAGTGGTGGTGGTGTAATGGTGTGGGGGAGATTTTCTTGGCACACTTTGAGTCCATTAGTACCAATTGAACATTGTGTTAACGCCACAGCCTACCTGAGTATTGTTGCTGACCATGTCCATCCCTTTATGAGCACAGTGTCTCCATCTTCTGATGGCTACTTCCAGCAGGATAACGCACCATGTCATAAAGCACCAATCATCTCAGACTGGTTTCTTGAACATGACAATGAGTTCACTGTACTCAAATGGCCTCCACAGTCACCAGAGCTCAATCCAATAGAGCACCTTTGGGATGTGGTGGAACGGGAGATTGGCATCATCGATGTGCAGCCGACAAATCTGCAGCAACTGTGTGATGCTATCATGTCAATATGGAGCAAAATCTCTGAGGAATATTTCCAGTAGCTTGTTGAGTCTCTGACATGAAGGATTAAGGCAGTTCTGAAGACAAAAGTGGGTCCAACCGGGTACTAGTAAGGTGTACCTAATAAAGTGGCCGGTGAGTGAATTTTGTTAATCAACATAAAATGTTTATTTTAGTTTTATATTTACACTCCGTCCAGCTCAAATGCAAATGTGTGCATTTCTAAAAATGTGTGAATATTTGATGCATTTTATTCTTCATCTCATCCACTCGAGTCAGAACTATCCATCTCATAATGAAACTTTATTGCAACCATAATTAAGATTTACAACAAAGTAAAACACACTTAAGAACATAAAGACCACAAAAAAGAAACAAAACTAACCAAAAATGGACATGTAAATGAAGAATTTATAGAAAATAGAGGAAAAACCCATTAAAAATGTAAACAATCATAGTTCAGTCGATAGTTCTGTGCTTTTCTGTGTGCACCTGAGTTTTTCGACCTCTGTGTCGAGTGTTTTTGACTACGCCAGATTTCCTGAAGTGCACACTTTTCTCCTGGATATGTGTGGAAACGGTCTCTTCTTTCTGGAAATCTTCATCATCCGAGGAAAACTGAGTCAGATCCACCACAGCGTCTCTCACTGGTTTACTGTTCACATCTATTATTGAAATGAAAAAACACAATCAGAGCCAAACAGAGATCAAACCGCTTCACAATGCAGAGATGAATCTAGAGGTCTTACTGTGTTTGACAAGATGCAGAACAGAGGCTTTGTTTTAATCACTTTTATCATGTTTTACGGCTTTCCATGTGCTGTCAGACAGATATTCGATCTCCTCCACATCCTCGCCAGAACTCTCCAGAATGTCACACAGCAAACTACAGAAACAGCAAAGCTTACAGAAAAAAAAAGTATATGTACACACACAGCAGGGAAAATAGGTTTTGAACACAGCACCATTTTGCTCAGAGAGCATCCATATATGCAAAGAATACAAAATGAAGCCTCAAGCATTGCTCAGAGTTTCTCACAGAGTCAACAGAGTGATAATCTTGATGCTTCTGTGGGTCTCGTCTATCAAATCTGAGCTTTATTTAGTATTCTCTATTGGATTGGGGTCAGGTGATTGGCTGGGCCATTCTACAGCTTAATTTTCTTTCTCTGAAAGCATCTGAGAGTCAGATAACTAATGTGCAAAACGAGGGGTAGGGGTAAGGGGAAGGGCTTAGGCAGGGGTGTCAAATCCAAACTTGGTAAGGGCCGCACTGAGTGTTGTGAATAAAGTCAGGGGCCGTACATGCACATTTAAAAAAATGTATTTATTGGCGAATTAAAAGTGTAATAACATCTCTTACACTTCATTAAACCAAATTTATCAAAGTAGCAAGATTTTACATTTAATTTGGGTCACATTTGTGTCACAGCAGCTTTTATCTCTATCAAAACATGAAGGTCTCTAACCAATATAAGCATAAAACAGGACAGTAGGCTAGTTTAGAACTGTAGTCTACTTTAAAAACAATTTCATATTCAGAAAACCTGATAATAAAACAAAAAGCCAATAGCTGATATACCACACTGTAACCAGCAACAGATGGCTTCTGATATTGTATTATTAAACTTATTCTTTTAGCTTTGAAAGGGCAACCTGATCATGAAATGATCCATGCCAACTGTCGATGCCTACAACTGAACTTGTGGATTTCAGAGCAAAAATATGAAAGCAATATATTTATCAGTGGGCTATTATAGACAAATAGTAGCCTATATAAAAAATAAATGGTAAGAAACTTTATCATTTCGATTATTTAGCTTCAAAGGACACTTGTAATATATGAATAAATATTTGAATAAATATTCTGCTTCCCACCATGGTTGAAATTGTCGATATTCTGTGTACACTTTGCGTTTTTTGCCATTGTGCTAGTCCCAGACATATTTGACCTTGTTTACATTAAGCGTAACGTTATGCTAACGTCTAAATTAGAGAGGAGGGTGAAGCGCAACAGCACCACCTGCGTCTCAATATTGTAATTGTCCCAGATCAGAACTTCGTTACCAAAACTTGTTGTCGGGCCTGATTAAATGTTTTGATGGGCTGCATTTGGCCCGCGGGCCTTGTAATAGACGTGGGATAAGGGCTAGACGGAATCTGCGGACGTTTTTTGATATTTCTGCAGAGAATTTTGGTAAAAATCTGTGGATTTCTGCGGAATTATTTTGGGAGTATCATAACTAAAAACTTAATATATAAAATAAAAATAATATCTTTTTAACTTAATGTTTAATGTTTAACTTTAATGTTTAAAATGCAAATCCAATTAGATTCACTTTATTTGGTAAACAAAGCAAGTTTCTCATATAATACATCTACTAAAAGACAGAAAATATTACTTTATAAACTGCATTGTACATAAATCAGATGAACATTTTCATATTAGTCAATAATATTACTGTAATTATGTTAAAAACTGAGTAAATATAGATTTACACACATTTACTCAAGTAAATAAACAGAATTAATGGTGGGCTAAAGATCTGCAGAATTCTGCGCACGCAGATTCCATGTGGGCCGAGCTAAGGGGTAGAATTGGGATTGGACAGTGAGTGTGTGTTGACCTGTCGATGCGCAGCTCATCAAACGGGGCGTATCTGTGGCAGACAGGGCAGCTCCACCTGGGTTTCTTCTCGTTCATCTGGAGATAGAAAGAAGCGTCGAAACACTGGAGGTGAGCGCAGCCTCTGGACCGACACGGCACCGACATCCGCAGCTTCACCAGCTGGAACACACACACATGATGAGAAACACACACAGAGAGATTGAGATGCTGTGCAGATGTAAAACAGCTGTGCGAGTATCATTTGTGCTTCATCTAAAACTCCACATCTATAATCCTCTTAGTCTATGCTGACATTATCTTCAGCAGCTCAAACACTCTAATGCACAGGCGGAGCATGTGTAAGGCTGGGGAAGGCTTAGCCTCTCCCTGGCCAGAGATCACGGAGATAGCAGTAAAGAAAAAAATGCTTTGAAAACAACGGTGTAAGGCAGAAAATGAATGTGATTTAATGTTGATGATTAACACAACACTTTAGCTACTGTAAGTTTGTCAATCAAATTTAAAGTCCCCCTCCGCACAGAAATGGAACTGTCCAACCCCGCACTTTGCACTGATGAGCACTGCTTTTAACGGGAGTTCGCATCAGCTCTGAAAACCAAACCAAAAGTGCTGGCCAGCGGACTATTCTGATTTGCTGGTCAAGGACATCAGTAATAATATGACAAATGAGTATTACGGGAGAGGTATAATCATATATTACTCTGGTTTAACTTGTTTTCAGCATTAAATGAAATTAATAGTTTCACTGTAACGTAGTCTAGCCTATAGTGGAGTAATCTTGTTTAGGCAATCGTTTGGAGTTTTGCATTTCAAAAGGTCAAATATTTATTGCTGAATTACAAGTTCGGTTTTTGATTGGCCTCGTGAAAAAGAGAATGATTTCCAAATCTTGACGAATTTTTGCGATTTAACAACCAAGACAACATCAACACTTAAAATGCCAGGTCTAAAAGGAGGATTTTGATGCATAAGGTAGGGCAGTGGCTAATATTTATATTGACTGCCATGCCAAACACATTTTTGTTTGTTAGACAAAAGGCTACCATTAATATATAATATAACATAACATAATATAACATAATATGATATAATATAACATAATATAACATAATATAATATAACATAATATATAATATAATATAATATAAGATAACATAATATAACATAATATAATATAATATAATATAACATAATATAATAACATAATATAATATGATATAATATAACATAATATAATATAACATAATATAACATAATATAATATAACATAATATAACATAACATAATATAACATAATATAACATAGCATAATATATAATATAATATAAGATATAATATAACATAACATAATATAACATAATATAATAACATAATATAATATAACATAATATAATAATATAATATAACATAATATGACATAACATAACATAATATAATATAACATAATATAACATAATATAATATAACATAATATGACATAACATAACATAATATAATATAACATAATATATAATATAATATAACATAATATAATAACATAATATAATAATATAACATAATATAATAACATAATATAATATAACATAATATGACATAACATAATATAATATAACATAACATAACATATAATATAATATGACATAACATAACATAATATAATATAACATAATATAATAACATAATATAATATAACATAATATAATAACATAATATAATATAACATAATATAATAACATAATATAATATAACATAATATGACATAACATAATATAATATAACATAATATAACATAATATAATATAACATAATATAACATAATATAATATAATATATTATAACATAATATAACATAATATGACATAACATAATATAATATAACATAATATAATATAATATATTATAACATAACATAATATAACATAATATAACATAACATAATATAATATAACACAATATAATATAACATAATATAATATAATATATTATAACATAACATAATATAACATAATATAATAACATAATATAATATAACATAATATAATAATATAATATAACATAATATAATATAACATAATATGACATAACATAATATAATATAACATAATATAATATAACATAATATGACATAACATAACATAATATAACATAATATATAATATAATATAACATAATATAATAATATAATATAACATAATATAATATAACATAATATGACATAACATAATATAATATAACATAACATATAATATAATATGACATAACATAACATAATATAATATAACATAATATAATAACATAATATAATATAACATAATATAATAACATAATATAATATAACATAATATAATATAATATAATATAACATAATATAACATAATATAATATAATATATTATAACATAATATAACATAATATGACATAACATAATATAATATAACATAATATAATATAACATAATATAATATAATATATTATAACATAACATAATATAACATAATATAACATAACATAATATAATATAACATAATATAATATAACATAATATGACATAACATAATATAATATAACATAATATAATATAACATAATATAACATAATATATAATATTATATGATATAATATAACATAATATAACATAATATATAATATTATATGATATAATATAACATAATATAATATAACAATATGACATAACATAATATGACATAACATAATATAACATAACATATAATATAATATAACATAATATAATATAACATAATATAACATAACATGATATAACATAATATAATATGATATAATATAACAATATAACATAATATAATATAACATAATATATAATATAATATAACATGATATAATATAATATACTATAACATAATTCATATTATTATTATTATTATTATTATTATTATTATTATTATTATTATTATTATTATTATTATATACACTACTAAGTTTGGGGTCAGTAGGATTTTTAAATGTTTTAAATTAAGTTTCTCCTGCTCACCAAAGCTGCGTTTATTAAATCAAAAATATAGTAAAAATAGTAAAATTGTGAAATGTTATTGCACAATTAAATTAAATGATAAACTACTTTTAATCAGTTATTTTATAATGTATCCCAGTGATTTTAATGATGAATTTCAGCTTCATTACTCCAGTCTTCAGAGTCATATGATCCTTCAGAAATCACTCGTATTAAATATTATTATTATTATTATTATTATTATTAATGGTAATGGTAATAAAAGCAACAAGGAGTAATAATTTCATTTAAAACTGCATACAGTAAGTAATAAATAAATATTTAATAAATATTTAACATTTTTTTTATATTTAATAAATGCCGCCTTGATGAACAGAATAATTGTAATGAAATTATTAAATAAAATGAATAATAATAAAAAATAAATAAACTGACCCCAAACTTTTGACCGGGAGTGCAGATCAGTGGGTGAGTTTAATAAAATAAGGTAAGGTGCGTGTTGAATATAATAGACGTTTGTTGATGGGCGGTGCTTTTGTTAAAACCTCTTCTTGGTCGGTCGCAAATCTTTTTAAATGCATTAAAGGGCAGCACATATATTAGCCTTACCCTGGAGTCTGCTCACCCTCTGCCTATGCTCTAATAGCTAATGGACAGACGGCTGCTTCTCACTCAGGGCTGCCGTTTATGCTAATGAGATGGAGAGATGGGCACTAGTGGGCGGGGTTTTCCCACATACAAACAACCCAGGCTCAATCTGAGAACGTAGTCCGTGGACGTTTCTGGAGGCCGCGAAATACGTAGCCGGGGGTACGTACGACTGCATTTCATTTTTTTATAAGCGAACGCTGCGGGGCGGTGTGACGCCGTTCCCTTCGGCGCTTGCCGGCCGCTCGCCTCCGTGTGGAGGGCTTTCCCGCTGCAACCAGTTTGTCTGGTTAGCTCTTCGTGTACTCTGGTGGACTTGAGGCGCAGAGAGGGGCTGACCACGACAACCGGGTTCGAGTCCGGGGAAGAGCGGTTCCAGAAATCAGGTAAGAAAACAAAAACAAAATCCAAAAAATGAAGCGAACAAGTTCGTCACAGGGTGAGAATGTGGTCAAAATCCAAAAACGTGGTAAAAATCAGACGAGAGCTTTTCTTTTTCTGGACGGCTTTTGTGAATCGTCGTTGGTTGGTTTTAGGGACAGAGGAGGGTGGGTCAGCCGATTGGCCGGTCGCACAGTCAATCATTCTGTCATCCAGGCAGACAGACGGAAGGTTGTTCGACAGCAGCCTCTAGCGGGTTTACGCGAGAACGGCGCGGGGAAAAAGCGCACACAGCGGCCTCTCGCGGACTCGCGAAAACAAAAACTGCAAAAATACGTACCTCCCGGGACGTATTTCGCGGTCTCCAGAAACGTCCCCGGGACTACGTTCTCAGAATGAGCCTGGGTTGCATACAAAGGCAGAATGTCAATCAAAGTGTTTCTGCAGACTGGTTTTATCCCGTCTGATTTGTACAAATACAATTATTACACTTCAACTGGTTATGTTCACATACTCAACTGAGTTTAAACCCCTTATTAAAGTGATTTTTGCATGTTTAAAATGACTTATAACATTAATAAAAATTTAATATTATAATATTATGTTATAATAATTCATTAAAAAGTTAAATTAAATTTAAAATATGCAGTGTATTTACTATAGTCTGTGCTCGACCATGTTCCTACTTACTGGACAAATGAGAGACACTTGTAGTCCTGTAGTGGCAACCTCAGTTTCAGGGTCAGAGCGCAGTTTCTCTGAAACTACCAAAAGATAAACAATTAATAGTTAATCCACATACTAGCATAACAGATCAATTATATCAATTACACCATAACAAAAACTGACAACTACATATGAAAATCACAAATAAAAACAATAATTGAGTTTCAAAATTCAACATTAAGAGTGCATGAAACTGATATCCTGAATAAATGGATTTTCAGCACACTAAATGCCTACCTGCCAACAATCCCATTTTTCCTGGAACTCTTCCCCCTCCCCCCTCAGCTTTTTAGTACCGTCTATAACACTCCCGGATCGCGAACTTTGGTATAGTATCCGATCGCAGTCGCTGCCCAAAACCCGGTGTGTAGTACAGTTGTGTTCAGGGGTGGAATGGCCATCTGACAATTCTGGCAAATGCCAGAAGGGCTGGACCATTTTTTAAATGTGGGCCGGTCAGTTTTTACATGCAAGATGATGATGATAGTAGTAATAATAATATTATTATTAGTCTGCTGGTTTTGAGGTGGGCTGACCCAATCAGAGGTTACGCGTACATCAAAAATCAGGCAAAGAATGTCAAACAAACAGTACGTGCAACACAAGCTAATTGTCAGAGATGGAATATCTATTAGATTAGATTCAATGTATTGTCATCACACATGTACAAGTACAAGGCCACGAAATGCAGGTAAATGGAACCCCCCGACCGTGCACAGACATCACAACTCCAGGGAAGACAGGTCACAGGAGGTGGAACAGGAAATAAGATACATTCAGGAGAGAGAGGCAAACGCCAGAGCAATCTAGCACAAAAACACACCGACAAGACATAACATTGCCACAGGGGATGGGAACAGGGGGTGTGGATATAGTCCGGTAAGGGCGGGCAGCCATTAGGTCCTGCAGCCATGGAGGCCCTGGTCACAGACCCGCCTACCCCCTCCAGTGGGTGAAAGCATACGAAGGCGTTGGATTGGGGCCAGGAAGTGTCGTGCTGTGTATCTGTGTGTGTGTGCGTAAGCCTGTATAGTCCAAGAGGTGTCCTTGACGGGGATCAGGAATTTCAGAGCGTCTCCTTATCTTGCTATCCGGGAGAAGTTGTTTTCCTCCAGCCGAGGCCGTCTGGCAGGAGAAAAGAAAACACAGGGAAGAGTAGAAAGATACTTCAACTTTAGGTCAATACCTGCCGATTTCACAGATATTTAATGTCCATCACTCGTCTCCAGATCTGGCCAAATCTTGTTGCAAAGCTGCTAACTTCACCCCGATGTTTTCCAGTTTGCGATCCAATATTGCAGTCTGATTATTAGCAAGCCTGCCCATCAGCGCTTCAATCAAGCCGGCCAGCCTGGTGGGGTTTTGAGCAGCACTGACCGCTTTCGTCAATCGTCGATACCTCAGGGCCCCACATAAGCCCATCAGCAGAAACCCTGTTATCAAAGTTCCGAATAGGTAAATGTCTTCAATATCCTCCAGAGACAGAGCAGCCAGGCACAGGACGCGCCACTTCTCCCACCCGTCCATCACGTATCCAGCTGCAAACGTCCCCGCAGGACAGGTGGTCTCCCCCGAGCCCAAACTTCTCATCGAGAAGATGGTGTCAATCGCATTCAGAGACCAGTTGATCAAATCCATAATTCCTTATTTGTTTGGATAGCAGGGCACGGAGAACCTCAGAGATAGAATAAGACAGAGACAAGAGGAGCTAGCGAGGAGAGATATGGGACGGAGAGGGAAAAAGTGCGCCAGCCTTCGCCGAGAGCCAAAGAAGAAGCCATATTACATATGGTACAGCGTATATACACCATCTGTACACCAATACAAGTAGTGAACGTGCGTGTCTGTGCGTGGGGCTGTGTCGGTGTGGTAATGTGGGCTGGTAAGGCTACAGTGCCACGGCTGAATTTTTGTCCCAGTCCGCCCCTGGCTGTGTTAATCAGACACCTCAGTCTCCCGGATTTTCAGAGACAAATGTTGGCAGGTGTGGCTAAATGCAACACACACTTGATTATTTTATGTGGAATGAGTAACACTAATTAAATCAGCACCACATCCATATAATCACCAAGACCCCTCTGTAATTCAGTGTGTAGATAAACACAATTACAGTCCAGCTATAGGAGGGCTTTAAAATCTGCCAGGGCTGGGCACCTCCGCAAACTGATAGAAAATAATCATAACAATCCTAGATTCTTATTTAACACAATCGCTAAATTAACAAATAATCGGTCATCTTTGGAACAAAACGTTCCACCGCACACTCGCTACAATCCAACTCGCTCTTTAAGATCTCAAAACTCAGGGCTTCTGGTAGTACCTAGAATAGCAAAGTCGAGTAAAGGAGGTCGAGCCTTCTCATTTATAGCTCCTAAACTCTGGAATAGCCTTCCTGATAACGTCCGAGGCTCAGACACACTCTCCCAATTCAAAACTAGATTAAAGACCTATCTGTTCAGTAAAGCATACACTTAGTGCACCACTTAGGGGGCTTCCACACAGGTTATGCGTCTTGTTGATATACACTGTGAACATCAGCTACGCTAATTATTCTCTTTATTCTCCATTTCCACCTGGGGATACTCTTCCCGAGGCCCTCAGACTATGCAGAGTCACTGATTCGATCCAAGACCAACGACGAGATGATCCCAAGGTTTCCATAATCCTGGACCAGGCCGTATCCTGAGCAGCTACTGTGATGGTCATGGAGGAGTGGAGAACATGAGACTGATTCCTGTGACGCTCCAGAGACAGACGAGTCTTCGCTGAGGCCAGCTTCCAGCCTCCGCCACTGACACTGCAGCTCTGCACAAGACGTTTGGCCAGCGGAGAAATTAAAATGGTCGTGCCCAACTGAGCCTGGTTTCTCTCAAGGTTTTTTTTTTCTTCACTTCCGCCATTAGTGAAGTTTTTTTCCCTCTCCGCTGTCGCCACTGGCATGCATGGTTCGGGATCTGTAGAGCTGCGCATCGTTGGATTTGCTCTTCAATATTTGGACTCTCAGTAGTGATTATTAAACCACACTGAACTGAACTCAACTGAACTGAACTTAAACACTACAAACTGAACTACACTGTTCCTATTTACTGTAACCTTTTATGTGAAGCTGCTTTGACACAATCTACATTGTATAAGCGCTATACAAATAAAGGTGAATTGAATTGAATTGACAGTATTAAATACACACACTCAGACTCACAAATCAGGGGTTTTCCTGACTCAAATTTGATTGGAAGTGGTATTTTTGCTACTTGACCCAAACACATTTTGCATTAGTATTATTGTAAAGTTATCAAACATTCATTTATTTAAAAAGGCTAAGATTAAATGTAATTAGATTGTAATTATTAATTCTCTTTGCAAAAAAATATATAATATAATACAATATAAATATAATACAAGCGACACGGTGGTTAGCACTGTCGCCTCACAG
>NC_079436.1:58158627-58171127 GCF_903798145.1 Danio aesculapii
GACTTTTAATATTCGCCAGCTCAAGCGCTTCCGGTGAACTGTCAAGCAGTTAAAATCACAGCATTTAAGATGTGTTTACTTTGAAAAACAGTGATCTTCACTGCCTGATATACAGTGGGTCTCAGAAGCGCTGCAATAATGGTGCACTGTTCTGCACCATGTCTTTAAAATATGGAAATAGAGTTTCAGCGCTCGCCCGCTGCTCCTGATGGCACTTGCATTTACAGTTTTTTACAATGGCTATGACAGTTTTCACAATACATTTAACAAGTTTGCTAAACTCTTAACACACATAAAACACACTTCAAGAGTTCACACTTAGATATTGTTTGACAACTGTTAGCAGGTTTGGCATGCTGTCCTGGGAGAGAACCCTGAGCTCGGAGATAGGTGAGCCCAGGGCTCCCGCCTGGTCCATAGAGCATATGCGGGGAGTACGAGATCAGGTGGTTCTCGAGAGCTCCCCGTGGTAAGAGGAAGAAAAGGAGGAGAAGGGGTGGATGGGGGGTTTCTTCGGAAAACGAAGATAAGAGAGTAGTTCTAGCTAGGCTACTTATAGTGAGTTGGGGTTAATCTGATTGGCTAACTAGTGAATGTAAATGAGTGGCCAGCTGCAGTCAATCATATCACGTGCTCCTCTCGAAATTAGTTTGAAAACTTCACAAATGGCAAACAATGAACTTCATGCTCAAAATCACACATTGTAAAGTAAACCTCTAAACTACTCTTCAGAAAACAGTAAACTAACACAACACAGCATGTCTAACAAAACACTTCAAAACCAAATCATTGTTCATACACTAACACATGTTCTCTTCCAACAGGAACATTTAGTCAATCAGAACACACTGACAATAAACACTCTCATCAACTGACATTACAGAACCTGCAGTATTTGATATGTCAGCTCTGCCCTTATATCTGAAGCCTCTCTAGTTTTTCAGGTTTAGCAAATGCATGCATTTTCTGTCTTTTACTGCAAAAATTCAATACAAAAATAAAGAAAAAATGCTTTATAAAATACAGTTTATGTCAACTCATTGTTCAAGCTCTTGTTCTCTCCAAACTGGATTATTGCAACTCTCTACTAGCCGGGCTTCCAGCTAATTCTATCAAACCTCTTCAGCTGCTTCAGAACGCAGCAGCACGAGTGGTCTTTGATGAACCCAAAAGAGCACATGTCACTCCGCTACTCACCCGCTTGCACTGGCTGCCAGTTGCTGCTCGTATCAAATTCAAAGCTCTGATGTTTGCTTACAAAGTGACCTCTAGCTGTGCTCCTTCATATCTGCTCTCACTTCTGCAGATATATGTGCCCTCCAGAAACTTGCGTTCTGTGAATGAACGTCGCCTCGTGGTTCCATCCCTAAGAGGGAAGAAATCACTTTCCCGAACTCTCACATTCAATCTGCCCAGTTGGTGGAATGAACTCCCTAACTACATCAGAACAGCAGAGTCACTTGCTGTCTTCAAGAAACCACTAAAAACGCAACTGTTTAGTCTCCACTTTCCTTCCTAATCTTAACTGCCTCTCTGACTATACCACTAACTGTACTCTCTCTCAAAAAAACAACTTACATTACTAATGCTTTGCTTCTTAGACTTTACACACCTGAAACTTGCCTATAGCACTTGTTCACTGCTGCTCTTATAGTTGTGTAAATTGCTTCCTTGTCCTCATTTGTAAGTCGCTTTGGATAAAAGCATCTGCTAAATGACTAAATGTAAATGTAAAATAAATACACACCCAGAATTGCTGCAGTACAGACTTTATTTGCAAAAGGACATCACTGCAAGATATACAAACAGAAAAAGCACCGCAATTATAATAAAAAAACAAAGTGATTTTGTAAGTCTTCTGCATTTGCCAGGCTTCTTCTTCTCTGGCCCGGCACGGTAACTGTGACACTTTGGCCTAATATGTTTCTCTCATGGCGACATCAATTCACCAAGTTGAAGCCAGCCTCGTCAACATAGATACTTTCATGTCTGACTTGATTGTCCTCCAACTCTATAACTCTCTGAAAGTAATTAGACACAGTGTATGTAAATGCTGTACTGTACTGTATATCTACTGTATGTACTAAGGAACTCCAGGTTTATAGAGTAGTTTACTGCAAAACACACTGTGTATAGTACAATAATGACGGTATTGCATAACCTCACCTGGACGCATTGGTGACGCAGCTCTTTGATGCGCTCTCAGTTCCTTTCAAAAACCTCAAGAGTCCTCTTTTAGAACATTTGATCATGTGATTGAAAACCTCAACACATGAGTGTGTTTTCCAGCTGGGATTCAGCTGTTATTTTCTATATATAGATCAGTATTGCATACTGATCTCCGGGAAAACTCCTGATCATAGATGTATGTGTATTTCTATGGCTCTGGATGGCCACAGTCCTCCACTGCAGCTTGCTCCCGCATTCATTTCAAAGGAGCGCTACCCTGTACTAAGATGGCGGCTCTACTGACTTATTCCTTCCAATAGACAACAACAGGGTAGGCGACATCTAATGTATATATCTATGGGAAACATCAAATTCTGCAAAACTGTTAGCCAAGCTTTATTTCATATCACCAATAAAGATAAACAACAACTGTCTCTTAAGTTTAGTTTCTAAACATTTGAATCAAACTAAATCTGTGTTTTTTTCCCCCAAAATGCCCAAGCTGATGCCTTTGAGCACTTGAAGGGAACAAGATCATGACACCAACCTTATTTATGGCCATTTTACACATCATCATCCTCTGAATAATGCCTTGCTGGTCTTCTAAAGGCTGATTTCATCCACCTAAATTTGCAAAAACAATTAAGCTAACTTGATTGTGTTGGGACACCAATTGTGTGGAACCCAGCATTTTATTTACAGTATATTTAACTGACTGTATTATAATTAAATTACAACATCGATGCTGTAAAAAGGAACCGAAAATAAATCAGCTATATTACAGTTTTTCCTCAGTGGCTTTGGTGCATTTCTCACAACACTATTTACATTTGCACAACAGTTAATGCATTTCTCAAAACAATTAGTACACACTGCAAAACCGCGTGGATAACCTGAAAAAGTGTGTCACTTGCTCAAATTGGAGAGCTCAGTCCTCAAAAGTGTTGATGTCAATGAAAGTGTCAGTGTCATCAAGATGAAAAGTCCTAACACTGTTGTTTATGAACAAGATAGTCAAATGGCTGTCATGTTTTCATCATGTCAGTTTACTCTGTACATTTATTTCCAATGCAAAACAGTCCTGAAAATTACACAGCCATTTGAAGACTACAGTAAAGTTCGACATCACTGCATTTAGTGCGGTATCTGAGTACAAGACCCTGAATATGTGTGTTTCACATGTTTACTGCAGATGCTCTGTGCAATTCTAATTTATTCACAGCATTGTGCAAAAGAATAAACACCCTTATTTACAATAAACATACACTTCCTTTGGGTCGAGCTGTGCACAACTATAGACAATATTACAGCACATATTGGAACTGAACCCACAACATACACAGGTCTGTAAATCATTCATCAATTTGTTTAATTTACAAGACATTTACAGGAAAAAAAAAAGATTTAAAGATTTTTATAAAATTAGCTTGACAGATTTTGACTAGTTCAACATTTGTGTATGTAATGACTCAATGAAATGAGGACTATTAGTTTAATATGTAATGACTATTCAACATTCACAAGTGTAGTTAACTTTGAGTGACATGACATAAGCAAATAAAATGTTATAAACAGCAGAGAGTTGTATGAAGCAGTAGATGCATGTGCACAAATTGACTAATTGTTTTGAGAAATGCATTAACTGTTGTGCAAATGTAAATAGTGTTGTGAAAATGCATCAAAGCCACTGAGGAAAAACCGTAACATTATCTGCATACAGCTAAAGTCCCTTCAAGTCAAGCAAAGACTATAAAATAAATAGAGTCGGCGGCCATCTTCGAAACGACACTCGGCCATGCTGTTTGAATGTGGAAACATCAAATTCTTCAAAACTGTTAGCCTACTATTACATTTCATATTTAAAAAAATCACCAATAAAGTTAAACAAAAGCGGTCTCTTAAGTTTCGTTTTTAAACCTTTGGATCAAACTGAATCTACGTTGTTTTAGGTTGTCCGGGCTAATGCGCATGCGCACTCAAAAGGAACGAGATCATGACACCAATTTGTGACCGTTTTACACACCATCATCATCATCCTCTGAATAATGCCTCGTCCAGTCGCGCTGCTCTTCTAAAGGCTGATTTGACGCCAATTTAATTCACAACATGATCTTGTTAACGAGATCCTGAAATGACAGCGACTCTTTCTGGGCGTTCGAGTAGCCTCGCTGTCATGTTTGGATGTGCATTTGATGGGACAGACTGACCTTATTGCCTTAATTTTATACTCATTACAAAAAAATAGACAAACATTTGTTTTCAAGTGAAGTTGGATCGTTTAAGTAGAGATTTCAAGCTTTATGTAGATATCTCATGTCTGTGACGAAAGTAGGATATTAGCTGTGCATCCATTGTAATGTAAAACAGTAGCGAGAATTATTTACATTTATTTATTAAATAACTAATTAAATAGTATTTTATTAATATATAACCATACCCCAACACTCAATCTACCCTCACAGTAATGTAAAAATAGTAGGCTATATTATTATTATTTTTTTAATATATTAAATTATACGTTATTATTAACATCCACCCCTCACGGTCCTAATGCGAACACAGTAATTACACCAAGAATTATTTATATTAGCCTATTTATTAAATTAGCATTGAAATTGTATTTTATTAACGTCTACCCCACCCGAATCCTAAACCCAACCCTCTCAGTAATGTAAAAACTGTATTTACATCGATTTATTGATTTATTTATTAAATTACCCATTAAATTGCATTACTAACATCTACCCCAACACTAAACCCAACCCTCATATGTAAAATATTAATCATGTAAAAATGAATGAATACAAATGTAAAAACCTTTATAACAGGTCACAAATACACATATATTGAAGTGAGTATCCGCAGCTGTATCCCTTCTAGACTTCGCCAGTCAAACTGGGCCAGATTTCATTGCGTTTCCATAGAGATCCCAGATATTTTTGTCCTAATAAATTCAGACGCTCTTCCTGTCAATGAGAGGAGCGCGGGAAACACACGAGGAGGAGGAGAAAGCACTGAGTTTGGCATTCAGCGCTACTGTAGGGCCTGTTGTGTGCAGAATAGAGATGAGACAGCTCACCATGAAACACAGAGCTGACTGCACGAGCAGATCAATATCCATCCTCAATATGCGCTGTACATGTGTGGGCATTCTCATCTGTGGCTTTGAGGAAGATAGCATCGAGCATTTCACTTCTCAGAGGGATATTGCGCATGCATTAGAATAGAAGCATGATTGTTTGTGTGGAAACAGCTCATAAATGCATGAATGGTAATGTTTAATCAGTATATAATCGAATGCGTGCATCTGATGCGCTGGTTAACGCAATGCGCCTTTTAATATTGCAGTGTTTTAAATTTCAGTCTGCAAAAGAAAAACAGATGGGGAAAAATGCAAATGGTCATTTTCTTTCTCTCCTTCTCCTCTCTGTAGAATTGATCGGCTATTCCTTCTCAATCCATCTCTCCGTCTGTTTCTTAGCAACCGGCGCGCCAATGAATTTAAGGCCTGAGATGTTTTATGATTTCATTTATTTATTTATATGCATATATATATATTACAAAGGAAGCTTCCTGCGTGTGTTGGTGTTGATGTAGTGACAATTATAAAGAGTGCATGTTTGGACTGCTAAAGAGCAGCTTTTGGGGGCAAAAGTCATTGATCAGCATACATATTTCATAATCTGCAGAGGAAAATGCTAGCGGATCAATAGGGTGTCATTCTTTATCAGCACCTGTTCGCCAAATGTCGCACTATTGAAGAGAGTCATGATCGGAAATGATCTAAATAATAATAATAATAATAATAATAATGATAATAATAATAATAATAATAATAATAATAATAATAATAATAATAATAATAATAAATAATAATAATAATAATATTAATATTAATAATAATAATAATATAATAATAATGATAATAATAATGATAATAATAAATAACAAATGCAACTATTGCACTGCACGCAAAATGAGCACACAACAATGACACAAATCAACTCATATCATTCTGTGCACATGCTTTTATTTATATTGGCTCATGTGTGTTTGAGAAATTAACATGTTTGGATCATTTAAAGTTATAAAATGGCATCTGCGTCAAAATAATAATAATAATAATATAATAATAATAATAATAATAATAATTTCTGCTTTATATGATGACGTGTGCATGATGTGCATATGTCCTGCAGGTATACCAGAGAGAGTTAAAGGCATTTGTCTTATCGATCGCTGCCACAGTCGTGTTTGAATTATGAATTTATGCAGATGCAGAATCCTCAGGCCTGAAGCCACGATGTTGTCCTCATTACGGGAAAATTGTTTTCTTCTTCTTCTTATTATTATTATTCCCAGTGTTGGGTTGCAGCTGGAAGGGCATCCGATGCGTAAAACAAATGCTGAATAAGTTGGCGGTTTATTCCGCTGTGGTGACCAAAGATTAATAAAGGGACTAAGCCGAAAAGAAATGAATGAATTATTATTATTATTATTATTATTATTATTATTATTATTAGACCATTCGACTATAAAATATAAATAAATAATATATAAAATAAAGCACAGATGGACTTTAATGGGAAACGTGGATTATAATAACATGTTTAGTATACTTTTATATAATTAAATTACAATAAATAAATACTAAAATTATTTGAATGAAAACTTTATATTTTATTTTATAGGCTATTGGATTTTACATGAGGTACACAGTAATAATCAATAATAACAATTAAACATTGTTATTATTACTACTACTACACTAATAATAATAATAATAATAATAATAACAACAACAACAACAAAACAACAACAACAACAACATTAATAATAATAAAATAATATAATAATAATAATAATAATATATAATATTAATAATAATAACAACTACAACAACACAACAATAATAATAGCATAATAATAAATACAAATAATAATAATTATTTTAAAATAACTGGCGGTTGTGATTGGATTATTAATGTCTATTATTATTATTATTGATCATGATTATCATCAATGTTGTGGTTTTTGTGGAAGAGATGTTATGAAAAGTATGGTGAAAAATGTATGTTTTATATTTGCAGACACCCGGAGTACTTATATTTATAATTATAACGATAATAACAATATTGATAATTATTCATTTAAGTATTATTGCCTGCAGCTGCAAATAATCATTGTTTTTACTGACAGTTGCGATAGGCTATTAATACTAAACCTGCTACCAATATAATAATAACTATAATAATAATGAAAACTACAACAATTATAATACAAATATTAATTAGTAATTGTATTAATTGTTGTTTTAGTTCCACGATTAATAGCTGTTTTTGCTAAGTCTAATAGTTTTTAATAGTCTTTTTAATTTATGAAGTGTTTCACTGGCAATTTTATTCATATTAAATATTTAAACAAACTTCCAGGACTCTTTAAACATAAACAGTAGCATATTTAGCATGTTCATAATAATAATACCAGCTTTTTATATGGCTTTAATAACGCAAAGATCCTAATTTAAAGGAACTAGTGCCGTAATAACACATTTAACAGATCTTTTCTGATAATTCTACAATTATTAATGTTCTGTAAATTTCTCTTATGAAATGATGTGTTTAAAGCTTACTTTATTAAACGCTAAGTCTGTTTAGATAAGCGTTGAATTATCGGCGTGAGAGAGTTTGTTAGAGTAATAAATGCTCTTTATCTGCTGTGTTTCAGAGAAAGGGAATTTACACGCGCACTTGTCGATCAGGTTTCGCCTTGTTTCGTGTTTCAAGAGCTTAATTTGCCGCGTAAGACCCAAAATCTGTGTATTTCCATTGACCTAAAGGCTATTGATTTCCGATCACATCGATGGCGGAGGACGAGGGTCGTCAATCATTCCTGAAGATCTGAAAACATCCGCGGAAAATCATCCCGACAATATTCCGATAGGGGAGAAAAACATAGCTGAGTGACAACCTGAGAAATAAAACTTTATCAAGACAGAAATATTTATGAGAATTAATTTAGCAGAAGCCGAGGA
Organism: Danio aesculapii; assembly: GCF_903798145.1. NCBI lineage: Eukaryota > Metazoa > Chordata > Actinopteri > Cypriniformes > Danionidae > Danio > Danio aesculapii. The sequence continues at coordinate 58,166,831 of NC_079436.1, forward strand.
TGCCATAAGTAATATTAGTGATTTTAAAAATGCATTTGTTAAGAGCGTACACTTTTACTTTAATATAAGATTCCCCCAAAACAGGCTCGAATTAAATATGTTTTATATTAAATTACTTTTTTTGCAACTAACTGTTTTAATAAGCAATTTATTAAACTTCAGATATGGTGAAATGTGTTATAAGCCTATATTAATTGATTATTATTATAATAATAATAATAATAATAATAGTAGTAATAATAGTAATATAAACTATTAATAAACTAATAACTAGACTGTATTAATATAATGGTAATTTACTCCCATTTGAGAAATAGTAAAATTACTAAAAACCATTCCGATTAATTTAATCCAACATTGCTCAAATATAAAGCATATTTATTACTCCGCATATTTATTATATCATATAATACAGGCAAAACGTGTATAAATCCTTAAGGATTGCAAAAGCTTAAGTCGTGCAAACTCTCTGCTTCTGATGTCTGATCAATATCATCAATATCATCAATGAACGCTATTAATTATATTTTATTTTTATCCAATATAAAACATCTTAACAACATGTGCAACATTAACTATTTAGTTAATAAAACCCCATTTGATAAAACAGCCATGACTTTAGATAATAAAAGTCCTGATAATATTTGAAAATGTATCAACAAAGACGACATTAAATTAAAAATGAGTATTAATAATTAAAATATATAAAATTAAATTGGTTTGAATAACGCAATTGCAGTAATATGACTTCCTTCATATATTTTACAAAGCAAACATGTTAAAACAAGCTTACAAATAAGCTTATTACTAAAACATTTTAACAGACACACCGAAACAGACCTACACTGTGAAACGGCTGGGTTATTTCAACGCAGATTTGAGTAAAATATGGACAAAACCAACAGCTGGGTTCATTTTTTTAGTTACATTTTTTTTCGAGGCCTAAACTTAACTCAACGTTTGAGTTTGTCCATATTTTACACAAATTGGGTTGAAATAACCCAGCATGTTTTACAGTGAAATGCACATTGTAATCGAATGTTCATATTATTATTATTATTATTATTATTATTATTATTTATTATTATTATTATTGTTGTTGTTGTTGTTGTTGTTGTTGTTGTTGTTATTATTATTATTATTATTATTATTATTATTATTATTATTATTACTACTATATTATTATTATTATTATTATTATTATTATCATCAATATTATTATTAATATTATTATTATTACTATTATTATTATTATTATTATTACTATTATTATTATTATTATTATCATCATTATCAATATTATTATTATTATTATTATTATTATTATTATTATTATTATTATTATTATTGCATCTAAACTAAGACTCTAACACACTGAAAACTCTAAAACAGTTAATAAAAATAAACTTAATGCTGGGTTATTGTAATTAATAATGAATCAAATATGGACAAACCCAACTGTTAAAAGCGCACTCGAAATGCTGGGTTATTTAAACCCAAATATGAACAAAATTTGGTCCTATTCATTTAATAACAAAGAAATTACCTAGCAGTTGGATTGGTCCGTGTTACACCCAGAATTGGGGTTGAAATAACCCAGGATTTTTAATAAGTGCGCCATTAAAATCTAACAACCAATAAATATAGAATAATAACTTATGTCGGGTTTGTTTTAGAGTGTGCAGCATGCATTACTGATGCCACTAAAGAGATGGTAACGTTCAGACTCACTAAACACATATACAAATGTATAATACAATAAATATTAAATAATACTCAACGTCGGGTTTGCTTAACCATGCAAATGATAACATGCAAACTAACTGAATACACAAAGCAAATGCATGTTCAAGCTTGCACAGTCATGCACAAAGCACGCACACACATTTAAACATATGCATTGAAAATATATAAATGCATGCATGAAAAGTTGTCTCTCGTCAACACTCACCCACACACCACACACACACACATACTCACACAGCGGTGTGAATTAAAGGCAAGAGCTCGTGAACATCCATCACACCGGTGCTCAAGCAGCCGATACTGGAGCTCCAGAGCCGCTTCGGAGCCGCACACAGTAACCGATTCACTGCTGGCTCCAGAAGCGTAATTTATTCCGATAGAAGTGCTCATCAATAGCAGGACATTAAAGCGAGGAGACACAGAGCTCATTTGTGTAGCGTTGACTAAGACCAGCTCTAAAGTTGAGGCCATTACTTCTGCAGGCCTACACACATCTGCTCTACACTAACTGCAGGAGGATGAAAAAACAAGGCAGAACAGCGGAGATAATTACCGCGCGGTGTATGAAGATGCACCTTCGGAATAGGAGACATTACTCAGAGTGCTGCATGCATTTAATATTATTTGGGGAAGCTGTAAAAATGTGTTTACTTTTCATGAGAGCTGAATCTAAATCAATTTAGGGGCACTTTAGGGTGAGTTAAAAATGCCATTTAAATGCAATCGAACAAATTAAGCTATACGGGTTTGTCCGTATTTGATTCAACGCTGTGTTCACGAGTGGCTAATTTCAATGAAGTATTAAAGTACAGATATGATTTAATACACTGTGAAAATGCTATGTTGTCATAACTCAATGGTGGCAGCTTCTAATATCAAAGAAAATGCAAATGCTGAGATAAATTGAACAAGATGCGCAGAAGGCCTAATATGGTAGTTCAGAGATTTACACTTCATTTTTACACTTTAAAAAAACGCTGGGTTGTTGTAACTCAATGTTGGGTTACGCACACCGTTTCTAAACTATAAGAAAATGTAAATCTTGAGATGAATTGAATACTTTAAAGACATAATTGTAAATTAGCAAGGCCCGATATAGTAGTTCAGAGATTTACACATTTATTTTTACACTTTAAAAACATGTTGGGGTTGTTGTAACTTAATGTTGGGTTACGTACACCTTATCTAAACTATAAGAAAACGTAAATCTTAAGATAAATTGAATAAGAAAAAGATATTTGTAAGGCCCGATATAGTAGTTCAGAGACTTACACATTTATTTTTACACTTTAAAAAAATGCTGGTTGTTGTAACTCAATGTTGGGTTACATACAACGTTTCTAAACTATAAGAAAATGTAATCTTGAGATAAATTGAATACTTTAAAGACATAATTGTAATTAGCAAGGCCCGATATAGTAGTTCAGAGATTTACACTTTATTTTTACACTTTAAAAAAATGCTGGGTTGTTGTAACTCAATGTTGGGTTACGTACACCGTTTCTAAACTATAAGAAAATGTAAATCTTAAGATAAATTGAATAAGAAAAAGATATTTGTAAGGCCCGATATAGTGGTTCAGAGATTTAAACTTCATTTTTACACTTTAAAAAATGTTGGGTTGTTGTAACTCAATGTTGGGTTACTTACAACGTTTCTAAACTTTAAGAAAATGTAAATCTTGAGATAAATTGAATACTTTAAAGACATAATTGTAAATTAGCAAGGCCCGATATAGTAGTTCAGAGATTTACACTTTATTTTACATTTAAAAAAATGTTGGGTTGTTGTAACTCAATGTTGGGTTACGTACACCGTTTCTAAACTATAAGAAAACGTAAATTCTTGAGATAAATTGAATACTTTAAAGACATTATTGTAAATTAGCAAGGCCCGATATAGTAGTTCAGAGACTTACACATTTATTTTTACACTTTAAAAAAATGCTGGGTTGTTGTAACTCAATGTTGGGTTACGCACACCGTTTCTAAACTATGAGAAAATGTAAATCTTAAGATAAATTGAATAAGAAAAAGATATTTGTAAGGCCCGATATAGTAGTTCACAGATTTACACATTTATTTTAAATATTTTAAAAATGCTGGGTTGTTATAACCCAACGTTGGGTCAAAGTGCAATTTAAATTAAATTTAAAAACTCAAATAAAAAACTACACTGCATTTGTACAGTATTCATTATAAACAGCCAAATAATATTAAATGTACGTGATCAGGGTGTCCATTAAAATGCATTAAAATATGAATATCAATCAAATATTACAGATATTCTGAAACGCATCCACTGAAGCAAGTCTGTAAATTAATATGATCAATAAATATGATTTTGAAATGATTGTAGAATATAGCTGTGGTTTTACCGGATCGCCGAAGCTGCTGCTCCTTGCTTTGCGTTCATTCTTCTCTGCACCAAAACTTTCTGACCTAAGCGCCCCCCTTCACCCCGGGTCAAAAAACATAATTAATCAGTGTCAGTCAATATATTGATCAGATTTATCAATGGCCACCCAAAAGGAACTGCGCGCTTTTGGTGC
>NC_079436.1:58176127-58178627 GCF_903798145.1 Danio aesculapii
AATATTAAAAAATATTTATATATATATATTTTATTTTTATTTATTTTTTTTGTGTGAGGACAAATACACAACTGCATGCAAAACTACTTCAACATATGTGCTCATAAGAAACTACACAACAATAGTGCATTAGTTTCCATTTTTGATCATGTAATACCTGCATTTGAGTGATTTACCACTCTGATACTGTTTAGAATATATATATATATATATATATATATATATATATATATATATATATATATATATATATATATATATATATATATATATATATATATATATATCAGGGGCGTAGCAACCGGGGGGCACATTTAGAGACAGACCTTTTAGAAACAGGTGATTAAGAATGTAAACCTTTGGATTTCATACAGCTGTCCCCCCACTTTTAAAATGTCCACTACACCTTTGATATAGATATATATATATATAGATTAGATTTAACTTTAATGTCATTACACATGTACGAGTACAATGCAACAAAATGCAGTTTAGGTCTAACCAGCAGTGCAATAGCAGCAAGTGCAGGATACAGGTATAAGTTATAAAGTGCAGTTCTAGAAAAACTATGGTGATATTTACAAATGGATGTACTGTGAACATTATATACAGGTTGTATTAGCTATGAAAAAAGACTTGCAATAGCTGAATATATGTACAGCACAGGTGGCTATTAATAAGAGGTATGCACATAGATATGAACATAATTACAAATGTATAGGTATGTAAGTAGGTATGTAAGATGAATTAGTGCAACGTAGTGCGATGAATATGTGCAATTTTAACTGTGCAAAATAAATAATACATAATTGCAGTATGGGGAGTGTAAGTTATAAGGAGAGTGTGGGGGTGTATGGGGTATATATATATATATATATATTTATTTATTTTATTTTTTAAGAGTTACTATAAAAAAACAATCACAGATACACACATCATATATTTGTAAGTAGAAATGGAAATACACAACTGCATGCAAAACTACCAAGGAACATAAGCACTGAAAAAAAGTGTTGCATGCAAAACTGCTGCAAACAATTTATTTGTGTTGAATTTAAACAAACAAAATAAACTTAATAATGTTCAACTTAATTTGTTTGTTTAAATTCAGCCCAAATAAATTGTTTACTACTACTTAACGTAAAAAAATTTAGTAAATCCAAGGAATCATCTTTGAATTTTTTTTTCAGTGTGCTTATAATAAACTTCTGCACAATAATAACGCATTTATTTATATTTTTTAACATGAAGTATCTGCATTTGTGTAATTTTCCAATCTGATTTTGTTTATAATATATATACATATTTTTCACTTTAAAATCATAAATACGTACATCATTTATTTGTGAGGACAAATACTGTACACACTATACAACTTAGTAAATACGCTCATGAGAAAGTTTAGCACAATAATACTGTATTTATTTCCAGTTTTGATCATGGAGTATCTGTTTTTGTGTAATTTACCAATCTAATGCTGTTTACTGTATAAATATTTTTTTTAAATATCACAAATATGCACATCATATATGTGTAAGGGCAAATACACAGCTATGCAAAACTACTCTCAAATGTGATTATGCATTAATTTCCATTTTAGTCATGGAGTATCTGTCTTTGTGCTGGATTTCAGCTCAATTCATCAAGCAACTTAACCAGTAAAATGCTTTTAATTTATAAACAAAGCAAAGAGGCATCGTTTTCTGGGATTTAGAGGCATTTTTCATGCGAGAGAGCCCTCGGTGTGGAAAGTGTGGATGTGTTCAGCACTGGATGACCATCAAACACTAAAGAACGATTTGCTGTCAGAGGCTGATAAGCGGGCGGAGCGACGACAGATGGAGATCAGAGCTCGCGGGATTTCTCCTAAATGGTCACGCTTGTGTTCTGCTGGTCACCAGGGTTCATTTGATACCCCTGGACACTACACACTCAAAAATAAAAATAAAAATGGCTGCTTGTTTAAATCACTTATATAAAATGATGCTGAAGCACTATTATTGAGATTTTGTTTGGGACAACTTAATTGTAATGATGGGCAAAGATTAATTGCATTTAAAAGATTGTTTTCACGTGTACGTGTGTGTATCTCATATACACTACTGATCAAACGTTTGGGGTCAGTAGGATTTTTAAATGTTTTAAAATAAGCTTCTCCTGCTCGCCAAAGCTGCATTTATTTAATCAAAAATACAGTAAAAATAGTCAAATTGTGAAATGTTATTGCACTAAATAATAACTGATTAAAAGTGGTTTATCATTTAATCTAATTATTTATCCCAGTGATTTTAATGGTGAATTTTCAACTTCACTACTCCAGTCTTCAGAGTCACACAATCCTTCAGAAATCACTCTAATATTATTATTATTATTATTATTATTATTATTATTATTACGATTATTATTACTATTATTATTTTTATTATTAGTAGTAGTATTATTACTATTATTATTTTTATTATTAGTAGTAGTATTATTACTATTATTATTATTATTATTA
>NC_079436.1:58191127-58198627 GCF_903798145.1 Danio aesculapii
TGAAAAACCTCACTTAATTTCCACTTATTTCTGAATATTTCTAGAAAATGCTTCTTGAGTTAAGATTTTTTTTGTTATTTTGAATACAAACAAGACAAAAACAATGAAATGCATCTTTTGTGCAGTGTATGAGTATTGAATCCAAACAGCCAATCATTTCCCACATGCAATAATACTATTAGTGCAATAATAATATTATTATATATAATAAATATTGTAGTATTTTGGAACCATAATATTGTGAAGAACTTGAACTGATCTGTTTTGGTGATTCTACTGTTGCTATGGTAACACAACAACTACAGTAATTAATCTGTTTTAATAATTCTACAGTTGCTATGGTAACACAACAGCTAAAGTAATTGATCTGTTGTGGTGATCCTACAGTTGGTATGGTAACAGCAACTACAGTAATTGATACATTGTGGTGATTCTACAGTTGCTATGGTAACAACAACAACTACAGTAAATGATATGTTGTGGTAATTCTACAATTGCAATGGTAACACAACAACTAAAGTAATTGATCAGTTGTGGTGAATCTGTAGTTGCTATAGTAAAAGTAACTGATCTGATTCTGTGATTCTACAGTTGCTATGGTAACAACTCCAGTAATTGATCCATTGTGGTGTTGCTATAGTACAGTTGCTATAGTAATAGTAACAGTAGTTGACTTGTTGTGTGATTCTACAGTTACTATGGTAACAACAACTCCAGGAATTGATCCGTTGTGATACTACAGTTGCTATGGTAGCAGCAATTGATCTGCTGTAGTGATTCTACAGTTGCTATGGTAACAACTCCAGTAATTGATCCATTGTGGTGTTGCTATAGTACAGTTGCTATAGTAATAGTAACAGTAGTTGACCTGTTGTGGTGATTCTACAGTTACTATGGTAACAACAACTCCAGGAATTGATCCGTTGTGGTGATTCTACAGTTGCTATGGTAACAGTAATTGACCTGTTGTGGTGATTCTACAGTTACTATGGTAACAACTCCAGTAATTGATCCATTGTGGTGATTCTACAGTTGCTATGGTAACACAACAATAACAGTAATGGATCGTTTGTGGTGATTCTACAGTTACTATGGTAACAACAACTCCAGTAATTGATCCGTTGTGGTGATTCTACAGTTGCTATGGTAACACAACAATAACAGTAATGGATCTTTTGTGGTGATTCTACAGTTACTATGGTAACAACAACTATAGTAATTGATCCGTTGGGGTGATTCTACAGTTGCTATGGTAACACAACAATAACAGTAATGGATCTTTTGTGGTGATTCTACAGTTACTATGGTAACAATAACTCCAGTAATTGATCCGTTGGGGTGATTCTACAGTTGCTATGGTAACACAACAATAACAGTAATGGATCTTTTGTGGTGATTCTACAGTTGCTCTAGTAACAAAATAACTGCACTAATATAAACAACTGACCCAATACTGTTGTTTTCACAATCATATATATTATATTATACTTCAAATTGACCAAAGTTTACTGTAGTAAAAATTCAACTATACAACAGTATTTATTAGTTTATCAGCTCACTACTACAGTATGTTGGAGCATTCATTAACAAATGTTATAGTATGTTATATAAAGTATAATATACTATAGTACGGTTCAAAAACTCTACAGTATTGATGTGATTTTTACACAGCAACACAAGAGCCAATAAAACCCAGTGCTGGGAGAAATGCTTTGTTTGTGTGTGTGCCTGGTGGTGAAAGGTGAAAGTGTGCTGAAGCGAGCGGCTCAAACGTCTGCCGGTCCAGATTGAAAGTCAGCAGAAGTGCCGTCAGCATCAGAGTGATTGTAAAGTGTGTTTCTGTGTGTTTCTCATTCACGCGTGTTTGTCTGCCGCTGCACGTATGAAAGATCAATAATCACCATCCCCCTCTTCTGTTTCTCTGCAACACATCACAAAAACATTAGCTACCATTCATTACCACCACCATCGCCATGCTAAAGCAGAGCTGCAGAAATCTACAACCTTTCTGAAGAGACCAATAGAAGAACAGCTGATGCGGTCAAAATTACAGCTCTGAGCTTTGTAAACCTCCATTTTAAAGTCGAAGAAAATATAGTTACATCTTTCAGGTGCTGTACAACAGAGAATTTTTTCAACATTTCTAAACTTAAACATTTCTTTGTCTTTGCAATGATGACAGTACATAATATTTGACTAGATATTTTGGAAGATGCTATTCAGCTTAACCCTCAGGCATCTTTTAAAGGATTTTTTTAATTTAGATTTTTTTTAGCTAATTTTGTCATCAAGTTTTTCATCAATATGTAACCCCGCCAGTCCTACACCACCCTACCCGGTCTGAGCTGGTCTCGAACCGGTGACTTTCTGCATGGGAGTCGGTTGCTCTAACAAGGAGGCTAAAGACCATAGCCTCTAGCGTCTGTCGCTAGAGCACCTTTAGAGGTCAGAGGAGTGAGATTTACTTTAACAGCGCTTACTAGCTGGCCTCTGTTACAAATACATGAAAAAAAAAGTGAAAGTGACAAAACTCCTTAATTTTCTCTGCACCCAAAAATCTCTGTTCATAGCTAATACCTGTATGTAATGTTCACAGCACATCCATCTGTAAATATCACCATAGTTTTTCTATAACTGCACTTTATACCTGTGTAGGAAATAAATATGAATTCTAAACATTTTATATATACATATACGTCTTTAAAAGGCTTTAAAAAAAATAATTTGTCCATTGAATCCAACACAATGCACATGAAAAAGGCACCTACACTCACTGGCCACTTTATTAGGTACAGCTTACTAGTAACGGGTTGGACCCCCTTTTGTCTTCAGAACTGCTTTAATCCTTCATGGCATAAATTCATCAAGGTACTGGAAATATTCCTCAGAGATTTTGCTCCATATTGACATGATAGCATCACACAGTTGCTGCAGATTTGTCGGCTGGACATCCATGATGCCAATCTCCCGTTCCACCACTTCCCAAAGGTGCTCTATTGGATTGAGCTCTGGTGACTGTGGAGGCCATTTGAGTACAGTGAACTCATTGTCATGTTCAAGAAACCAGTCTGAGATGATTCACGCTTTATGACATGGTTGGAGACACTGTGGTCATAAAGGGATGGACATGGTCAGCAACAATACTCAGGTAAATACAAAAAAAAAAAAAACAATCAGGAGTTTTGAGTGGCATCTTAAGGCTGTTACAGTATACATTCAGGTCACACACACTCATTACACACTTCAGAATAACCCAAAAACAACATCTAAAGTGCTCTATAAATTCTCATTTGCTTTTGATGCAACAAATGATAAAATAAATACTGACCAAACACACACAGACACACACATTACAAAATCTAAATAAACAATCAGCAATTTCAAGTTACAAATGAGTTTTGAGTGGCGTCTGAAGGCTGTCATAACCCCAAATCAGAAAGAGTGGGGACAATATGGAAAAGGCAAATAAAAAAGTGGTGATTTGGGAAAATGGAGGAAATGGGTTGAATGTATTTTAGTTAGAAGACCTGACTTTGTGGCTATAAATGAATAGAAGATGTTGATCTGACAGATAAATATATGCTAATGTGTGTACATGTATATGGTTATACATATTCGTATTGTAATGCGTGACACCCCCATGTGTATAATGAAGATGGTCAGTTGAGATTATTCTGGTAGGAATTATATTATGACATGCGTTCTCACCCTGGATGTAAATTTTATTTATTTTTTATGTTTTTTTTTCTTCTCTTTATGCTGTTTTTCATTTTATAATTAACAAAATGTGAGTACTACTGTGTAGTTAGTACACCTGACAATAATGTGCGCAATCTTTATACCACTTAAGGTCACATATTGAGATCCTAATGTACCTTGAAATGCTGTATGAGTGCACTCAATTGAGTGTTCACAATAAACATAAAATAAAAAATAAAAAAAGCAGTGATTTCTAAATGCAGTTCCACTCGTATTTCATTGCAGACAATACAACAAATATTATTCAATGTGTTCCTCGTCATTTTTTCCCATGTATTCCAATTTTGGTTCTTGCAACACACTCCAGAAACAGTTCAGGGCTGTAATCAGGTAAACTGGTGAAATAATGATGTGATGTGACACAGGTGATGTCAACAGGTGAATGTAATTATGATTTGGTACAAAAGCAACATCTGAGAAAGGTCTAGTCCTTTAGGAGCAAAGAGGGGCTGAGGATCGCCAGTTTGCCAACAAATACATGAGGAAATGACTGAAATGTTTAAACACAATGTTCCTCAGAGAAAGAGAGGAAGACATTTGGATATTTCACCTTCAACAGCGCAGGACATCATTAAAAGATTCAGGGAATCTGGAGGAGTTTCAGTGCGTAAAGGACAAAAGCGCAAGCCTAAGCTGAACAACCGTGATCTCCAATGCCTCAGGTGACACTTCATCAAGAATCCTCATTCACCTATAAGCCAGATCACCACATGGGCTCAGGACAACTGCACCAAACCTGTCAAGTACCACACTACAGAGTTAAATCCACAAATGCCAGTGAAAACTGTACAGTGCCAAAGGGAAGCCCTATGTTAACAGTGTCCAGAAGCACAGTCGACTTCTCTGGGCTCGAAGGCATCTGAGATGGACGATCACACAGTGGAGATGTGTACTGTGCTCTGTGAATGAGTATTTCAGCTTTTTTGGGGAGAAATGGACGCCGTGTGTTCCTGACCAAAGAAGAAACAGATCATCCAGACTATTACCAGCAACAAGTTTAAAAGCCAGGGTCTGTCATGGTATGGGGTTGTGTCAGTGCCCTTGGCAAAGGTAACTTGCACTTCTGTGATGCTCCATTAACGTTGAAAAGCTCACAGTGATTCTGCAGCACAATATGCAGCCTTCTTCTCCAGGGACGCTCATACATATTTCAACAAGACAATGCAAAATTACATTCTGCACACATTACACAGTCCTGCTACGGAGGAAGAGGATACAGGTACTGGACTGGCCTGCCTGCAGTCCCGACCTGTCTCCAATAGAGAATGTGTGGTGCATTTTGAAGACCCTGTACTGTTGCCCACCTCAAGACTTGTTTGCAGGAAGAATGGGACAAAATGACACCTGAAACACTTCATCATTGGTGTCTTCAGTCCCGAAACGCCTTTTAAGTGTTGTGTAAAGGAACGGCAACATTACAAAGAGGTAAATGCTTTACTGATACAACTTTATTAAGAATGTGTCGGAAGAACCAACACTGGAATACGTGTTTATTTTGGGAGCAAAAACAAACAATAAAAATCAAGAGGAACACATTTAATAATGTTTGTTGTATTTTCTGCAATCAAACACAAGTCAAAGTAAATTTAGAAATGGCTACTTTGCTTTTTATTTACGTTTTCCATACTGTCCCAACTATTTCTGACTTGAGGTCGTACATTCAGATCAAACACACATACAACAAAATCTAAATAAACAATCAAGAATTTCAAGTTACAAATGAGTTTTGAGTGGCATCTGAAGGCTGTTATACATTCAGATCACACACACACGCACACACATGCACACACGCTACAGAATAACCCAAAAAACAATAGCGTATTGTTGAGCGTGTGGAAATGATGGTTAGCGTGTTTTAGCACAGAAGCTGAAAAACACGAACTCTAAAAACGTGCAGCAGATGATGTCCGACATGAAAGCCGGCGCCGAGCTGATCCCGCCATTGATTGAGGGTGGGAGAGCTTTGACTTTGGATGGAGGCGAGTTGCTGAAATGATCGATCCGGGCTTTAATAATTGATAAGCGAGCGGGGAGGGAGACGTGGAGCCTGCGTAACCCAGTCAGTTCTTGGTAAGCAAAGTAAAACGTGCACTGAATACACACACTCCGCATTAACACTGAGGGGACGAGCAGCACATTGCATTAAAGACGGAAAAATGAAGACGGAAACTGGAGCGAGAAAGACTCATTTACATGCTCCGCTGACCATCATTTGTGCTTGTCAGCAGATAGTGTGAAGGTTGAAGAGACGTTTGCATTATGGAGCCAAATCAGTCTCCAAAATATTACGATGACAAAATAATATTTATGCATGCACTAAACGGCTCACATTTACACAATCTAATTAGCGAATTGAAAAACACAATTTATAAATACAGAAGTCTAGTGTGTAAATTCAAAACAATTGGTAAAACTTTACTATAAGGTTGCATTAGTTAAAGAGCCCCTATTATACATTAAAAAGGGTCATATTTTGGTTTTGGGGGTCTCCAACAACAGTCTAATATGCATGCAAGGTCAAAAAACCACTTTCATTGTCTTATAATCTGCATTTATTTTTACCTAATTATACCAGCGACTCCCATATGAATCGTTCAGCGATTCATTCATTCCCAAACCCCTCCTTAACGCGAAGCTATTCTGCGCTGATAGGACCGATGACAGTCTGTTGCGATTGGTCGACAGTGTTCAGCATCTTATCGACAATATTTAAGTAGTCAGAGTGTATAGTGTATGTGTGAGCATACCTGCCAACACTCCTGTTTTTCCCGGGAGTCTCCGGTATTTCAGACCCATCTCCCGCCACCCTCCCATTTTGTTATTTATCCCGGAAAACTCCTATAGTTTCAACGTGCTCTACTCTTAACCATGACACACATTCAAAATTACTCCGCACAGCGGCAAAAGCTGAACTATTTTTAAACTTGTCCGGCGCACGTGTGTAGGAACAGCTGACGATGGCCAAAGCATCGACAAACGGCAGAGGATCTCGAGCTCACAAATGTATTTAAATCTGTAAACAAAGCAGCATGCGTCACGTTTTCAACGTCACATTATAGAGTGTATAGAGTTAATCTGATACAGTACAAGCGGTTACACAATTAAATACATCATTTGCAAGCTAGAGAAAACAAGGAGGCAGCCATTTTAATCACACTTACTTACATTTGTGAAATGGAGGAAGAAACTGAACCATGAACTGTGTACTGTAAAGTTCCCGTCGAGCTCTGTCAAAGTCCCATACATCAATAGTCTTTTCTGATCCTTGAACAAACTGCCAATGAATCCCCCGTTGTAAGCGTGTAGATTGCTGAAGCACTCGTCAGAAAAATGAGGGCTATAAGGCTGAGGTATTTTTGCAAAAATAAAGCTCAACCACTGACACAGTTTCATCTTTGGGTAGAGAAAATAACTTTCCCCACACACTTCCAATAGTATCCAGCTGAGCACAGAGTCTTCACGACTCAATTCAACCAGGCTCTGCTACAGTGTTTGTGGGCGGGGCCGCAGGTGTCAATTTTGATGAGGCTTAAATTTCGTATCGATGTCACGCCGAAACGGCTGAAGACTCGTTATCAAGATGATTCATTTGAAGCACTCCGAGTTGACTCTTTTATAAATGAATCAATAGATTTAAACACTGTACACTTTTAGATTTTAGCTGGATATTTCACTTCACTTAGAGCTGTGCATTTTCAAAAACCCATAATAGGGGCTCTTTAATGTTAGTTAAAGCATTTA
>NC_079436.1:58201127-58216127 GCF_903798145.1 Danio aesculapii
TTTAATAAGTTCAGCTCTAAATAAGTATGTTTGAGTATATTAAACCCTTATCATGGAATTTTATTTTCATAGACATTATAAAACATTAAATATGGCTTCTATATTTATATTAAAAATCACATTTAATTTGATGTGCACAACAAAACCTTCAGTATAGGTAGGTGTTTGATTGATTCTCAACAGAGAACGTACAAAATAATAACACAAAACCTGAGGTAATTTAAGATATTTACTTGAATGCATTTCAGTGATTTGAATTATTTGATTTACATATTAAAATACTATTAAAGGATCACAGTTTGGCTCCAAAATAATCACTAACTATCATCTGAAATCTTTATAATTCGCCACGATCCTATAGGGTTACCCATTAATCATTCTTCAGTCGTTTAAAATACCATAATATTGTGTATGGTCACTTATTCTTCTATATATTTTAATATGTTCAGCTCAGAATAAGTATGTTTTAGTATAATATACACATGTTATGCAATTTTATAGACATTATAAAACATTAAATATGGATTTTATATTTATATTAAAAATCCTGTTTGAACATTTAATTTGATGTGGAAGACAAAACTTACAGTGTATGCAAGCATTTATTTAATTATAATATTAATTTAATATTATTTAATATAAAATTACATATTGATCTCAACAGAGAACGTACAAAATAATAACACAATCTGAGGGAATTGTCAATATATCATTGAATGCATTTTAGTGATTTGGATTATTTAATCTACATGTTAAAATACTGTTTAAGGATCAGTTTGGCTCAAAATAATCACTAATTATCATCGGAAATCTTTATAATTCGCCACTATCCTATAGCGTTACCCATTAATCAGTCTTCAGTCATTTAAAATACAATAAAATTGTGTATGCTGGCTTATTTTATATATATATTTTAATACGTTTGGCTCAGAATAAGTCTATTCTACTCATATTTTAGCATTTTATTTTCACATACATCATAAAACATTAAATATGGCTTTTATATTTATATTAAAATCAATTCTGTACATTTAATTTTGAATAAGCATGCAGGCTCATTTTAATCTCAACTGCATTAAATGGGAACTTTGCATGAAAAGCAGACAAGCTACATATTAAGTCTACCTCAAAATGCATTTGATACTCAATTGAACTAGTTACAACATATGTAAGCTATAAAATTTGTAGCAAATAAAAAAATACTACTATTAAAAGATACATATTAATGATAAAATTAATATTAATAATGCTGCATGGAAAAATGGATGATTGTTAATTCACGTTGACTAATGCAAACGTTACTGACTAAAAGAAGGAGATGCAAAACACACATTGTGCGCTCTGTGAAGGTCAAAGCATGAATGCATGCATGTAAAACAGCAGTGGCATGTTTAAATGCATGTACCTGTGCACATGCAGGAAAGTGTTGTGTACGTGTGAGATTGGGTTATAGAGTGTGTCTGCGCTACACATTGTTAAGGCTTATCTGACTTGCGCTGAATCTGTATTGATTTCCTTTCCCCTGCTCGCTCCTGCATCTCTGGGGCTCTCGCCAGCAGCAGCAGCAGCAACCACACACACACACACACACACACACACACACACACACACACACACACACACACACACACACACACACACACACACACACAGTCGCTCAGACCCCCCTCCCTGCAGCAACGCCAGCTTTCCCATCAACAGATCTGCCTTTGAAACACACACACACACACAAACACATGCACAAACACACACAAACACACACGTGACAGTCTGCGGGAGACGGAGAACATACTAACATGTTCAGAAAAGCAGACTGCTGCAATATTTCCATGCACAGTTTGCAATTTGAGCATCTCAGCACTCAAACCAGAGAATATTCCCTGTAAAACATGCCGAGTTCCCAACAACAATAATAAAAACATGAATTTACTACATTTTTTGAAGGTAAGCGTTTGCAAACAATTCACAAGGGCTGAATTTAAACGAATGAAATCAAATGAATTTGTTTGTTTAAATTCTGCTCATAATAAGACAGGGGGGTTAGAATTCATAACATTAATTCTCTGCCTTGAGTCCAGTCTATCAACAGATAATTCAATAAAACATATGTATTTTTTGTCAAAGTTTATAGTTTTCCAGTTATATTTAGGATTTATTTATTTATTTATTTATTTATTTATTTATAATAATAATTATTATTATTGTTATTATTATTATTATTATTATTATTATTATTATTATTATTATTATTATTATTATTATTATCAGGATTATTATTATTATTATTATTATTATTAGGATTATTATTATTATTATTATTAGAATTCTTATTATTATTATTATTATTATTGTCATCTTTATTATTATTGTTTTATTATTGTTTTTATTATTATTATTGTTGTTGTTGGTGTTGTTTTTATTGTTTTTATTATTATTATTATTATTATTATTATTATTATTATTATTATTATTATTGTTGTTGTTTTTATTATTGTTTTTATTATTATTATTATTATTATTATTATTATTATTATTATTATTGTTGTTGTTGTTGTTGTTGTTTTTATTATTATTATTATTGTTGTTTTTATTATTGTTTTTATTATTATTATTATTATTATTATGATTCTTATTATTATTTTTAGGGTTATTATTATTATTATTATTATTATTATTATTGTTGTTGTTGTTGTTGTTGTTGTTGTTGTTGTTGTTTTTATTATTATTATTATTATTATTATTATTATTATTATTATTATTATTATTATTATTATTATTGTTGTTTTTATTATTGTTTTTATTATTATTATTTATATTATTATTGTTATTATTATTGTTGTTGTTTTATTATTATTATTATTATTATTATTATTATTATTTATATTATTATTTTATTATTATTATTAGGATTATTATTCTGATTATTATTATTGTTGTTATTAGTAGTAGTAGTAGTGTTGTTTATAATAACTAATATTTTTAATAATTGCAATTCTGATTCTGGGCATATTTTACCCAAAGTTAGAACAAAACAAACATTTTTTTTTAGAACTTACATGTTTAATGATCCTTTTCTGTATTAACTAGATATGACCTTCTAGAACCATACTAGAACTACACTTCTATAAACCAACTATTTATAAGCTTGAGGGAGGAGGGGGGCGTAAATGCGGTGGTTCACCCAGGGTGCCATTCAAGCTAGCACCGCCACTGGCCCATATAAATTGCTTGTACACCCTTACCTTAAATTTAATAAATCCAATTATTTTTATTATTATTGTCGTTGTTGGGAAATAAATTTAGTAAATCCAATGAATCTTTTTTTCCTCAATAAATCCATTTGTGTTGGATAAACATGACGAAATGAAGTTCAATCATCACTCATTTATTTTTCTTCACTTTATTCCCTTATTTATCAGTGATCGCCACAGAAGAATGAACCTCCAACTATTCCAGCATATGTTGTACACAGTGGATGCCCTTCCAGCTGCAACCCAAAACCGGGAAACACCCATACACACTCATACACTATACGGCCAGTTTAGTTCATCAATTCCCCTATAGCGCATGTGTTTGGACTGTGGGGGAAACCTGAGCACCCGGAGGAAACCCACGCCAACATTGGGAGAACATGCAAACTCCACACAGAAACACCAACTGACCTAGCTGGGACTCGAACCAGCAACCTTCTTGCTGTGAGGCCGCAGTGCTAACCACAGAGCCACCTGTTTCTATTTATTATTCATTATATTATTTCAGCCTACTAAAATGTTACTAAAAGTCACACTTTGTTAAACTGTAGAGTTAAATTTTCAACATCCAACATTCTCAACATCCCATAATGCAATTCACAAATAAATCCAAAACACAGATATTTTTACAGTGTAATCTTATTCACATTATACAGGAGCAACAATATCAAGCCCCTTCTCATGCTCAGCTTCTCTATAATCCTTAACAGAAGTTCAGCATTTTGTGAACAGCTTTAAGAGAAAACTCTGAGCTCAACTTTCAGTGCCATTTCGGAGATCTCTTAGTGCTACAGACCATTTTGAGGGATGTAAACAAAAACAATGGTTCTGATGTGTTTCCTGTTCTACATTTTTAATTTCTATAGTTTCCAAAAAGAGACACATATTGATAAATAATGTTATGACAGCTGTTTTAACATTAAGCTATAACTGAATTGGCGACGGTGGCGCAGTGGGTAGCACGATCGCCTCACAGCAAGAAGGTCACAGGTTCGAGTCCCAGCTGAATCAGTTGGCGTTTCTGTGTTTGCATATTCTCCCAGTATTGGCGTGGGTTCCGTGCTCCGGTTTCCCCCACAATCCAAACACATGTGCTTTAGGGGAATTGATTAAGTAAATTGGTCGTGTGTGAGTGTGTATGGGTGTTTCCCAGTATTGGGTTGCAGCTGGAAGGGCATCCGCTGCCCAAAACATATGCTGGAATAGTTGGCGGTTCATTCCGCTGTGGCGACCCCTGATTAATAAAAGAACTAAGTCGGAAAGAAAATGAATGAGTTATGAAATTGTTTGATAACAAGCAGGAAATGTTCATGGGCCAATGACACGACCACCTTGAAACACTTAATGTTGGTCTTAAATGCAAAAACATTTTAAACTTGAACAACACAATCATAAGTTCAAGGCACTCGAAAAGTACGAGAAAATATTAAAAAGCCTTCATTAATATGGCTATTGTTCAACCCTTTAAGGTGGACTCCTTCTGCAATCTTATATTGAATAATATGCTGACACAAATAGTAATAAGCGATCAAAATAATAATGATAACCTCTGGATAAAAGGTCAACCAGGCCAAACAGGTCAGAAACAGCACCTATGTGTTTTGGCAACACTTGCCTTCATCAGAGTAACAATGTTCAGGAGTTCATTAGAGCACTTAAAGCCCACTGAGCAATTTTCCGTTTAGACATCTACTAGATATCTAAAAGTAGACGGCTTGGCTAAAGCAAGGCTAAATTTTGGCTTCTAATAGACATCTAAGAATAGACAAAAACTAGACTAGTCATCAAATACAGATCAGACAGACTTCACCTACAGTGCTCAGCATATACGAGTACCCCCCTGACAAATCTCTCCTTTAAATATTTGTTTGATAGGAAGCTCTACAATATTATATTAGTGCAGATACATTAGATTAGTCAGCATTGAAGCCAAATCTGGAGCTTATATAACACAATAACTTACGATAATGGTCCAAATACTAGCACAGATAAATTTATAATGTTATAGAAAAATATTAAATACAAAAAAAATAATATTAAATCAAGAAAATATATTTATAAATATACATATTTAATTTTTTTTTATTTAGGCAAGGCAAGGCAAGTTTATTTCTATAGCACATTTCATACACAGTTTTGGCATTTCAAAGTGCTTTACACAAACAGCAATAAAAGAAACAAGTATAAGAGAAATAAATAATAAAAATGGTTTAAAAATATATAAAACAAAATAAATAAGCATAAATACAGATAAAACGTGTTATAAAAGAATGAAAAAGAAGAGAAAAACATAATAGTGCGAAATGATTTAGTTGGTTGCAATTTATTTTTGCAATATTTTGCTTGAATTTAATTGTATTATCTTTCAATTTCTAAATATGTTTGGTGACTAAAATATTATTGTAATAAATATATCTGTTTAATAAATCTGTTTTGATTAAATTGACCAATATACACTGCCTATATTCACTGAGAAATGGAAAAACATACTCATTTTCAAAATGGGCTGTACTCAATTATGCTGAGCACTGTGTGTAGTCTTAGTCTATGTTTGTATTTGATGACAGCTCAAATTTAGCCTTGTTTTAACAAAGCCGTCTAGGTTTAGATGTCTATTAAGACTTCTTTTAATAACAAAATATGATTTCTCAATTAAATATCTAACCAATGCAGAAAATTATATATCAAAACACAGTAAAGTCAATTAATAATTCAGTAACGAGAGAGAGAAAGAGAGTTAATAATCATCAAGTATTAATTTAATTTTTATAGTAAGTATTTAACATTTTAAACTGGATTGTGTTTGGTAGGGCTGGGAGATTAATCCAAAAGTAAACGAAATCGACATTCAGAAGCTATAATCTAATTTTTCCAAGACGATTTTTTCAATTACCTACACTGAAAAAAGTGTTGCAACTATTTATTTGTGTTGAATTTAAACAAACTAATTAAATTGAGCAATGTTCAACTTAATTTGTTTGTTTAAATTCAGCCCAAATAAATTGTTTACAACCACTTAACCTAAAAAAAATTAAGTAAATCCAAGGAATCATCTTTGAATAATTTTTTTCAGTGTACGTGTCACATGACGTGACCTCGCTCTGTTAAAGGCTGTGCTGATTTCTACTTCTGCGGCCACTTTGCAGCCACATCTGATCTCTGGTCATGAATGACGATGGACTCATTTTTGAGCCTTACTTTGCACTACATTGACGATAACTGGAAGATGCACCAGAGATGCCTTGAGAAGGCATTTAAAACTTGTCAGTGACCTATGATGGCAAAAAAATTAAATAAAATAATCGTTTATTAATCGTAATCGAGTTAAAATGTTCAACTAATCGAGATTTTGATTTCAGGTCAAATCGCCTCACTTTAACAATCGGAACGTTCAGGAAAAAAAGCGTAAAACTAATAATGTTTGCACAATAATAAAATACTTAAATTAAGCTTTTGAACATTCAAAATAAGGTTTTCATAACTTAATGAGGGGCGGCACGGTGGCTCAGTAGTTAGCACTTTGGCTTCACAGCTAGAAGGTCGCTGGTTTGAGTCCAGGCTGGGTAAGTTGGGGTTTCTGTGTGGAATTGCATGTTCTCCCTATGTTGGCGTGGGTTTCCTCCGGGTGCACAGTCCAAACACATGCACTATAGGGGAATTGATTAACTAAATTGGCTGTAGTGTATGAGTGCGTGTGTGTGCGCGTGTGTGTGTGCGTGTGTGTGTATGTGTGTGTGTGTGTGTGTGTGTGTGTGTGTGTGTGTGTGTGTGTCTTTCAAAGTACTGAGCTGCAGCTGAAAGGGCATCCACTGTGTAAAACATATGCAGGAATAGTTGGCGGTTCATTCCACTGTGGCGACAATGAACGAATGAATGAAAATCAGATTAATTTACAACATTTAATTTCAGTTTGCTTTTTTTGTAGCTCAGCAATTAAATAAACAAAAATTGTTATGCAAATTAGGAAAATATGATCTCACCCCAACCCTCTTCATCATTCTCAGATGGTATGGTGGGCTAAATCAAAGGTTACAATGAGCCAACTTTGGCCCATCGGCCCTAATTTTGAGCATCTCTGGTTTAGAGTGTGGGATTAATGGGACACATCTGTCTGTAAAACTACATTATATTTATTCTTATGAATCACAAAAGCAAGCATCAATAGTGTATTTAAAGCTTGCCATGCAAAAACAGCATTCGTGTGCACTTGTTTGCAGTTTAGAGATACAACCATACACACTTGCAAGCTAAATGTGTATATACTGCAAATAATGTTCATGCTAACAATGCTTAAAAGTTCATCTTGATAATAAAAAAGTCATTTAGAGAGACATTTGTGACTGCAAGCAACAGAAAATGAGCTCCAGAACACACACACACACACACACACACACACGAAATAAAGGCTTAATTTAAGATCTGTAAGTGGTGGTTTGCTCCTGCAATGACTTCTTGGCTTTCAGATCAATCAAACTGTCTATGAATGGCGTTTAATTGAGCTGCTGGGGATGGATCTGGTCTGTCAGATGTTTGTCCACTGAGAAATTGATTTTGGAGACCAGTTAGGAAAGCCGCAAGACAAAGAAGAACTCGTCCTGACGCGGACAAAGGGGAAAAACCCACATTTATTAAAAACCAAACTCTCTCAGTCATAATCATGAAGGTTTACTCATGCTCTGAATATAATCTGCACACCATTCTTCATAGACTGAACAGGCTGTGAATAGGTTTAATGTAAATTTGAGCTATATTCCAATATAAATACAATTATACTGAAGCATTGAACATCTCTTTAATCCAAAATACTCCGGAATGAGCTTAAACTTTCTGTATTTGTTTTACAGCAGGCTTTAATGTATAACACTTTAGCTTAGGTCATAATTAATGCTGATTTATATTATTAAGATATTATCTGTTGTATTGTTCTGCATCCCCAATCCCACCCAAAACCCAAACACAACTTCTAACTAACTATTAATAAAAAGCTAATTAGTAGTTTATTAAGCTAATAGTGTTAGTTAATAGTTTGTTAATAGCGTTAATTGTGAGCTAAATTAAAGCGTTACCGGCTTTAAAAAATACGACTCCCGACATTAACACTTCAATCAAGGCGCTTAAATCAATAAAGCCTAAATATAAAACTATTGTGTTTCACAATAGAACATATTATGGTGTTATTTAAATATATGTCAGTGTATATATATATATATATATATATATATATATATATATATATATATATATATATATATGGAGGATAGCCGCGGATCATTTAATTAATATGGATATTTAATTTCCACTGATTTGCATTGAGCTCAATAGAAAGGTCGCTCACTTACAACATTCGTTCATCATTCGGGGTAGTCCCTTTATTGATCAGGGGTCGCCACAGCGGAATGAACCGCCAACTTATCCAGCATGTGTTATTACGAAGAGTTTACCCTTCCATCCGCAACCCAGTACCGAGAAACACCCATAAACTCTTACATGCACACACATCTACTACGGCCAATTTAGCTTATTCAATTCCCTTAGCGCATGTGTTGGTTTGGACTGTGGAGGAAACCGGAGCACCTACACAACAACAAATTTACAGTTTATATTGCGCACGCGCGATATCTGCACTGCATATAAACATTGCAATCATTTAAGCAGATCTAAGTGCGACATATGCATTTTAGGTTGTTTTGAATGTAGTCCAATTTATAAATATGACATATTGTACTCATATTGTGTATATTCTATTATATTCTATCAAGTATAGAGCACAAGTATGCGTTTTTGCGTAGGAATGTTTACAAATAAGCGTATATAGGGCTAACAGACTTATTCGTGCTTCTGGTTTGCTCAAAATTGTAAAAATATAGTCAATTGCATTCTATATGGAGTATGATATTATTATTATTTTTTCACTGATAGCTAGGCCTATCTATTTATCCGTCATTGAGCATTTGACCGAAAAGCGGGAGTGATTTATTTACGGGATCCGTGAATAGTTTTACTTTAAAAACATTACTCGTGTATTTTCTTATAGTAAGTTTGCAGATATTATAGATAGTAATAGGTTAAACGCCAATTCACTTAGCTTAAATAAATGTTCAACACATGCGTATTAAAACGATGATTTAATAAGAGTATGAAATTATATAACTTAATATTTCGGACAACGAATAGCCTAGTCATAGCTTTTTTTTAAAAATAAATTTAACTTATATTAAATTCACTTATATTATTTGTTTAGTGATAGCCTATACTGACAAACAAATACATCGAAAAGATGGATTTAACCTTTGTGTACCAGTGTATCGATAAATAACATTGATAAACCTTCATTTTACCTTCACGCTGAATTAACGCTCATTTATACCAAATGATAAGCTAAAATTAGGGTGTTACAGGATTTGTCAGTAACTAAACAAGATCCTAATTATTAAATAATATTATTCAATTGAGAATTTCAGTTTGCCTATACTTGAATAAGTTCAGTCCTATGAAATCCGACATCATATCTTAATTTTTAGACCAAGAAAACAACTGTTGCTGAAATATCAACATTAGATATGAAAACATTGATTAAATAGCTTATTAATAATGGGTTGTCGCAACCCAAAGTTGCACTCTAAGAAATGCTGGGTTAATTAAACCCAAATTCGGTAACAGACTAAATTTGGTCCTTAATTAAATTAATGTTAGCCCAGCAGTTTGTCCCTATTGCACTCAATTGAGTTGAAATAACCCGGCATTTTTAGAGAGTGACTTATAGGTTAACTTATAGGTTAATTTGTCCAATTACATTTAAAATGACACGTTTTGACACCCAACTGTTGGGTTTGTCTGCAGTAGTCAACATTTTAAGTGGATCAAAAACGTTTTTTTTTTTTGCAAGATAAGATTGCCAACAGTATCTGAATGCAGATTTGCACAGCCTGATATATCAGACACATTGCACTCAACAGAGCGAGTGACGTCATGTGAAGGTTAGAGGCGGGGTTAGGTGTATGAATTAGAAGTATTGAATGCAGCTCAGCTGGGTAAAGTTTTAGGACAGAGTGGATGAAATGTTTTGATCCACTTAAAATATTGACTAATGTATATTTGACGTTGGGTTGCAACAAATCCAGGACTTTTTAAAGTGTTGTTCATCTTTAATCTCGCAGCAGCACTATGTAATGGCAGTGTATTGTTGATCTGGTGTGTGTTGAATAGGCTTTGATTGACATGCCTGTTTCTCGCCAGCAGTAGCCCGGCCCGCGCGGGAGAGGGCTCGTTTCACCGCACCCAAAAACAGATCCGCCCCGCTCAAGCCATCGATCCCGAGCCGAGCTGTTAGCGGCCTGGTGCGGTTAGTTTTCGTCCCCGCCCCACCGCCCTCTCCGCCACGCCCACACCCACACAAAACACACCCACCTCAGCAGACAGCATGTTCACAGATGCACAATGACTGTAATGCTCATTGACTTTGAGGTCCTGTGGAGCCTTTCCAGAAGGAAATATTTCAATGCATCCTCAACTGTAAGATATCTGTTCATTAACAATTTCCATATTTTGTGTTTTCGGTTTATTTACGGTTATGAATTGCATTATGGGATGCTGATCTCTGCTCTGTCGACTTTTGATGCTGAAAATTCAACTCTACAGTTTAACAAAGTGACTTTGATTATATTATTATATTATTTCAAACTACTAAAATGACAATGCATAGACCTAAAAATTATATATATATATATATATATATATATATATATATATATATATATATATATATATATATATATATATATATATATATATATATATATATATATATTTCTCTAAGAGAAATAAGTCTGTAAAATAATGCTGGCAGTTTATTGCAATGTTTTTGTACCGTATACAACACCAACCAAGACAATATATCACTGCAAACTATTAAACATGCTAATTAAAGTGACCTTTTTGAAATTTTCAAGGTTGAAATATGTTGGAAGACAGATCAAGGTCCCATAATGCAATTCAAAAGAATAAACAAACGGGAAAAATAGAAATCTGAATCACAAAATATGGAAAACTGCTAATTTTCAGATATTTTTTACAGCGTAGTTTGTGATTTGGCGAATTAGTGGCTGATTTAAACAAACTCAATGGTGCATTTTAGTACTGCACGTCCCTTTTCGTCTTATGTTTACACTCTCTATAAAAAGCCAAAGCATTTCAACCCAATTCTGGGCGTAATAGGGACGAACCCAATCTATGTTAACTTTAAATCAAATAATTAGGACCAAATTTAACCCAATGTTTGGATTAGTTTGTATTTTACCCAATTCGGGTTTTCCCATTTCTTAGAGTGCATGGGGCGGGATTAGAGCCATGTCTTCAGTATCCCCTTTTGATTTATATTTCAATTAGCCACTGATTTGACCAAATAAAAACACTTGTTTCCCCCAAAAGTGGCTTTCGAATGTATAACAGTGCGATTTCTGCACTGATGTGCACGTTTTCTGATTAATATTATGAGCTATAATCCAATGCACAGCCTCATTATGAAGCAATCTTTAGTTGTTGTGGTCTATTGAACACGTTATCACATATTCTTATAGTCTACGACTGATTGAGGTATACAAATGACTGGATTATTTCAGTCAAAGTCTAAAAAGGAAATCTGTCATTTGTAGAAGAACAGTTAACTGTAAGAAAAAATGAGATTGATAAATGCATCTCCTTGATTTGATTTAGGTAACTCAGAACAGGCCCAATATAAACAGAAGGAACCAAACTGCATGCAGAAGTTTATAATTCATCCATCTGAGTGATAAGATATCAATATCAGCGCTTACCATTGGCTTACAAAACTAAACAAACGCTGCCCATTAAAATGTCATCCGCAAACATCACCCAGACTTTCCGTATTGAAGGTCTTTTCTGAGATTATGCAGCTTCTCACACAGCTATAATGTCAATAAATATAATGTCACTTGCCCTTTTTATGTCTGTCGCAATGTGCACGTGCTGTCTGATCTCTCTTTTCTTGGTCAATAAAATGATTTCAAATGGGCTGGAATTGAGTAGGAAAAAATCTGATTTTAGAAAATGGCATTAATGAACAAATCGAGAATTGTTAAAAACAACACGCGACGATTTATGGCTAAAATAAGACGCAGCTTCCACACAATGAACTCCTTTTATTGAGCACAAGCACTGTTGTTTAACATATTTAGCTTATAATATGTAGCATACACTTCATGAAAATCTTTTTATAAATTTTTTAAAAATGTTTTACATATATAAAGCAAATGTCAATCGATTTATTGTGCAAGAACAATTATTTTAAAAGCATTAGAAAATGCAGTTGTTATTGCATGATCGAAATGTGCCGAAATAATTGGTGTATTCGTTAGCAAACATAAATCGTATGTTTCTTGGTCACACAATAAAAAAAAAACTAGATTATTTCATTTCCCCTCAGTAACAGGTACCCAGATAGAACAAAACTCTCTATCCACATTACTCATCTTACATTTTCAAGAGATCAGCATTATGCGGTCTGAATGTGTTGTTTCTTGTAATTATGAGTCGAAACATTCACTGCATTCATCCGCGAATTGCATTACCCTTGAGATCTGAATAAACTGTGCGTGAAATTAAGCAGTGCGGGCGTTTTGCCAGGGTTTCAGGTTTATGTATTTTGTTTACACTTAGTAAGAGAATGCTGTGCCATCATACCCGACATTATGCATCTTCGGTTTTACAGAACAAGGAGGGAAAAGCACCATAAAAGTAATCCAATCTTCTCAAATGACAGCTGTGCAGGAGGGAAAGTCCTTCGCATTTTCCGCTTGATTCAAAATGGCGCCTTTTGGTTAAGAAAGGACTTGCTAGCCTTTAATAAAAACAACAAATAATAATTGCGGCTAAAAGCATTTTAGTGAATTTTGGACTCATTTCATACACACTGCAGTTTGCATTGCGTTATTCTAGTAGCACATTGTTTAGTCATTTTGGATTCATTGGCTATTTTTTATAAAGCAATGCATCGACTAGCATAATAACCATGCAGGCTAGCTAGCATAAATGAGAACACTGAAATGCTAGATACCACTCAATTGATTTGGGACAATATAAATCAAATTATTAGTTTTTAATTGAACATAAAACAATCAATTTTGTCGCAAAAATCCTTAAGAATTGTGTTGCTAGAGCTCATTTTAGATAAGTAGTTTGAACAAACAGTAAATAGTAATTTTAGAATAACTTAAATCAGCAGGAGCAATTTGTGCTGTGCATTTCCTTCACAATATGAAGCTACAACAGTTCAATATAATGGAAAGGAGAGACATTTGAGTGCGACCTTTCCAAAATGATCAAATGTTAAGCCATTATAGCGATAGATAGGCTATACATATAGACAAGACGGACAAAGAAAAAATACCGAGAAATAAATAAATAAAGACCATCTGTAAGACTGTATAGTAAATGTACTCTGTTTTGAACAGCTGCTGGATGAATATTTCAGAATATTGCTCTGTTAAAGCGCGTATAATACGGCGGGCAGAATGTGCGTCTTTCTTCTGTCTGTCTGCTCTCTGCTGTTGGCCTAAAAGCTGCAATGATCGATTTTCCTCTGTTTTCTCTTGCGCACGTGGTCCAGTAATCAGGGCCCCTTCCCGGGCGATCGATCCGTATTGATCCCCCGAGCCCGGTGCGCGCCCACTCGCGGGAGCGCGTGACATCAGGAGGCGGATGGTGGGAAAGAGCAGAAATTATGCTCGATACAGAAACTGGAGACAATCGGACAAAAGAGCTCTAAATATGGGTCAGAGACGAGCGAGAGTGCGGTCGGATTGTCGGGCATCTAAGAGTCTGCACTATGATAGGAACTAAATGATTCTGATCTGACTTCACATGTGTCCATGCTGTTCTTATGAGCCAGAATACTGCTATACAATACAGACAGAGAGAGAGAGAGAGAGAGAGAGAGAGAGAGAGAGAGAGAGAGAGAGAGAGAGAGAGAGAGAGAGAGAGAGAGAGTAGAGAGAGAAACATAAATGGATAATATGGATAGATTGAACGAATGATAGAACAATAGATGGAGCGATTAACAATAGAACTTAGAAATATGATCGAGAACAATATGATGGATGGATGGATGGATGGATAGAAAGATAGACAGATAGATAGATAGATAGATAGATAGATAGATAGATAGACAATTAACAGATGGATAGATCACTAAGAAATGCTGGTTTGTTCAACCCAAATTGGGTAAAATATGAACTAACCCATACATCAGGTTAAATTTGTTTATATTAATTTCATTCATTCGTTTATTTTCGTTTTGGCATAGTCCCTTTATTAATCTGGGGTTGCCACAGTGGAATGAACCGCCAACTTATCCAGCATGTGTTTTACGCAGTGGATGCCCTTCCAGCTGCAACCCATCACTGAGAAACACCCATACATTCTCATTTACAGACATACACTATGGACAATTTAGCCTACCCAATTCACCTGTATCGCATGTCTTTGGACTTGTGGGGGAAACCGGAGCACCCGGAGGAAACCCACGCCAATACGGGGAGAACATGCAAACTCCACACAGAAATACCAACTGACCCAGCTGAGGCTCAAACCAGCGACCTTCTTGCTGTGAGGTGAGAGCGCTACCCACTGCGCCACCTCCTATTAATTTAATAAGATTAAAATAACCCATCAGTTGGGTTAGTTCCTATATTACAAACAGATTTGGGTTGAAATATTCCAACTTTTTTTTTTG
>NC_079436.1:58218627-58226127 GCF_903798145.1 Danio aesculapii
TCATTGTTTGTAATGAATCATATCACGTGCTCCTCTTGAAATTAGTTTGTAAAACTTCACTAAGCAAAAAAATGACTCCATGTTAATTAGATTCAATTTAATGCCATGTAATTCTGTAAATACTGATTATCAGCTAAAAAAATTAACTAAAAAGGGCTTTATTGTAAATGGTGCTGCATGCTAGAAGTATTTTCATTGTTAGTTAGATTCAAGCTTGCAACATGCTCGTTTTACACTATATTTGCATGATTCTATATCTAATAATGAATGTTTAAAGGCATAGTTCACACAAAAATGAAAGCATACACATGTATTCTTACTCAAGTGATTCTAAACGTTTGTGCATCTTCTGTTGAACACAAAATAAGATAATCTGAAGAATATTGAGGAAAAAAAACAGCCATTGACTATGTTTTCATCCAATTATGCATATTAAATGTATACACGAAACTGAAATATGCATGAAACATTTGCATATAACAGTGTTTCCATCCAATGAAAAAAGAGAAGATCAAAATCCTCACTTCCTGATTAAACTGGAATCAAATATCAGACAAAGCGTAGTTTAGTGCGTTGAGATTTGACACTGTGGTGTTTTTTTCTTCTCTAATAAATGAGCTGCACATCATTTATTAGAAGATTTATTAGAGACTGAGTTGCGCCTCATTTATTAGCATCTCAGGATAAAGATGAAGACAAAATGCAATGAACGCGGTGGCTTTTGGAGGCTTGAGACGCTCTTTGGGAGCGCAGACTGATGCTCAAGACAGTTCTGGAGGGAGAAATAAAAGAAGAAGAATAATACTGAAGCATTGTGATGACAGACTGACGGAGGGCTGAGGCCTTTTACAATCAGCACAACAACATTTCAGATCTGCAGGAATGTAAAGCTGGAAACACGGAAATCTGCAACATTAATGAAAGTACCTGAAACACACATTTATATCTGCCAAAAACTACATCACATCATGCAGACTGATGCACATGTGCAGAGTTTATTCTGCGTCTTTCCATCAAAGTTAATGCACATTTTTTAATCAGAGTTTCTTCAATTGTGCGCATAACATTTATACAGCATGTGTATTTTCAAAACGGATGCACATCTTGACGTTTCCATTAAGCATTCTTAAAAATGCAATGCTCCAAAATGTGCATTTAAATAGGATGGAGGAAACATACTGTAGGTAGTGCCAAAATAAGTAAAAGTCAATGGCTGTTTTATTTTTTACAACACTTCTGCCAGTATCCCTTCCTCTTGTGTTCAACAGAAGAAAGAAACTCAGGTTTGGAACAATGGTGTATATGCACACAGGCTACACGGTATTGGAAAAAACTGACATTGCAATATTTTCATTCACTGCAATATATATTTCAGAAGAGGACTTTAAAAGAATTCATAATTTTAGATTGCGATGATTCTATAGTGGCTCATTTCCACTGACTGGTACAGTACGGTTCGGGTCGGTACAGGTCACCTTTATCAGGCTTGCGTTTCCACTACCAAGGGTACCCTTTTGGTGGGCGTGGTGTATGACAGAAAGTTTCAGTCAACGTCATTCTCGCTGGAGGAAATGTCTACAATAAAGCTGTACGGGTCACTTACATATCATATGAGGAGCACTTCTCACAAAACAGATGCTTTACACACATAAATACTTGTGTAGAAATGTTTATTACTAACTTTTCTATGAACATGAGTTGATTATAACTGCAGATCAATGACAGTGTGAAACAGCCTACTGTAACGTCTGTAATTATATTAAATAACTAAATAAATGAACATATATAAACACACACAGCCCCTTACAGTCTCCGATATGTTACGAACTACAGAAGAACTACATATAGCAGACATTTTGTCAGTATTTAGGTTCAAAAACAACACAAATTATAGCCTACAGTCAGCGAAAACCTCTCATCTGTGTCTGTAATCTTCAGCAGCTCATGTAGCCTCTGTTAGAGAGTAATTCCATCATTCTGAGTTCATAATAGTCCAAAAGGTGAAGATAATAAGTTAGTTAATCATGGCATTTTGTTCATGTTTGCTGAATAATAATGTGCTCCTTTATTCCGGCTTCTCCTTTGTTTCTTCACGCTTCACTCTCGTGTTTGTCAGTGTCTGACAGGATCGGGTTTCAAAAGCACGTCAATAATCAAGCGCAGGTTATTATCATCAGCTCAAGAAGTTTGTTATTTCAGATATAATGTTACGCGCGCGAGCACTAGCAAGAAAGCGAAACCGCTCGCGCCTCAGACAGGGTAACAGGGTAAATCTGCTCTTCTTCTTGGATTTGTGGCTGTTCATCAAGACGACGGCAAGGTTTGTTTGAGCCCGGGTCGACCATGGCTCGCTATTATATGTATATGTAATTCCGCTGTAATTTCTCGCTGTGTATTTCAAACATTGCGGGTTTTTTGTTTTCATTCTGGCTTGTTGCGCAAGCGAATGACGTATCTCTGTAAACCAATAGCGTTCAGCTGCGCGTGTGGCTCCGCCTTTTGTTACCCTTTCTCGTGTTTGGTACCCTTTCGAAAGGGTGCCGAAAAAGTGGTACGGTACGGTTCGGTACGCCTTTTGACAGTGGAAACGGCCATAAAAGCGTACCAAACCGAACCGTACCATACCACTCAGTGGAACCGGGCCATAGTGGAGCGTATCTACATGAAACAACTTTAAAATGACAAACAAAGCTATACAACAAAGAAAAGATGCAAAAAACAATGATTTATGATTTTCTGGAGAGTCAAACAGTATACAGAAGCAGAAATTAAATCATCTCTGTATAATAATAATCTTTAAGGTAATCTTTTAATTTATTGAGCCAAAAATGGCTTAAATTAGCTTTAGATTCTTACAGTCAGGTCTAAAAGCACATGCAAATAATAAACATTCACTGAGGGTAAAATATGAAATTACTCTGCTATGTTGTAATCTGTAATGTCACACTGCAGATTGTGATATCAATGCTGAAACGATTTATTGTGCAGCCCTAACACGGACCTTTCATTTTCAGTCCATCAGCCCAAGCGCTTCCAGTGAACCGTCTCGGCATTACAAAATCACCACATTTAAGATCTGATTTCTTTAAAAATGAATGATCTTCACTGCCTGATTGATATATGATATAAAGTAGGCCTCAGAGCGGACAGAAGCACTGCAATAAACAAAAGCTTTCTGCATCATTTCTTTAACACATGTATTTTCAGTGGAGTTCCTGCGCTAGCCTTCTGCTACTGACGGCGCTAGTGTTTCCATCTCATTTTATGCTTGAACAACTGAATGAATTCTAAGTCTATTTATACTGTACTGACTATATTTGTAAGTACATTACAACATTAATGCTGTAAAATTAACCTTAAGAAATCGAAAATAGTCTCATAAACCTTTCAGCGGAAGTTTATCATTGGCTAAAAACACTAGCTGTGCATACACCCCATTGTTGAAGTTGTTGAGTAGCCCTAAATGATGACAGAATGTTTATATTTTGGATGAACTCTCCCTTTAATAGCGTCCTTCTTGTATTTTCACTCGTGTCTTCTTCTGTGTCTCCTCATGGCAGCGTGCAAGAGAAAGGAGCAGGAGCAGCACAAAGACAGAAACATGGTGCCCAAGAAGCAGCGGTTGGTGTTCACCGACCTGCAGCGCCGAACGCTCATCGCCATCTTCAAGGAGAACAAACGACCCAGCAAGGAGATGCAGATCACCATCTCCCAGCAGCTGGGCCTGGAGCTCTCCACCGTCAGCAACTTCTTCATGAACGCCCGGCGCCGCTGCGTGGACCGCTGGCAGGACGAGCACGCCAGCAGCCCCGGACAGCCCGGGACTTCGGCCAACACTTTCTCCAAGGCGTAAACGCAGAGGAAGATGCATCGACGCATGCGCAGCACATGATGATCTACGGTGCCCCTCAAAACTCCTCCGAATGAGAGTCGGAGGAGTGCGGATTTCATTTTTTTCTTCAAAATAACATTTTATACGGTGGTCGAGAGAGCTTTATGCACTGCAGTTAAAAAAAAACACACGCAATCACAAAAAACACCAGCTAACTGAGAAAAGATCTTAATTAGTTTGCATTGTGCTGTCAAACTGATGAAGAAAACTCTCTGCAAAATCACTTAACGCAAACATATTTAAGAAAACGTGCAGAAAATCCTTGCAATGCAAACAAATTAAGGAAATACACTGCACATTCTCATGATGCAAACAAATTAAATAAACGCACTGCAAAATCTGCAAATTCTCACAACACAAACAAATTAAGAAAATGTGCTGCAAAATGTGACAATGCAAATAAATTTAGAAAAACGCACTGCAAAATTCTCACAATACAAACAAATTAAGAAAACGAGCTGCAAAATATTCACAATGCAAACAATTTAAAAAAACGCGCTGCAAAATTCTCACAACGCAAACAAATTAAAAAAACGCACTGCAAAATTGTCACAATTAAACAAATTAAGAAAACGCGCTGCAAAATCTTACAATACAAACTTGTAAATGCTCTGCAAATTATAACGTAAACAAAGAAAGCGCAATGCACACTCACAACACAATCATTAAGAAAACAAGCTACAAATCATTACAATGCATACAAATAAAGAAAATACACAGCAAAATCTTACAGCACAAAGAAAACGCGCTGCAAAATTCTCACAACGTAAACAAATTAAGAAAACGCAATGCAAATTCTCACAACGCAAACAAATTAAGAAAACGCACTGCAAAATTGTCACAACGCAAACAAATTAAGAAAGCGCACTGCAAAATTCTTACAACGCAAACAAATAAAGAAAACGCACTGCAAAATTCTTACAACGCAAACAAATAAAGAAAACGCACTGCAAAATTCTCACAACGCAAACAAATTAAGAAACCGCACTGCAAAATTCTCACAACACAAACAAATTAAGAAAACGCACTGCAAAATTCTCACAATTAAACAAATTAAGAAAACGTGCTGCAAAATTCTCACAATTAAACAAATTAAGAAAACGCAATGCAAATTCTCACAACACAAACAAATTAAGAAAACGCACTGCAAAATTCTCACAACACAAACAAATTAAGAAAACGCACTGCAAAATTCTCACAATTAAACAAATTAAGAAAACGCACTGCAAAATTCTCACAATTAAACAAATTAAGAAAACGTGCTGCAAAATTCTCACAATTAAACAAATTAAGAAAACGCAATGCAAATTCTCACAACGCAAACAAATTAAGAAAATGCGCTGCAAATTCTCACAATTAAACAAATTAAGAAAACGCACTGCAAAATTCTCACAATTAAACAAATTAAGAAAACGCAATGCAAATTCTCACAACGCAAACAAATTAAGAAAACGCAATGCAAATTCTCACAACACAAACAAATTAAGAAAACGCACTGCAAATTCTTACAACGCAAACAAATTAAGAAAACGCACTGCAAAATTGTCACAACGCAAACAAATTAAGAAAGCGCACTGCAAAATTCTTACAACGCAAACAAATAAAGAAAACGCACTGCAAAATTCTCACAACGCAAACAAATTAAGAAAACGCACTGCAAAATTCTCACAACACAAACAAATTAAGAAAACGCACTGCAAAATTCTCACAATTAAACAAATTAAGAAAACGCAATGCAAATTCTCACAACACAAACAAATTAAGAAAACGCACTGCAAAATTCTCACAACACAAACAAATTAAGAAAACGCACTGCAAAATTCTCACAACGCAAACAAATTAAGAAAATGCGCTGCAAATTCTCACAATTAAACAAATAAAGAAAACGTGCTGCAAAATTCTCACAATTAAACAAATAAAGAAAACGCACTGCAAAATTCTCACAACGCAAACAAATTAAGAAAATGCGCTGCAAATTCTCACAATTAAACAAATTAAGAAAACGCACTGCAAAATTCTCACAATTAAACAAATTAAGAAAACGCAATGCAAATTCTCACAACACAAACAAATTAAGAAAACGCACTGCAAATTCTTACAACGCAAACAAATTAAGAAAACGCACTGCAAATTCTCACAACGCAAACAAATTAAGAAAACGCACTGCAAAATTCTCACAACGCAAACAAATTAAGAAAATGCGCTGCAAATTCTCACAACGCAAACAAATTAAGAAAATGCGCTGCAAATTCTCACAATTAAACAAATTAAGAAAACGCAATGCAAATTCTCACAACGTAAACAAATCAAATCCCTTTTATTGTCACACCATCAGCAGCACAAACAAATTCAGAAAACGCACTGCAAAATTCTCACAACGCAAACAAATAAAGAAAACGCACTGCAAAATTCTCACAACACAAACAAATTCAGAAAACGCACTGCAAAATTCTCAACGCAAACAAATCAAGAAAAACATTCTCACAATACAAATGCAAAATTCTCACAATACAAACTGGTTAATAAAAGACGTTGCAAATTTTTATACCGTAAACGAAGAAAGTGCAACGCAAATTCTCACAAAATCAAATTAAGAAAACAAGCTACAAATCATTACAATACAAACGAATAAAGAAAATACACAGCAAAACCTTACAGCACAAAGAAAACGCGCTGCAAAATTCTCACATATAAACAAATTAAGAAAACGCGCTGCAAAATTTTCACATATAAACAAATTAATAAAACGCGCTGCAAAATTCTCACACATAAACAAATTAAGAAAACGCACTGCAAAATTCTCACATATAAACAAATTAAGAAAACGCACTGCAAAATTCTCACATATAAACAAATTAAGAAAACGCGCTGCAAATTCTCACAATTAAACAAATTAAGAAAACGCACTGCAAAATTCTCACATATAAACAAATTAAGAAAACGCACTGCAAAATTCTCACAACTCAAACAAATTAAGAAAACGCACTGCAAAATTTTCACATATAAACAAATTAATAAAACGCGCTGCAAAATTCTCACACATAAACAAATTAAGAAAACGCACTGCAAAATTCTCACATATAAACAAATTAAGAAAACGCGCTGCAAATTCTCACAATTAAACAAATTAAGAAAACGCACTGCAAAATTCTCACAACGCAAACAAATTAAGAAAACGCACTGCAAAATTCTCACATATAAACAAATTAAGAAAACGCACTGCAAAATTCTCACAACGCAAACAAATTAAGAAAACGCACTGCAAAATTCTCACATATAAACAAATTAAGAAAACGCAATGCAAAATTCTCACAACGCAAACAAAGAAAACGCACTGCAAAATTCTCACAACGCAAACAAAGAAAACGCACTGCAAAATTCTCACATATAAACAAATTAAGAAAACGCACTGCAAAATTCTCACAATTAAACAAATTAAGAAAACGCACTGCAAAATTCTCACAATTAAACAAATTAAGAAAACGCACTGCAAAATTCTCACAACGCAAACAAAGAAAACGCACTGCAAAATTCTCACAACGCAAACAAAGAAAACGCACTGCAAAATTCTCACAATTAAACAAATTAAGAAAACGCACTGCAAAATT
>NC_079436.1:58233627-58281127 GCF_903798145.1 Danio aesculapii
CATTTAATTGATTTTTTATACCCAAAGCGCCACGTCCAGGGTGATACAGAGGAGGAACAAAATTACAGTATAAGTGATATTAGAATTAAGTGATATTAGAGATTAAAATGATTTATTTAGCCCACTTTCTGAAAACACAAGACCTAAATAGAGCTCATATTATTCTTCAATAAGAGGTAAACGATCATTTGAGGTCAGTAAGACTGTACTTTTTTCTTAACAAGGACAGGTTGAATTGATAGAAAGTGACACCCTTGAACATTTCTAGAACATTCCTAAATTTAATTTGTTTAAATTCAGCCCATAAAATTGTTACCAACTAAACATTAAACATTTTTTTTAATGCAATGAAATTGGAAATCCTCATGCTCACCTGCCAACCTGTCTTGGGTTTTATTTACATTCGGAACACACATGCGCTATAGGGGAATTGATTAACTAAATTGGCTGCACTGTATGTGTGTGTGTGTGTTAGAGAGAGAGAGAGAGAGAGAGAGAATGAGTGTGCATGGGTGTTTCCCAGCACTAGGTTGCAGCTGGAAGGGCATCTGCTGTGTAAAACATATGCTGGAATAGTTGGCGGTTCATTTCGCTGTGGCGACCACTGATAAATAAGGAACTAAGCCAAAGGAAAATGAATGAATGAATTTTGGTATAAATTAGAAACATTTTAATACATATACATCAATATAAAACATTGGCAGAACGTTTCTAGAATGTTTTTAAGAGGTCAGCCAGGTAACATGAACAATATTCTTGAAACAAATTTATGATTATATTATTTCATGTACCATTTTAGAACCCCCCCCCCCCCCCCCAAGTTAAATGAATGTCGGTTCAAACTTTAAATCGAACATATTGTAAACGTTAAGGGAACGTTACCTTTGAACGTTCTCTGAACATCATCTGAAGTGATGAATTAGTCATTCATTCATTTTCTTTTTGGCTTAGTCCCTTTATTAATCAGGGATCGCCACAGCAGAATGAACCATCAACTTATCCAGCATACGTTTTTACACAGAGGATGCCCTGCCAGCTGCAATCCAGTACCGGAAAACACCAATACAAACCCATATACTATGGACAATTTAGCTTACCCAATTCTTCTATAGTGCATGTGTTTGGACGTTGGGGGAAACCGGAGCACCCAGAGGAAACCCACGCCAACACGAGGAGAACATGCAAACTCCACACAGAAATGCCAACTGCCCTAGCCGAAGCTCGAACCAGCGACCTTCTTACAGTGAGAATGTTTCTGGATTCAAATAGAATATCAGCAGCGAAAATTCTGTCAATGTTAAGAGAACATTCTGACAACGTTCTTTCTTAGACGTTGAGGTTTGACGTACACACACACACACACACACACACACACACACACACACACACACACACACACACACACACACACACACACACAGAGTAGTCAGACTGCATTATGCCACGGTGAAGGAAGTGGCAACTATGCAGGACAAGTTGAGTGCCTTTTTCCTTCAACCACGGGTGGAATTACTCTGTACACACTCACACACACACGAATACACACATGCGTACATTTTATTTTCAGTATTTAGCATACAAACGAGGGAATCCACAGACTCTGTTTCCATCCTGACGAAGAAGCACTTTGTTTTTTACGAAAGGTCATTGTTTTTCTATTTGCTGCGTTTATTTATCGCTTTATTTACGTGTATTTATTTCTCTATGAAGTGTGGCAGGAGCAGTTGGTGACGTTGAACTCCTCCGAAACGCCTCTGGATTCGCACACACACTTCCGCCAGAGCTATTTTTGTGTAATTTACAGTATTCTGGAAGTGTGTGTGTGTGTTTTGCGAGGATCACGTAAAACCCTGAGGTATACCTGCACTGTCAGTGGTCGTCCAATCACAGGCCTCCATCGGTCACATTCACACGACCAATCCGGCGATCCGACCAATCATGTCATTTCACGCTGGCAGGCACGTGTCGACAATGAGAAATTCTGATATACCTCAAACGCTTGTAATGTAAAGGTTATCTGATGAAACAATAACGATGATAGTAGAAGACAATACTGCGAAATAATAGTTTTGGAAATATTGTGACTTGAAGCTTTTTACTGTTCTGTACTGTCCTGTTGAGTTGAGTAGTTTCTTCCTGTTCATTTCGGCATGCTCCCTCAGAAGCAAACGTTTGGGTTTTTAATTTGTTGTAAAGTTGAGGTCAGCGCTTATAATGAACATTTAAGTGGCAACTAGAACAGTACCAAACCTTTTGACCATGGAGTCAAGATTGCCTGAAATTACCCAAAGCCTGTGTAGTAGTTATAGTTCCTTTGAGAAACACCAAAAATCAGCTTTAGAGACCAAAGTGATATCATCAGGCATATTGCTGTATACTTTTGTTGATTTTACTGTTAGATTTCTTTCTCCTTCTCTTAGTTTGATTTACTGAGCCATGTTTCAGTCCGTAGGAAAATGCATTTGGGTTCGATTAGTGTTTGTTGTGCGTGTTCAAGTGATCCTGATATTTAAAAAAGAAAAAAAAAAAAAGGAAAAAAAAACACTGAAAATGAAATCCAGCTCTTCTGTTGTTGGGAAACGCTGGTGATTCTTTTATGCATGGATATTAATCTAACTGTTCAGAGACAGGACGACTCGTACGTCACGGTCAGGGAGAGGCGGGATTCGCCCCAATGCAGGGCTCTATTATTTATTTCATGCACTGGTGTCAAACTCAGTTCCTGGAGGGCCGCAGCTCTGCACAGTTTAGCTTTAAGCCCAATTAAACACACCTCAAACTAATTGAGTCCTTCAGGCTTGTTTGAGGCCTATAGTGAAGCGTGTTGGAACTGTGCAGGGCTGCAGGGTTCGACACCCCTGATTTAATATTTTGTCTATGCTCTAAAATACTAGGTTGTTTTAACCCAACATTGGTCAACTGTGGATAGTTTTAATTAAATTGAAATTTTGCTTTTTAACCCAGTGGTTGAGTTTATCCATATTTGACCCAATGTTGGGTTCAAACAACCCAGCATTAATAAGTAAAAATTACAAAGAAATGTCTGGCTCATATTTTACCCCCCCAAAATAAACGAGCTGTTCTTATAACTAATGTTTCTTTTCGCATCATATCACAAATTATCATACATTTTAAAAATGCTGGGTTGATGAAACTCAATGGTAGGTCAAATATTGACAAACCCAACGTTGGGTTGGGATTAATTTAAATGACATATTTTATCCTAAATTGGTGAGTTTTTCTATATCTAACCCAATGGTTGAGTTTATCCATATTTGACCCACGTTGGGTTGAAACAACCCAGCTTTTTATTTTTCTAATATGTTGGGTCAAATATGGACAAAGACAACAGTCGGGTTAAAATGTGTCATTTAAATGTCATTAAAAAAAATTTACCCAATTTTGGGTTTGTTTGTCCATATGTTACCCAACATTGGGTTAAAACAACACAATATTTTAATAAGTGAATAATACAAAGAAATGTCTGGCTCATATTTTACCCCTAAAATATTTGCATTAAGAAAACAGCTGTTCTTATAGGTAATGCTTTTCGCATCATAGCACAAATCATCAAACATTCAAAAAATGCTGGGTTGTTGTAACTCAATGTTGGGTCAAACATAGACAAACCCAATGTTGGGTTATTTTAAAAATAATTAAATGGCACATTTTAACCTAAATGGCTGAGTTTTTCTATATTTAACCCAATGGTCGAGTTTATATATATTTATATATGACCTAATGTTGAATTAACAAACCCAGCCTTTTTTTTCTAAAATGTTGAGTCAAATATAGACAAAGACAACAATTAGGTTAAATGTGTCATTTAAATTTAATTGAAAAAATGTAAAAAGGTTTGTTTGTCCATGTGTTACCTAACATTGGGTTTAAACAACCCAATATTTTAATAAGTGAATAATACAAACAAATGTCTGGCTCATATTTTACCCCCCCAAAAAAAAAAATCACAAGAAAAAAACATTGCATTAAAACAGGGGTCACCAATCTCGGTCCTGGAGGGCCGGTGTCCCTGCAGGATTTAGCTCCAACTTGCTTCAAAACACCTGCCTGGGTGTTTCAAGTATACCTGGTAAGACCTTGATTAGCTTGTTCATGTTTGATTAGAGTTGGAGCTAAAATCTGCAGGACACCGGCCCTCCAGGAACAAGTTTGGTGACCCCTGTATTAAAAAAAACAACCAAAAAGCTGTTCTTCTAGGTAATGTTTTTCGCATCATAGCACAAATCATTATACATTCTAAAAATGCTGGGTTGTTGTAACTCAATGTTGGGTCAAATACAGACAAAGTTTTGTTTTGTTAGTTTGGTTGTTTACACATTTTATCCTAAATGGCAGAGTTTTTCTTTATTTAACCCAATGATTGGGTTTATTCATATTTGACCCACTTTGGGTTCTAACAACCCAGAATTTTATTCTAAAATGTTGAGTCAAATATAGACAAAAACAACAATCGGATTAAAATGTGCCATTTAAATGTAATTGAAAAAATCCATCCGCTTTTGGGTTTGTTTGTCCTTGTGTTACCTAACCTATAATTAGCCCATTGCTTGGTTCCAACAACCAAGTATGTTTTAGAGTGTAT
The DNA here is from genome assembly GCF_903798145.1 of Danio aesculapii. Classification (NCBI taxonomy): domain Eukaryota; kingdom Metazoa; phylum Chordata; class Actinopteri; order Cypriniformes; family Danionidae; genus Danio; species Danio aesculapii. The sequence continues at coordinate 58,238,231 of NC_079436.1, forward strand.
TACTTAAAATAATAATAATGCACTCTAAAATATACTAGGATGCTGTAACCCAATGCTAGGTCAAACATAGACAAACCTAATGTTGGATTATTTTTTAAAATTACATTTAAATGACACTTTTTAACCCAAATTGCTGAGTTTGTCCATATTAAACCCAATATAGCGTTACAACAACCCATTATATTTTAGAGTGCACTACTAAAAATAATAATGCACTCTAAAATACACTGGGTTTTTGTAAATGCTGGGTCAAACAAAGCAAACCCAAACCCCAATGTTAAGTTTGTCCATATTTTACTCAGTGTTGGGTTATGACAACTCAGCATTTTGTTATATTCAAGTTATTATTAATCATTTAAATTCTTGAATTAATATAACTCGTGCTATGATGTGAAAAGAAACATCACTTATAGGAAACGCTCTATTTTCTTGATGCTAAATATTTGTTCTGGTGTTTTAAATACAAGAATTCTTGTGCAGTTTGATTTCACATCTCTTCAGATTGTGAGTGTAATACGAGCTGGACATATTCTTGCCTGGTTTTTAAGATTCACCTTTTTTTTTAATCTGTCCATTCCTATTTGGTTAAGGATGCAGACGTTTCTCTCTCACATAAACAACAGGCATTGTTTGAAATCTCCCAGTGTGTGGAGATCCGAAACCCCTGCGGGCGAATCCTCCTCCTTCCTCTGGTACCAGAGAATCAATCAGAACCATGTGTCTTTGTGATGGTAGAAGACAATCAATTTCCAATAAGGAGAAGAACAAAAGACGAGAAAAGAGCGCTAGAGAGACGGTCACTGTAAAGGCTCGAGACTGGGAAAGAAACGCTGTGAGCCATGAATGCAGCTGTGCGTTTAAACGCTCCACGCTTCTGAAAGCATAATATAGATTTTCCTTGCAGATTGCCATGGTAACTGTATTGCAGAACAGCTCTGATTTTAGTCATTTTCCACAGAGGCTTTTAGACACAAGCAGCTTGATCCATGGGTTAATTCACTCCAAAATGTCATCATTTACAACCCTTGTGCTCTTCCAAATGCACATGATGCCTGAATTCACTGTACGCAGGGTTGCCAGGTCTATATACTAAAAACTGGCCCACGTAACTCAAAATATATTACCCTACAATGCCCAAAATACATATTTTACAAGTTCTTGTAACACATTAAACAAGGTTTTAACCATGAACACCAATGTTTAGGTGGACTGATCATTTGCATTTGAGTTTTACAAATCCTGTGGTTAAATCATGGTTAGTGCAGAAAAAGCATGGTTAATTTGTTGTTACATTGGTTTTTGATTTTTATTTGTACCAGGGTTTCTACAGGTTTCATCAAGTCCAATTTAAGACTTTTTAAGACCAGTATGAGTTGAATTTCAGACTCACACATGGCTAAACGGTAAGGATTTTTTCTAATGGCCCAATTGAAACAAAAAAACAAACATTAAAAATAGATGTTATTGTAAGGAAGATAATCCATATTGGTAAACTTTTATTGAACCTTTTATTGAGGTAAAATGTTAGTGATTGGATGGGTGTGAGCCTGATTGGGTAGCTTTATATAAACATAGGAAAATTAAGAACTGTTTAAAATTAAGACCTACAACACAATATTTAAGTAAGTTTAAGACCCAAATGTTTGTTTTTCAAATTTAAGACATTATAAGACTTTTTAAGACACCGCAGATACCCTGTGTGCACAATAAAATCATAAAATTAATAAATAAAAAATACTGGGTTATTTCAACCAAAATTGAGTAAAATATAAACAACCCCAAATGTTGGGATGGTCGTTGACATTTAAAAAAAAATAATAAAAAAAAACAGAACAGCATTTTATTTTGAAATAACCCAGCATTTTTTTTAAGTGTAGTAAAACCATGGTTAAATGTCTCTATATAAAAACTAAGAAATAATTAATGGTCATGAATAACTACACTGAAAAAAGTGTTGCATGCAAACCTGTTGCATTTGTGTTATTTGTGTTAATTTAAAAAAACAAATTAAATTGCTCAATATTCAACTTAATTTGTTTGTTTATATTCAACACAAATAAATTGTTTACAACCACTTAACGTAAAAAAACTTGATTAAATCTAAGGAATCATCTTTGAATAATTTTTTTCAGTGTACATATAAATCATGTTTTTCCAACAGTAACCATTATATTTGTGTTAAATCTGTGATTATAAAAGTGGTAAATAATTCAAAGGAAAAAATATGCTTACTACACTTTTACTAAGTTAAAATCATGGTCTTCTTTCGTTAGGGTCGCAGGAATCATAAACAGTGTTTTCATAAAGGAATTTAAGGCTCAGTGATTCTCCTTTCCAAATCTTATTATTAATAGACAAAATACTACAGTCAAATTAAAACGATGGACTATTTAAAACTTTTAACTTGTTGGGGAAAACCTGCGGTGATGATTTTAAAGTAAATTCCCAGGGAAAACCGTGGACATGGCAAGTCGTATTGTTAAAATTTGCCGAAAAGAAAATCAGGGAAAAAAAATATGCTTACTACACTTTTACTATATTAAAATCATGGTTAACTTTTGTTAGCGTAGAAGGAATCATGAACAGTTTGCTTTCAGAAAGAAATTCAAGGCAGCGATTCTCCAACCCAAATCTTATCATTGACAGACAAAATATTTCAGTCAAATTAAAATGATGGACTATTTAAAACCTTTGTTTGCTCGGAAAAAATCCGCGGTGACGATTTCAAAGTAAATTTCGCGGGAAAACCGTGGACACGGCAGTAGGCATGGGACAATAACCATTTTCAAGGTATACAACTCAAGGTTTTAAAACCAACCACAATTTTCTGTAATACCGTTCCTAAGGTATGTGTAAAATTTTTTATTTATTTATTTTAGTTTTTTTAGGACAACAGTATCTCCAGCAGAAAAAATATCCAAAGATGCCATTTTAAATTGTAAAGAAATCCATGTTTTTGAAACAAATGTAATGTAATGTAATGTGTATTTATATAGCGCATTTATTGTGTATGGCCATACACCCAAATCGCATCACAATGATGAGGGGGGTCTCTCGACACCACCACCAGTGTGCAGCATCCACATGACAACGGCGCCAGTGCGCTGACCACACACCAGCTATTGGTGGAGTGGAGAGACAGTGATAGAGCCAAATGAAGACAGCAGAAGTCAATTATTCATTTGAATTATATAGCCTGACATGTTTACTGCTCCAAAATATTATAAATATTAAAAAAATAAAATTTTTGTTTTCAATGAGGAAAAAAAGTTTTTGTTTTTTACTCAGACAATTAAAACAGGAATATATATTAGAGCAGTAATCACATCACCGTGATATTTATCATACCGTCAGAATCTTATACCGGCCCATGCCTACATGGCAAGACCTATTGTTAAAATTTGCCAAAAAGAAATTCAAGGGGGAAAAAAAATGTGCTTACCACACTTTTACTATATTAAAATCGTGGTTAACTTTCGTTATGGTTGAAGGATTCATAAACAGTTATTTTCATAAAGGAGTTCAAGCCTCAGAGACTCTCCTTTCTAATAGAGGTAAAGTTGGTTTTATATTCGCACTTAATAATATAATTTCATAAAAGTATTATTTGCAAACTCTAAATCGCGAAATCATATTAGCAGCCTATGACTATCAAAGTACAACATTGTTTACAGTCAAATAAACAGTGTTAATGTTGTCTAAAGTCACACTTGCATGCATATTCTGATCGATTATTCAAAGTAACATGGTAAACAATACAGAGGCTCCTAAATGAACGAACGTGCGAATATAAAACCAACTTTACCTCTATTCCTTTCTAAACCTTATTATTGACAGATAGAATATTTCAGTCAAATTAAATTGATTGGCTATTTAAAGCCTTTATCTGCTCGGAAAAGACCCGTGGTGATGATTTAAAGTGTGGACATGGCAAGGCCGACTGTCAAACTAGGGGTGTACATTTTCCTTTAAAAAAACACGATTTTACATCAAGAAACTGCTAGACATATGAAACACTGAACTGCTGTTTACCTGTGTTGAATTTGATCCATCTGAACAGACGAGCGCTGCACTGAAAGCTATGCAAACACCTTTCTGAAGAAACCAGTTCCTCCTCGCGTTCCCGCCAACTTCCTCTCGAAGGACGTCATCCTCACGTGACTCAGGGTGTTGTGAGGAGATCCCAATAAAATATAATATTATCTACCATTTCCCCCCTGAAAAGTGCATACGCTTAACACTTCTAAACCTGATATTTGTTTCTGTCCATTCTAAGCAACTAAGAAAACAAGATAATCGAGGGAATGTCATCTGTTTGGCTTTGAATATATCGGTCAGATTTTAAGTCAGTCAGTGGAATTTGGCGGGAGAAATGCTGTGAATATGACGAACAAAAAATCTGCATGGTAATGGAGTTTAACACAACTTGTTTACTAAAAAAAGCTGCTTGTTTGTGTGAGCACTTCTATATGATTGAAACTCCAACATTTCACTAAATTACCAAATAATAATCAACAATAATAATATAAACATTTAATCTAATGAAAAATACGTTTTTAATTTGAAGTAGGGATATTTCACATCCAATGATAAATGGAGTCCGTCAGATTTAAGTTTGATATTTATTCAAAAATAATTTGTAATACCACAGTATTATTAAATAGAAGTTTACCGCAGCTGCTTTCCCTCGTGTTTTGGCTCTGAGTGTTTTATTTCCCCGTCTCGATCTCAATAGTTATGAACTGTACAGTATATCTTACAGTATGCTCATATGTTGAGTCCTTTGGAGGTGGCTAAACCTGTGTAAACTGTTATAGAACATCAATGAACTAAAAAGAAAAGTATTGGTAAATACAATTGTGTGTTTTGAATAATTAAGTCAATAAAAAAAATTGGGAAAAAAAAGTTTCATCTTTTTGTGTGAAAGAAACTGTTGTGCTGCAGCGACACCTAGTGGTGTAACAAATAACGCACAATTTTGGTCTCTGTAGGCCTGGAAAAAACTACATTATGTTCTACACTTACAATGCATTTTACATTATATACATTATGACAAAATATTTGATTAATTTAATGAATTATAAAGCTATTTTTTCTTTCAAAACAGTCAGTGATTATTTATTTATTTATTAATGTTTAATTCAATTCATGTTTATTCATGTAGCGCTTTTCACAATGTAGATTGTGTCAAAGCAGCTTAACATAGTTCAAGTAAAGTCCAGACTTGTTGAAGTTCGGTTTAGTTCAGTTCATTGTGGTTTAAATTTCACTGCTGAAAGTTCTAACACTGTAGAGCAAATCCACCAAGCTTCACAAGTCCCGATCCAAGCAAGCCAGTGGTGACAGTGAAAACTTCACCAATTGACAAAGTGAAGGGGGAAAAAAACACCTTGAGAGAAACTAAGCTATGTTGGGCACGACCATATTTCTTCTGGCCAGACTTCCTGTGTGGAGCTGCAGTCTAGGCGCCGGAGGCTGGAGAAACTAGACGTCCATCGTGGAGAAGCTGCAGGGCTGAGTAGGGCAATGTAACTGAATATTATTATGAGCTCAATTGCATTATTATAAACACATATAAATACAATGTAAACAAATAACACCTATACAATAACATAACTATTAAAACATACTGCACTAGATACAAATTGGCATTTTAGAATTATTATTAATAACTATTATTTCTTTATAGTTTTCTTTTATAATTTTTATTTGACTTTGAACGTGGCATGGTTGTTGGTGCCAGACGGGCTGGTCTGAGTATTTCAGAAACTGCTGATCTACTGGGATTTTTATGCACAACCATCTCTAGGGTTTACAGAAAATGGACTGAAAAAGAGATAATATCAAGTAAGCGGCAGTTCTGTGCCTTTGTCAGAGGAGAATGGCCGGTTGTTGCTAGATTGGATATGGTTGCGGCCGGAAGTTAACAAGAATAATTTGGGTTATTTATTAAATTTCCCATTTATTGTATTTTATTAACATCAACCTCCACCCCAATTCTAAATCCAACCATCACAGTAAAGTAAAAACAGTAGTTGTACCGAGTATTATTTATTCTATCTATTACATTACCCAATAAATTGAATTTTTAACGTCTACCCCCACCCCAACCCTAAACCCAACCGTCCCAGTAATGTAAAAATATTAATAATTGTTATACAGTGTCATAAAAAATGCTGATATATTTATGTGCATATCGCACTTCCGGCCGGCTGTGTATCCAATCTAGACTTTGCCGGAATGGCCAGACTGGTTCCAGCTGATAGAAAGGCAACAGTAACTCAAATAAGCACTCGTTACAACCGAGGTCTGCAGAAGAGCATCTCTGAACACACAACACGTCCAACCTTGAGGCGGATGGGCTACAGCAGCAGAAGACCACACCGGGTGCCGCTCCTGTCAGCTAAGAACAGGAAACTGAGGCTACAATTCACACAGGCTCACCAAAACTAGACAATAGAAGATTGGAGAAACGTTGCCTGGTCTGATGAGTCTCCATTTCTGCTGCCACATTCAGATGCTCGGCTCACAATTTGGCCTCAACATGAAAGCATGGATCCATCCTGCCTTGTATTAGCGGTTCAGGCTGGTGGTGGTGTAATGGTGAGGGGGAGATTTTCTTGTCACATTTTGGGCATATTAGTATCAATTGAGCATCGTGTCAACGCCACAGCCTACCTGAGTATTGTTGCTGATCATGTCCATCCCTTTATGACCACAGTGTCTCCATCTTCTGATGGCTACTTCCAGCAGGATAACGCACCATGTCATAAAGCGCCAATCATCTCAGACTGGTTTCTTGAACATGACAATGAGTTCTCTGTACTCAAATGGCCTCCACAGTCACCAGAGCTCAATCCAATAGAGCACCTTTGGGATGTGGTGGAACGGGAGATTGGCATCATGGATGTGCAGCCGACAAATCTGCAGCAACTGTGTGATGCTATCATGTCAATATGGAGCAAAATCTCTGAGGAATATTTCCAGTACCTTGTTGAATCTATGCCATGAAGGATTAAGCCAGTTCTGAAGGCAAAATCAACCTGGTACTTGTAAGTTGTACCTAATAAAGAGGCCAGTAAGTGTATATAAGTCCTTTTTTTTCCAGAAATGGTTCAAAATGAACATGTGCCATGTATGTTTTATGACCATTTTAGTGCTGTTGAACAAATACATGATCAGAAACACACACACACACACACACACGCGCGCACACGCGCACACACGCACACACACACACACACGCACACACGCACACACACACGCACACACACACGCACACACACACACAGTTAGACAAGAACAAACAAGAAACAGTCAGGACAGTGAAAAGGGTACAACATGCTTTTATGAATAAAAGACCTTTCTCTTTTTTACGAGACAAACAGTATAAAACAAACATATGCATAGAAAATAACAGATAAACAACATTCATACACATTATAATGGACACGACCGGGTAACTGCGAGATTGGATGGAAAAAATAAATCAAGCTGAAGACTGCATTTCCAGACTGACTCTCGTTCATCATGTGCTATAAAGATCATAAACACACACGATGAGCAAATAAAAGCGACGTGCATGAAAATGGCACATCAGAGGTTCACATTTCACCTGAAATATCTGGAATAGAGCTCAATAACTCTTTATCAGTGCCACTGAATGCCCACAAATAGGAACAGAAATCATGTCTCATTGCAAAAGCAAGCAAAAGACAAGAATATATTGCTTTATAGTAAGAATGTCAGGCATATATATTCCCATATACCTGACTGAAATATTCACAAACTCAGTCTGAATGCTGTGAAAAATCTCACAGGATTATGGCTCATACTCATTTAACATGAGTCAAACAGTGTTCTCATCCAATCTCACAGTGAACATAAAGACATCAGATGATTTTTTTACACAAGTGCACAGGGAGTGTTTGGCAGGTTTAGGGATTTATAATGTCATTAAATGTAAAGAAATGCATGCAGAGATCTCAAATGGAGACTGTCTGAAGAATAGCATTCCTGAATCTAAATTATTACAAGTAGAAATATCAACAATTGTTGAGTTTCTTTTCACATCACAGTCAAATCTGAACACTTTAAAAAGGCTGATTTTACAGCACTAAGTCTAATTTTGTTTTTGTGTCATCAAATATATTTAATATCCGTGACTGAGATCAGAGTCACAGGCATAGGCTATTGAACGTTTCATGACCATAAAGGTAGAAAATAATTTCTGCCTTTAACAATGACACTTTCTGTCATGTATATTATGGACTAACAGTCATTTTTTATACATATATATATCTGCATAAAACTATTCTCGAGCATTTATGGCAGAACGGAGAACCTGGATATTCTCAATGTTTTGGCTGTTTTCCGCTAGATGGCAGTACAGTTACATGACAAAATCACCTCAGAGTAATAAAAACAACGTTCCCGTTTTCCAAAATCTTGTTCAGAGCAAATAAAACACGCATTAAGATCATCTAATAATACAGTACAGTTCCCTCAAGCACATTTAAAGTAGCTTTTCATTTCACACGTGGAAATAAATGATTATCATGAACGACTGAATCGTGACCTCCATTCCAGGCGAAATCTCTTCAGTAGCAAAACAAAACAAGAAATTAGAGATTCTTTCAGGTTAAATAATGTTGAAATCAACGTTAGTATAACCAGATAAACAATAACCAGCTGCAACCTTGCGATTGATGTTGCTAGTTATTGTTGATGCTAATTGTTTACTGCTAAGTGCTGACCCACGTGAACAAATACTTTAATAGCCTAATTTATAGTAGTAGTATTGCGTTTTTGAACAATACTATAGTATAGTACTTGAATTAATCTGTTGTGGTAATTCTTGCATTCTTTACAACCATTATAAAGCTACAATACATCACAGTTTACTGTAGTAAAAATATAGAATATAGAAGCATACGTTCTTTATTGCAGTCGATCACTAGTATGCTGTAGCATTCATTAAAGTGCTGTATATACTAAAATATACAAAATATATAGCATAATACACTATAGTGTTGTTCAAAAACACGGTTTACTATAAATGACTATAGTTGTTTTTCATAATCACAACACATCCCTGCTGAAAAAAAAAACAGCTTAAATCAGCCTAGGCTGGTTAGCTGGTTTTAGCTGGTTGACCAGTCTGGTTTTAGTGGGGTTTTGGCCATTTCTAGGCTGGTTTCCAGCTATTTCCAGCCTGGTTTTAGCTGGTCAGGCTGGAAGATGACCAGCTAAACTAGCTTGACCAGCCTAACCAGGCTGAAAGCCCAGCCAAAACCAGCTATGTGCAGCTTAAACCAGGCTGGTCAAGGTGGTTTTAGTTGGTCATTTTCCAGCCTGACCAGCTAAGACCAGGCTGGAAATGGCTGGAAACCAGCCTGGAAATTTCCAAAACCACTGTAAAACCAGGCTGGTCAACCAGCAAAAACCAGCCAACAAGCATAGGCTGGTTTAAGCAGTTTTTTTCAGCAGGGATAGTCTAACTTGAGAAATGTTGTCATGTAATAAATACATTATTCAAGCATTAAACTCAATGTGGGTCAGAAGCATATAATGAGATCTATTAGTGAACTTCAGATTTTTCAGTTGCTCTAAATTGGAGAGAAACGTGGCCTGTTCATTGTGCATCATCAAGCACAGGCGACAAGCGTTTGTGTGAATCAATACGAGACGGTGGAGGAGACCAGACTGTTGAGGGGCCCGGGGACTGAAAGACCTAGTTTCTGGAGATGAGAAGGGCATCTGCTCCACCGCCTGGGCTAACGAGTGAACACACTCTCGGCTTCAACACCACAACAAGTAGGAAGTCACAAAGCAGATCCTGCTGGAGAGCTGGTGAGACAGCAGAGCTTTTATTGGACATGCTATCTTTCATATGAAGGATGAATTGAAGTGTGGCTGTGTTCAGAATGACACTCATACTGTTCCCTCCAGCATAAAACATGTACACTGTCTCATTATGCAAAGAATCCCTAAAAAGCGAACATGAAAAAAATACTATAGTATTTTATAGTAATTTCACTATTATTTTAGGGTATTTTATTGTAAATATGGTGTTTTTGAACCATAATATAGTAAAGTACTTCTGTTGTGGTGATTCTATAATTGCTATGGTATTACAACAACTATGGCAATTGATCTGTTGTGATTCTATAGTTGCTATGGTTAACAACAACTACTGTTATTGATCTGTTGTGGTGATTCTATAGTTGCTATGGTAACACAACAACTACTGTTATTGATCTGTTGTGGTGATTCTATAGTTGCTATGGTAACACAACAACTATCATAATTAATATGTTGTGGTGATTTTATAGTTGCTACGGTTACAACAGTTATAGTAATTGATGTATTGTGGTAATTCTATAGTTGCTATGGTAACACAACAACTATCGTAATTGATCTGTTGAGGTGATTCTACAGTTGCTGTGGTAATACAACAACTATCGTTATTGATCTGTTGTGGTGATTCGATAGTTGCTATGGTAATACAACAACTATCGTTATTGATCTGTTGTGGTGATTCGATAGTTGCTATGGTAATACTATCGTAATTGATCTGTTGAGGTGATTCTACAGTTGCTATGGTAATACAACAACTATCGTTATTGATCTGTTGTGGTGATTCAACAGTTGCTATGGTAAAACAACAACTATCGTTATTGATCTGTTGTGGTGATTCTATAGTTGATATGGTAATACAACAACTATCGTTATTGATCTGTTGTGGTGATTCAATGGTTGCTATGGTAATACAACAACTATCGTTATTGATCTGATGTGGTGATTCTATAGTTGCTATGGTAACACAACAACCATCATAACTGATCTGTTGTAATTATGTAATTGCTATAGTAACATAAGAACTACAATAATGGATCTGTTGTGGTAATTCTGTAGTTGCCATGGTAACACAACAACTATCGTAATTGATCTGTTGAGGTGATTCTGCAGTTGGTATGGTATTACAACAACTATCGTTATTGATCTGTTGTGGTGATTCGATAGTTGCTATGGTAATACAACAACTATCGTTATTGATCTGTTCTGGTGATTCTATAGTTGTTATGGTAACACAACAACTATCGTAATTGAACTGTTGTGGTGATTCTATCGTTGCTATGGTTACAACTTTAAATATTGATTTGTTGTGGTAATTCTATAGTTGCTATGGTAACACAAGAACTATAATAATTGATCAGCTGTGGTAATTCTATAGTTGCTATGGTAACACAAATAAATGACCCAATACTGCAGTATTATATAACTACAAGATATATTGTACAACAATACACCACAGTTTACTGTAGTAAAAATTAAGTATATTACAACTAATCAGCTAATACTACAGTGTTACATAGCATTTGTTAACAGAGTTCTAAATACTATAATGTATACAGTATAATACACTTTACTATAGTAAAAGTTCAAAAAGACTATAGTATTTAATATGAATTAGTATTTTTGTCATGTGGGAAATGGCAATGCACTGACAATGTAGCACCATTTAAAACATTTATATCTGCATACGTTCACATACTATTTGAACCAAAAATAAATAGTAAGCACTGGTATGCAGCAGTATGTACAGTGTAGAATGGTTGTATTCCATTCTGAACACAGTCAATGTGATTGAGCATATTTGACCTCCTAATAAGATTTAAAAAAAGCATAATGCATCCTTATTAAAAGTGCACCAAAAGCAACTTTTAAAAACGCTTTTGAACACACTTGCAGCCAATCAGCTGTAAGGGCGTCTAGTAATGAGTGCGGATATAAAGAAAAGGGGCGTGGTCATATTGGGTTATGGGCATGTTTTGTGCTTTCAAAATATTAACATCATTTGGCACAAAAATAATTAGTGCACTTTTAATGCTGTGACATTGATGTTTGTAGCGACAGAAGCTCTGGATTTATGGAGGTCACAGACAGGGGGCGCAGTCGAGCTCAGATGGACAGAAGTGAACGTGTGATTGACGTATTGCTGTTCTTTCTGCTTGAGGAACCATCAGACTGAATAAGAGCAAATAACAGACTCGGAGAACTGGCACATTTCATACAAACAGAGATTTCATGTGTTATGTAAATGCCTGATGCTGTGTTTTTCTCTAAGGGTTGAGCACAATTCATTCTCAACTGAACTGAGACGCCTTTTTAGATCACAGTACAAACTGCAGGATGCAGAATTGCAATAGAGAATTTAGTTTATGTGTTTTATATATATATACATACACATATAAACATATACATATATATATATACATATATATATATATACATATATATATATATATATATACACATACACACACACATATATATATATATATATAAATAAACATATACATACACATATACATATATATAAATAAACATATACATACACATACACATATACATATATATATATATATATATATATATATATATATATATATATATATATATATATATATATATATATATATATATATATATATATATATATATATATATATATATATACACACACACACATTTATATATACATATAAATACACACACACACTCACATACATATAATATATATATATATATATATACTAATTTAAATAAATACAAATTGCTAAACAGTAAGGTTTAGATGGCTGAGAATTTTTTAAGTGAACAAATAGGTATAATTAGCCACCGAATATTTATGAAATGCAATTAAAGATGCATGTAAATTCAATATCCCAATTCAGCATCCTGTGCGCTAAAACACTGTCAATTCAAATCCACATTTACACAAAGTCTTAAATTCAGCATTTTCCTCCTCATCATCAGGCATTCTGCATACATACAATGTGCGTTTAACTCAGAAAAGGGCACAGACATGTTGAGTATATGCTCCAGAATACTTCACAAGTGCTTTCTAGCACAAATAATCTCCAGTTTTCTGATTAGTAGAGTCCAGAGGAGTGTGTTGAGATGAAGGGGAGTGTGAAGAGGAGGCCGGATGATCCCGGCTGAGCCTCCGATCTCTCGTTCTACCATCATCACCACACCTAAACACAGTGACTGACTGCACGCCTACAGGCTAACGCTAACAGAAAGAGCTAAAGCTAACCAAAAAACAACCCATCGAGAACACCGAAGCACAGGCCACAAGGACAACATCTACGACACGACCACGACTGATGATGTCGGTGAGGTCTGAGAACAACCAGCTAATGCTTCCGAACCAAACGAACAAACGGCGAAGGGTCACAAAAAAAACCTGATATGTTTCACCTGGATTAGCATCTGTCCTGCTTTCAGGAGAGCAAATACAGGCAAAATGGCTGGACGTCATACACTCAAAACATGACGATTGATGTTTGTTCAAACTACTTATTTGAAATAAGCTGAAACAAAACAAATCTTGAGGTTTTTGGGGGGACAATCTAATCGTTTTATGTTCAATCCACTTTAATAACAGTGTTTCTGCAAGTTTCACCAACTTAAATCTAAGACATTTTAAAAGCATTATTAATTAAATTTTAGACTTATACAGGACTAAATGCTAACGCATCGCTAAGTTAAGAAAGATTTTCACTTTTCCCATCAAAAATTATATTATAATTTTATAAGCCTGATTGGCCTACAATTGTGTCTTTGAGATTTAAGACTTGTTAAGACCCAGCAGGCACCCTGTATTAAGTTAACTTAACTCCTTCATGTTGCCCCAACATTTACATTTACATTTAGCAGACACTTTTGTCCAAATTGACCTACAATTGAGGATCAAATAAATATTTCCAACATAAATAGATTTTGTGCCATTTTTTACAGTGTCCTGCGTTCTAATCAGACTAATATCAGTTTGTGTATAGGGGATTGTTGAACTCTCGATAAGCTGAGTATTGTATATTTCTACTGTCGTCTAAGAATAATTAGCTTCACTGTGAGTCTCAGTCGATTATGTAAGTCATGCTAAATGGAGCATCAAAAATTATATTTGTTTTCCCCCAAAGCCTTTGACTGTGATGAAGATCATCATAACAGCATTTTGGTATATAATAAACAATAAAACTTGAGTATAACAGCTGATGACAATAACAACTGTATCAATCTTGTTCTTTTTAAAATTACTAAAGCACATTTTACTAGAAAATCATAAATCAGGTTTTCCAATTTAAAATAAATAATAAAATTTGACTTTAATGGTGTTTAAGAGAGCTGTTTATAATTTTGGGTTGGATTATTTTTCTTCAATCCCCAGTTTTTAAACCTAATAATATCCGGTAAAGGGATTTCCAATGAAAGCTATAGCTTTGATTGTTGATTAATGTACACTGCCCCTTTTTTGTGAAATAAATCAATATTAAAAAGGAAGAAATTAAACTCTCCACCGAATGCGAGTGACATCCAGCACATTTGACTGTATTTGTTATAATGCACACAGACACTGGGGACCTGTACCATGATGGTGGTTTAACAAATTCAGGATTATAGCATTAGTTTTGAGTTGACAAAACCAAACCAGAGCAATCAGGCTTTGTCGGTACCATGAAGCTGATCAACTTTCTCTGTTAACTCAAATGGGACATCAGTAGCAAACAGCCAATCACAGGCCTTAAAACTTATAGATGCTGTGATTGGAATGTTTACAAATTTAAATTAATTTCTATATTATAAACGATATATAGTTACCTTTAATTTAGAACAAGCAAGGCTGGGAGAGTATCTTTGAGTCGTCCCACTTTGCGCACAGCTGACTGGTTGAATCTTAACTTGCAATCTTTAAACGAGAATATAGCCTAAACATAACTTGAACATTGCCTGAACATAACCTCAACATAACCAGACCATAGCTAGAACATAACCAGAACATAGCCTGAACATGACCAGAACATAACCTAAACATAGCCTTAACAATAATCAGAACATAACCAGAGCATTGCCTGAACATAACTAGCACATAGCTAGAACACAGCCTGAACATTACCTCAACATAACCGGAACATAGCGTGAACATAATCAGAACATAAAAAGAACATAACCAGAACATAGCGTGAACATAAAAAGAACATAACCAGAACATAGCCTGAACATAACTAGAACATAGCGTGAACATAAACAGAACATAGCTAGCACATAGCCTGAACGTAACCAGAACATAGCTAGCACATAACCTTAACATAACCAGAACATAGCATGAACATAGCCTAAACATAACCTGAACAGAAAAAGAACATAGACTGAGTCATGTTACTTTGTGCACAGCTGATTGGTTGAATCTTAGCTTGCAATCTCTAAACCAGAACATAGCCTGAACATAACCTCATCATAACCAGACAATACCTAGAACATAACCAGAACACAGCCTGAACATGACTAGAAGATAGCTAGAATATAGTCTGAACATTACTCCAACATAACCAGAACATAGCATGACCATAAACAGAACATAACTAGCACATAGCCTGAACATAAACTGAACATAACCAGAACATAGCATGAACATAAACAGAACATAACTAGCACATAGCCTGAACATAAACTGAACATAACCAGAACATAGCATGAACATAAACAGAACATAACTAGCACATAGCCTGAACTTAAACAGAACATAATCAGAACAAAGCTAGCACATAGACTGAACATAAACTGAACATGACCAGAACATAGCTAGCACATATCCTGAATGTAACCAGAACATAGTCTGAACATAACTAGAACATAGCCTAAACATAACTAGAACATAAACAAAACATAGTCTGAACATTACCAGAACATAACCTGAAGATAAACATAATATAACAAACCTAACCTGATCATAACCAGACTTAAAGCAGGTTAGTCAAGCAGTTCAAGTTAAACCATGGCTAAAGATTGATTAAAGTCAAGCAATCTTCATGGTCCCTAAAAAAAAACATGATTGGTGCAAACTAAACCAAAACCTGACTAGCTTATCCAGCTTCACGGTACAGGCCCCAGGACAGGTGAGTTTAAGATAAACATTCTTTGTTTATGGCTCTTGTAGCTTATTGGCATCTGTTTTCCACAGATTCTGTTGCGATTTCTGTTGATGTTTTTCAAAACACCCAAAATAAAATTAAACAAATAAATAAAAAACAATTCAGTGTACAAAAGAACCACATTTGAACTGAACGATATAAATATAATAAACACAGAATACCCTCTACAGTCAAAGACACATGGACTAGATGGGTGACAGGGTTTATGTAGATCCGTGGTCTCCAGCCAGGGACCCTCCCTCATTGAGGCCCAGTCGGGCGGCAGGAAATTACATCATGGGGGGTTTTAGACTGGGCAGGAGAAGCAAAGACGTTCACACACCGGCCGCAAAAAAACCAAGAGTGTCAGCACCGCAGAACAACAGGCCGATCTGTGCTTTACACCGTTCAACATCAGCTTATGCATCTAACACTATATCCTATAAACCTTATTATTATATGTGCATGAATAATAATGAATGACGCATGATAAATGATGGAGTAGAAAAATAAAATGGCCACTTTACTATAAGGTTCCATTTAATCGAAGCATTATTAAATAACAATGCATTTGTTAAAGCGTTTGTCGATGTTAAAAGCAGATTTCATAGTCAGGTTTTATAATAACACTTCGCAGTAAGGTCTTGTTTAATTATAAAACACATTAATTTTAGTTAATGAACTGTTACATTTATTATTGTTCGTTGTTTATGGTGCATTAATTATTAAACTTCATTAATGAATTTGAACAATGAGTTTTTAGCAATGCAATTATATAAACAAATTTAGATTTTAGCAATGCAATTATATAAGCAAATTTTGATTTTAGCAATGCAATAATATAAGCAAATTTAGATTTTAACAATGCAGTTATATAAACAAATTTTGATCATAGCAATGCAATTATATAAGCAAATTTTGATTTTAGCAAGGCAATAATATAAGCAAATTTTGCATTTAATAATGCAAATATATAAGCAGATTTAGATTTTAGCAATGCAATTATATAAGCAAATTTAGATTTTAGCAATGCAATTATATAAGCAAATTTAGATTTTAGCAATGCAATTATATAGGCAAATTTAGATTTTAGCAATGCAATTATATAAGCAAATTTAGATTTTAGCAATGCAATTATATAAGCAAATTTAGATTTTAGCAATGCAATTATATAAGCAAATTTAGATTTTAGCAATGCAATTATATAAGCAAATTTAGATTTTAGCAATGCAATTATATAGGCAAATTTAGATTTTAGCAATGCAATTATATAAGCAAATTTAGATTTTAGCAATGCAATTATATAAGCAAATTTAGATTTTAGCAATGCAATTATATAGGCAAATTTAGATTTTAGCAATGCAATTATATAGGCAAATTTAGATTTAAGCAATGCAATTATATAAGCAAATTTAGATTTTAGCAATGCAATTATATAAGCAAATTTAGATTTTAGTAATGCAATTATATAAGCAAATTTAGATTTTAGCAATGCAATTATATAGGCAAATTTAGATTTTAGCAATGCATTTATATAAGCAAATTTAGATTTTAGTAATGCAATTATATAATCAAATTTTGATCATAGCAATGCAATTATATAAACTAATTTTGCAGTCAATTAACCAATTTTTGATTTT
This sequence comes from Danio aesculapii, assembly GCF_903798145.1. Taxonomy (NCBI): domain Eukaryota; kingdom Metazoa; phylum Chordata; class Actinopteri; order Cypriniformes; family Danionidae; genus Danio; species Danio aesculapii. The sequence goes on from NC_079436.1 coordinate 58,255,851, forward strand.
AAGAATTTATTAATATTAAATTCTTGCAATTAACCTCAGGATTAACAAATGCAAATATTAACTAACAGAACCAAGCAGTAAAAGTGACCAATAAAATATGATTTAGCAGTGTTATTGCACACAGACGGAGCATGTTTTATGAATTAGAAAGTGAATGAGAGTGCAGGATCTATTGCTGTGATTATCTATGGCTCAAGTGTCTGCGTGTGCATGCATGTTGTTCTCAATGGTGACGTTCATGGTCTCGACACCCGTCTGCCTCCCCCCATGAAGGCCAGCGGTTATCGGCATGTGCGTGAACCGTGGCTGAAGCAGGGGATTATGGGTAAATAATGCCCCTGTCCTCCTCAGCCTGGTTCACACACTGTAAAACCCTCAGAAGCAAGATTTCAGGCTTCCGGATGACCGCAGATGGACTTAATTTCAGCGATGCGGCCGGCGTGTTTGACCCAACGCACACAGTTGCTCATCGCAGAACATCAAGCCAATGCAATGATTTTTTTCCTTGCATGTTTGTTTGTTTGTTTTCGATGCAAATCAATCAAACACATGATTGCAATTTGCGAGCTCTAATTGAGCTGCTTGTTTTCTCCTCTCAGCTGTGGCTTTGTGAAAGTGGGCGTTGTATTAGAGCACATTATGGAAATGGCTTAGCTTTATTTCTTTATAAATGACTATGCTAATTAGCAACTCTAAAAGAGCAAATTTACATGCCGTTAAACTCGCTGTAAGCTCAGCACAAAGACGACACTGTGGAAGCCACTTATGCTTAAAAAGAGCGTTCACAGGAAGTCTTAAATGCATATTAAAATATTAAATGCAAACAAATAATTGACAGATTTGTGGTGTATTTCTAACCAACAGCTGCAATGCAAATGAGACAAATGTGAACACACGTTACTAAAGTCATTTCATGACCTGGCTTTTAGATATACTCTTATTATTCTGAACTGAAAAATTAGGTCACACTTTATTTTGATGGTCTGTTAGTTGAGTTTAAGTTACATTGCATCTACATGCCAACTAATGCTCATTAGATTATAAGTAGATTATTAGGTTGGGGTTAGGGTTAGTGTAAGTTAACATGTACTTGCAAAGTTTCTTATAGTCAGTTAAATGTCTGTTGAAGGAGCAGTATCAGCAGATATTAAGCAGACAGTCTACACTCTCAGAAATAAAGGTACAGGAGCTGTCACTGGGGCAGTACCTTTTCAAAAGATACATATTTGTACCCAAAGAATCCACAATGGTACCTCAAAGGTGCATATTTGTACCCAAATGTACCTAAAAAGTACCTTTGATGTACCATTATGGACCCTTCAGGAACAAATATGTATCTTTTGAAGAGGTACTGCCCCAGTGACAGCTCCTGTCCCTTTATTTCTGAGAGTGTACTGATACTCAAATGGACCATCAAAATTAAGTGTTACCAAATAATACTTTAAAGTTAAACATTGCTAAGTGTTCAGTTTATACTGAAGTATTCAAATGATTCAAATAATATGGATATGTTTTAAAAATATTAGCATTAAATGAAAATCACCTATGATGAAACTCATCCTTTGTATGCTGTTTGAACAGAACTGTGTGTAGTACATTGTGTTCAAAGTCATATTGGAGTGATATAAACACAATAAGTCCCTTTTTTAAATTTCCTGATGTTAAAATTGGATCAAAATCTCAGTGACTTTTGTGTAAAAATGGATAAAATAGGTGCCCTTTAAATAAAATGTCATATTAGTAAAACATAATAAATACTAATTCTAATACTATAATCTTCTATGTGAAGCTGCTTTGACACAATCTACATTGTAAAAGCGCTATTAAAAATAAGGATGAATTGTATTGAATAAGAAAACTAATTAATAAACCATTTGGAAATTCTCAGTTTCCCTGAATTATTCATATTTATTGAGGACTTTCCCCTTTAAAAAACAATATTGTGCTCAAAATGACAATTGGCCGAAATAACAAAGAGTTGGCATGTTTTCAGATGCCTATACTGATTTAAATTGATATAACAAATTAAAAGACAACATAATAGCACGATTTAACCTTTAGATAAGTTCAGAAACTAATATATGAAGGAAAAACATTGAATTCTCAATCCCAACACATGATAGATAGATAGACAGATAGATAGATAGATAGATAGATAGATAGATAGATAGATAGATAGATAGATAGATAGATAGATAGATAGATAGATAGATAGATAGATAGATAGATGTGCAGATAGATAGATAGATGGATGGATGGATGGATGGATGGATGGATGGATGGATGGATGGATGGATGGATGGATGGATGGATGGATGGATGGATGGATGGATGGATGGATGGATGGATGGATGGATGGATGGATGGATGGATGGATGGATGGATGGATGGATGGATGGATGGATGGATGGATGGATGGATGGATAGATAGATAGATGTGCAGATAGATGTGCAGATAGATAGATAGATAGATAGATAGATAGATAGATAGATAGATAGATAGATAGATAGATAGATAGATAGATAGATAGATAGATAGATAGATAGATAGATAGATAGATAGATAGATAGATAGATAGATGTGCAGATAGATGTGCAGATAGATGTGCAGATAGATAGATAGATAGATAGATAGATAGATAGATAGATAGATAGATAGATAGATAGATAGATAGATAGATAGATAGATAGATAGATAGATAGATAGATAGATGTGCAGATAGATAGATAGATGTGCAGATAGATAGATAGATAGATAGATAGATAGATAGATAGATAGATAGATAGATAGATAGATAGATAGATAGATAGATAGATAGATAGATAGATAGATAGATAGATAGAGTGCTCATCATATATGATTACATCCCTCACAAATCTCTCTTTCACATTCATATTTTAATAGGAAGCTCTCCAATATTATGTGCGCAGATACATTAGATTAGGCAGTATTGAAGCCAAATCTGGAGCTTATCTAACAAAATAACTTACGATAACGGTCCAAAAACTAGCACAGCCAAATTTATATGTTATAGAAAAATATTAAATACAAATTAAAAGAGGAAAAATCAAGAGAATCAAAAAAATTGAAATATTTAGTTGAAGTTTTGTAGATTGTAGTTTTTTTTTTGCAATATTTTGCTTGAATTTAATTGTATTATCTTTCTATTTCTAAATATTATTATTGTAATAAACATATCTGTTTTGATTAAATTGACCAAAACGCACTGCCTATATTCACTGAGAAATGGAGAAGCATATTCATTTTCAAAATGGGCTGTACTCAATTATGCTGAGCACTGTATATAGATAGATATTTCGACCAATTGTTAATAAATGCTCTAAATTACAAAAAAAATTGTATTTAAAGTGTTACTTTTACAATCAAATCCAAAGAAACTAAGAATTTCCAAGTGATCTCTCAATTTCTTCCATATTTATGCAATAATATTATTATTATTACATTTATTATGTAGATATCATTTGCAAAAACAGATAACAACACTTTGAATGCTTCAGAAATAGTTTGTTTTGCAATTAAATTCTTAAATATTGAATGATTTCTAAAAAAAAAGTTATTTTTTCCCCCAAAAATCATGTTTTTTTGCAATTGCACAACCTGAGGTCACCTGTTAACTAATATAATACAACTTAAACTATTAAAATTCAATTAAAAACAATTAATCATCATTAAAATACTAATATAAAGGAATAATAGTAGTAATCTAACAGCGCAGGTCATGCATGCGTGTGTGTTTATATTCTGCGATCAGCACTGTGTGTGTGTATATGTGTGTGTGTTTATTGTTGGGCGTCTATGCTTCTCCCAGGGGGCCCCTGGCTGCGTTGTTTCATATCATCTTCATGTTGAACTTGCGCGTTCCTCCGGAGCTGCCGGTGGTGGCGGGTCCTTCCGTCTTCCTGAAGGAATACTCCACCGTGAAGTTATTCTTGCGCTGGCCGCGTCCACGGCTCCACACGAACAGCAGGAGGAAACAGAAGAGCACCACACCCAAAAACATGATGCAGCCCATGGCGGTGGACACCAGGATGGTGGTCAGATCCAGCGTGAATTTCAGAAACACGCGCGTGCTGTTGAGACCCGTTTCGTTGAAGTCCATCGCATACATTGATCGGTTGCTAAAAATCGCAGCGTCCACCGGTTGACCCTTGACTGTTAGCGTGGCGAAGTAGGTGTCGTTTCCGCCGGCGTTGCTGGCGATGCAGATGTAGGTGCCGCTGTCTGTTAGCTGGGCGTATCGGATCTCTAGCGTCCCCCCAGGGAGGACCGTGACCCTGCCGTTGGATTTGGATGTAATTCTTCTGCGTTGAGGAGAAATCCAGATTATGGCTGGTGTCGGTTCACCCTCGGCACGACATAAGAAAGATACCGGCTGACCCTCGTGCACCATCACCTGCAAACACAAATTACACTGTATATTGAAGAACACAATGGTAAACAATACCTGTGTTTTCGGTTCACCTATGGTTGCCAATTGCACTATAGGATGTTGATCTCTGCTCTGTCCAAGAGGTAAGATGTGTCATTTTTACTGTTGATCATCAGTTATCAGCATTAACCCTTTAGATAGGCCCGAGCTGAAGAGTTTCTGGCTTTTATATGGAGTAAAACAGCAGATTATAGTGTGCAGAAATACACTTACTGTGTTTACTGTGTTCTGAGAGCTGAGGGGATTATTTTCAGTTTCTCAGACATATCAAGATATGTGCGCAAAGGTCTCTCTTACACACACAAACTGCTCCATATACACTAAGTGGCCACTTTATTAGGTACACCTATCCAACTGCTTGTGAATGCAAATTTCTAATCAGCCAATCGCATAGCAGCAACTCAATGCATGTAGGCATGGTCAAGACGATCTGCTGCAGTTCAAACTGAGCATCAGAATAGGGAAGAAAGGGGATTTAAGTGACTTTGAATGTGGCATGGTTGTTGGTGCCAGACGGGCTGGTCTGAGTATTTCAGAAACTGCTGATCTACTGGGATTTTCACGCACAACCATCTCTAGGGTTTACAGAGAATGGTCCGACAAAGAGGAAATATCCAGTGAGCGGCGGTTCTGTGGGCGCAAATGCCTTGTTAATGCCAGAGGTCAAAGGAGAATGGCCAGACTGGTTCCAGGTGATAGAAAGGCAACAGTAAGTCAAATAAGCACTCGTTACAACCGAGGTCTGCAGAAGAGCATCTCTGAACACACAACACGTCCAACCTTGAGGCGGATGGGCTACAGCAGCAGAAGAACACACCGGGTGCCACTCCTGTCAGCTAAGAACAGGAAACTGAGGCTACAATTCACACAGGCTCACCAAAACTGGACAATAGAAGATTGGAGAAACGTTGCCTGGTCTGATGAGTCTCCATTTCTGCTGCCACATTCGGATGCTCGGCTCAGAATTTGGCCTCAACAACATGAAAGCATGGATCCATCCTGCCTTGTTTCAACGGTTCAGGCTGGTGCTGGTGGTGCAAGGTTATTATAGTTAACGAAAATGAACGAAAAAACGAAATTAGAATTGAAAAATCCTTTTCATCAGCTGAAATTAAAAATATAAATGAGTTTTTAAAAAACTAGAACTAACTGAAACTGTATTGTGTACATATAAAACTAACTGATACTAACTAAAATTAAAACAAAAATATCCTTTGTTTTGGACTTTGTAAATGTCTTTAATACATACTGTAAGCGATTTAATCGGTTAGTAGTAGAAGTAAATCGGTTTGCTTCACGCTTCCAGTTTTACGCCAGGTGTTTGACCCGTACGGCACCTCAGAGTCTGTAAACCTGCAAACTCATTGGCCAGATCAAGCTGGTCCTCTTCCAGTCATCATCTCTGTTGCTTCCACGACAAAAACAAAGAGTGGACATGACCGCAGCACGGTGACTACATTAAATACAACCCAAGGAGACACTTAAAAGTATTAATTTAAGCCTTTTTTGCCCAATTATGTGTTATTTCTATATTAGTGATCGCGATTGCGAATGAACCGTAGAGTAGAGGTAAATGGTAGTGTTCTTGTGTCAACAAAAATGTAGCCTATCTTTGGTTGAGTTTTTATAATACAATATTTATTCTGATGATTTTGAATCTTGCACCTAACAAATATCCTAATTTATGAAAAAAAAAAATCAGCAAACAAAACTAAACTAAAACTAATATTGAAATTAATAAAAACTTAACCAAAACGAAGCAATTTTAAAATATAAAAACTGATAAAAACTAGTAAATCTGCAGCTAAAACTAATTAAAACTAACTCAATTTGAAAACAAAAGTCAAAACGAAATAAAACTATTATACCTTGGTGTAATGGTGTAACCTTGGTGGTGTAATGGTGTGGGGGATATTTTCTTTAGGCTCATTAGTACCAATTGAGCATGGTGTCAACGCCACAGCCTACCTGAGTATTGTTGCTGACCATGTCCATCCCTTTATGACCACAGTGTCTCCATCTTCTGATGGCTACTTCCAGCAGGATAACACACCATGTCATAAAGCACCAATCATCTCAGACTGGTTTCTTGAACATGACAATGAGTTCACTGTACTCAAATGGCCTCCACAGTCACCAGAGCTTAATCCAATAGAGCACCTTTGGGATGTGGTGGAACGGGAGATTGGCATCATGGATGTGCTGCCGACAAATCTGCAGCAACTGTGTGATGCTATCAAGTCAATATGGAGCAAAATCTCTGAGGAATATTTCCAGTAGCTTGTTGAATCTATATTGTGAAGGATTAAGGCAGATTTGAAGGCAAAAGGGTGTACCTAATTAAGTGGCCGGTGAGCGTAGAAGCCAGAAACTAAGCTTTTTTTGCACCGCAACTGATGATCAACAGTAAAAATGACAAATTGTCACTCTTCCCAACATGGAACACCAGCAACAATCAAGAATGCATGATTATAGGCTGTCATGGCTTTGCAATCAATAAATATGATAATAATGGAAGTCAATGGGGCAAAAACAGCCACCAACATAACCAAAGGGGGAATTTTGAAAAGTGTTAAAAGATTTTCCCAAAATATGAGTCAAAATAAAGATTCTTCCCCAAAAATCATCCCATTTGCTGAAACACAAAGAAAGTCGTGGCCAAATTAAGACTCAGAATCAGCCCAGAGTGGATGAAAACGGCCCAACAGCACACAAGGGTTAATAAACTGCAAATGAGCAAAGTTTATTAGTGAATAAAGCAGCATTTCCAGCTTTTAAAGCTGCAGATGATATTGTGGAGAAGCTCTCCTTGATGCTAAGCCTTATTTTCAAAGATCATTTGAAGTCTGTATGAAATCAGTAGTCACACAATGTTTATTTTGCTCGCACACATTTTTATTCTTAAGGTGAACAATTAATTTGTGCAAGTTAATCCACTGAAACCTCAATCAGAATTGGAGCATCTGCTTCTGTATTTGAATTGGCTCCTTTTCTGATGATGTAAGATTAATGCTTCAGACACAATATTCTTAGCCAGGCCAATTTTACTGTTAGTTTGCTATGAGTGAATGATGGAAAAAAGACCCCCCCCCCCCCCCCCTCCTTAACCAATATTCAGTTTCAGCTGGAAGTACATCAACATACTGAAATAAAAGTCTCAGAAACGTCCGGGTCACATCAACTTTAAGTATTAAAATAACTAAAACTGAACCAAAGTAATAGTAACAACAGAAATCAGTCCAAGGCACTCGAAAAATGTGGAAAATGTATTATTATTTTTTAAATGTTCCACATTTTTCAAGTGTCTTGGATTGATTTCTGTTCATGTTTTGATGAATCCCTTACTCAAAGAGCACTGATCAATTATTTGAGTAACCCCCTGAGCACTTCTTTGTTTGTTGTTTTCAAAGTACTAACACATTTGATTACACGCCAAAAAATACCTATTTAAAGGGCGACCTGTTATGCAAATAACTTTTATAAAGGGTTTCAAGAGTTCCCACTTAGATATGCTTAGCGTTTACAGCAGGTTTGGCATGCTGAGAACCCTGAGCTCGGAGATATTTTAGACCAAGGATCCCGCCCGGTCAAATAAGCATATCTGGAGATCCGAGATCAGGTAGGTCTCGAGAGCTCCCCCTTGGAAAAGGGAGAAAAAGGAGGAGATGGGGTGGAAGGGGGGATTCTTCCAAAATTATTATAGAGCAGTAGGGAGAAAACGATCCATTTATTGTAAACAAGGATCACTCTGATTGGATTATTACTGATTACAGATGAGCAGCCAGTCGTGCTCAATCATATCACGTGCTCCTCTCGAAATTAGTTTATGAAACTTCACTTACACACAGCTGTGTTTCAGCAGTGTGTGAATATATTCAGCCTCTAATGGTAAAAATTGTATTGTTTATTATCAGACGTGAATAAAACAGTCTGCAGAAACACTTTGATTGACATTCTCCCTTTGCACGTGTCATCAGAGAGAGAAAGCCCCGCCCACTAGTGCCCATCTCTCCCTCATTAGCATAAACAGCAGCCCTGAGTGAGAAGCAGCCGTCTGTCCATTAGCCATTAGAGTGTTTGAGCTGCTGTTATAGTTATAGTTATAGATGTGGAGTTTTAGATGAAGCACAAATGAACAGCGACAGGAGTCTCCATAGACTGACGGACGCATGAAGCAAACACTCACACTGAAGCAAACATGTAGACCTGACCAGCAATGACAACACACACACTGCTGTTTTACATCTGTCACCATGCTTATGCATATGCATGTGTAGCTCCGCCCTCTTTTAAAAAAGCACAATCTCATTTGAATTTAAAGCGACAGTCACCAAAACGCCACAATTAGGATCATAGCCAAAAAAGGTCAGTTTCAGAGAGTTACAAACATTATCTGTGTGATATTTTGAGCTGAAACTTCACTATATATTCATCAGAGGCTTATTCTACATCTGCTGCATAATAGATAAGAAACAAGAGGTAAAGCATCACCTGCTGCATCTTGCGGTTGCGTATCTTGGGCTTCTGGCAGGTGAAATAATCAAATAGTGCCGAATCGGTGAACATGCTCAGCAGATACCCCTGTACCTCCGGCGGTCCGGCGCACACGGGCATCTTCCCGTCGAAGTTGAGTGTGCGTCTGCGCTGCAGGATCCACAGCAGGCGGCAGTCGCAGGACAGAGGGTTTCCATCCACACGCAGCGTCTCCAGACTGTTGACCGAGTGGAAGGAGCTCTCCTCCAGCGTCACCAGATCATTATTGGACAGATTTAAGACTCGAATCTGACGCAAACCTCCCAAAGCATGAGGCTCCACCGTGAGGAGGTTTGTGCTGACCATGTGCAGCTCCTTCAGTCTGGAAAATAAACACACATTCGTTATTTTTGTTTCTGTTAAAGGTGCAGTGTGTAAGATTGACACCCAGTGGTTGAACTAGGTATTGCATTCCTGGATTAAAACACAGGCAAGCGCAAGTTAGAGATCTGCATGGGACTGAATTTTTTTTTTTTTTTTTTTTTTTTTTTAAAGATTTATTTTTGGCCATTTTGCCTTTATTAGATAGGATAGTATTTTTAGGACAGGAAGCGAAGTTGGAGAGAGAGAGAGAGGGGGGTAGGGTAGGGAAATGTCCTCGAGCCGGGATTCGAACTCGTGACGCCCTGATGTGCTACTGCACCATATGTCGACGCGCTAACCACTAGGCTATTGCGCCGACGGGACTGAATTTTTAATCACGCTCCCGCTAGGTTTTATTCCGCACCCAAGCGCTCCCGTTGTATATTCAGTCATTGTTCACCCGCTGCCCGACCCGCTCCATTTTCTACCCGACCCAACCATTCCTGCTAAATTTAGATCTGGTTTCCAAAATCTCATGTTAAAATTGGGTACTATCAAAGAGAGAGAGAGAGAGAACAGATAAAAGTGTAGTTTGTGCAAGGATTGTAGGCTAAATGTCAGTTGTTTCCCTTTTGTTGCCCTCTTGCTCTCTCTCTTTCTTTCTTTCTTTCTCTCTCTATCTATCTCTCGGGTGCGATATATTATTCGACCGCCCACTTCTGATCAAATTGGTTAAATGTTTATAGTGTGAGTTTGAATGACATTTTACATGACATTTATTGCCATACTACTGAAAGCAGCAGCAGATCTCTCAGGACCTGAAGTGGGACGCTCACATTGCTCCATTGTCAAAAAAGCTCAACAGAGGCTGTACTTTCTTCATCAGCTGAGGAAGTTCAACCTCCCAAAGGAGCTGCTGAAACAGTTCTACACCTCCATCATTGAATCAGTCATCTGCACATCAATAACTGTCTGGTTTAGCTAAGCTACTAAATACGATCTCCAAAGACTACGTTGAATAGTTCGGACTGCTGAGCGAATCACTGGTACAACCCTTCCTACTCCCCAAGAACTGTACTTATCCAGAGCGAGCAGAAGGGCTGCCAAAATCACTCTGGACCCCTCACACCCAGCACACTGCCTCTTTGAACTTTTACCTTCTGGTCGACGCTACAGAGCACTGCGCACCAGAACAGCCCGACACAGAAACAGTTTCTTCCCTCAGGCAATCCATCTCATGAACACTTGATGATAATAATTGTGGAACCAACATCACTACTGCTATACACTTTTATACACATATACACTTATTTAACCACACACTTACATGCCAATTTGCACATAACAGCTACATATATAACGTTGTATATAGTAATATACCTCTACATACTTCATAACTGAGACTCAACACACATCAGTGATTCAGCGTCTACATTTAATGATGTATTAATTAGATTATAAACCTTACCATCTGGCTGGAGTGCAGTGAGTGCACTATTCTGTGCTTCTGAATGGCTGTATTTACATTTCTGTCATGTTTTATTAGGTGGAAACAGCCACATTTTTTTAATCACTGCAAATCTCATCACGTAGCGTGCTGTTAGGACACGCAGTTACAATGTAATCCGCTCACCTAATGTTTACGTTCGTAATATTTATATTATTTGCTAATTAATAACCTCATGTGGAACTGCTACTGTCCATGTAAAACTGCTACTGTCTACCGGAGGCCTCATTTCGGTCACGGACGCATACTTTGAGAGCCTTCCTGACTGGATGAATGAAATGTTTCTCATGAAGGCAACCCGGTGTGCTGAAATATAATTGGCTAAACTGACACTGGGTGGGTTAAATGACCAAAACAAAGACAGCCGTTCAAGCACGAAGAAAACATGCTCAAAGCAGAAAATCTGACCTCAGCATTGTTTCTCAGATAAACAAGAATGTTCCCTGAGCATGTTTCTGAATATCTGCAGACATATTATGGTATTTTTAGGCTTTAGAAGAGTCAAACACTCACATACAGCACCTTATGTGCGGTTAATAGGCTATATGCACAGCTAGTGTTTTTCAGCCAGTGATCAACTTCCGGTGAAAGGTAAATGTAGCTATTTCATACGGTTGCTTTTACAGCATTGATGTTATAATGTAATTAAAATACAATCAGTTAAATAGACTTAAGCATTCATTTAGTTGTTCAAGCTTAAAACGAGATGAAAGACTGTGTAAATGCAAGCGCCATCAGGAGCAGCAGGCGAGCGTGGAAAATCAATGGTAAAATAAATGTTCATATTAAACAAGTCATTGTGTAGCAGTGGTTTGTTCTGTAGACAATCCAAAACTAATAATGCTTAAGGGGGCTAATAATATTGACCTTAAAATAATTAAAAAAAAATTAAAACTGCTTGCAGAGCCAGACCTTACTGTCCTAATGAAATCATTCAACATTAAGGCATGATCATATTTTATTGTGGTCAAATAAGCGTCATCTAGAGGCCTTTACCTTACATATAAGCCACTTCTGATACCAAATCATCAACTAGAAGTCAAGTTATTTGCAGTTCCTAAAGCACCAGACTTTTATCAGGTAGTGTAAACACAGCAGTAATGTGAATGTAAAATGCACAGGCCTGATGAGGTCCCTGAAGGCCCAGGACTCCAGCGTGCTGATGGGGTTGTAGGACAGGTTCAGAGCCGTCAGATAAGCCAGATTTCTGAAAGAAGCAGACGGCACGGATGTGATGTTGGTGTTGGTGATGAAAAGCCAGGACAGATTGAGTCCCTGGAAGCTGAGCGGAGAGATGAACTCCAGAAAGGGCCAGTCGTGGATCTCCAAGCCCCGCAGCGCCGTCAGCTTCCGGAAGTTCTGCTCCTCCAGGGTGGAGATGCTGAGGTGGCGCAGGCGGAGGGTCACCAGTCCGCGCAGGTACGACAGAGTCTGGCCCGAGATGGAGGTCAGGTTACACCTTGCCATGGTCAGATCCTCCAGAGACAACAGACCTGAGAACGCCTTGTGGGATATGTAGACCAGGTCATTGTCTCCTACCTGCAGACACACATATAAAATGAGGATTCCCACGCTTTCATATGCAGCAGGTTCAATGCATTCATTTTAATCAAGCACTTTTGTAATTTCTACCCCAGCATATGTAGCATCATGAATGTCCTTACACTTCACTTACACTTAAAGGGCTACAAACCCCCCTGTTTCAGCAGGGTGTTTTCACACCTCTAGTTTGGAAAAAGTCAGGAAAGTGGGTGTGTCCAGTTCTGTTTAGGTGGGAGTGTCGGAGGAGGGAAAGTGCATAAAAATTAGCATAAAAATGGGAGTTTTGGTTTGGGTACGCGCTGATTTGAGGAGAGGCACAAACAAACAGACACAGGGGAGAAAGACCTGTGTTTACATGGACATCAGTGATCAATTTATTTGACAAATTATTAAATGGTGGACTTTGGCAGTTTGGCACTTTCATTCAGGAACATTTCATTCATGCCCCTCATGACAAACCAGATATTTGATTTGAGGAACTGCTGCAAGCGTGCGTTTTTAATGCAATGTTTGATACCGCACAGCGAATGAGAGAAATTAAACCTCAGAATTTCTCAGAAACTTAGATGCACTCGATAGGTAGTGTCAGAAAGCCGTGTGTGTAGACTGTCCTGTCACAAAATGCAGTGAAAATCCTCCACGACGGTAATAGTTGGATTGCGATGTTTACATGTTTACACTCGGAGAGCAGCATTTACAGAGGATCTTTCAGTCTATAATATTGTAGTGATGTTAGCGTGCTGTAAACTGAGTAACTCAATCATTCTGACTAAGGTCTGTCTTTAACCACTGAAAGAGTACTGCTGACCATACGAACTAACTTTGCCATCTGAATAAACAAACAAAGACCGCTGATCGATCACTTAACAAATCTGTAGACACAGGACAATCAACAGCAACTGGAGCCGCGGCTTTATTAAAAGGAGACGAGCGGCAGATCAGGATTTCACCATTTTTAGATGAGAAAAGCTCTCGGGTGAAAAATGTTCCTTACAAACTTATTTCTGTGGCGTGTCGCGTGCACTGTAATCTACACGTGAGTCCAGCTGCGCTCTCATAGCAGGGAAAATTAAAACAAAACCTTCATTGCAGCACATTAATAAACACAACACTGATGACCTGTGTCTTCAAACAATTCTTCTTCTCCCACTTATTTTGGCAACACAACGTGGCGTCTCTCTGCCGTCTGAGCACTGTACAGGTACAAACAGTCTATCACGCATATTAATGAAGTTGCACCTCATACACAATAGAGTGCGCTGATTGGTTTGAACCAAGTCTTTCTCATGAATGAATGCAGCACACTCAGAGACGTCATGATGTACTCCCAGGAACAGACATCCAGTCTACACACTGGAATACACACAAGTATCTAATCCCCTTGACGCAGCTTCAAAAATTAGTTTCAAACCGGAAGAACGAATTTGCTCAAAATAACGCAAAAACAACCAATTTTCACTTTATTTGTGAAATATCTGTGTCCTAACAGTGTTTATAGCAGCGTGGGACACATATATGACTGTCAACAGCTCAAAACATGTGCTCTGGTGTTTCGTGACCCTTTAATATGTAAAAATGTAGAAAAGTCATGTTCAAAGAACTTTAACAAAATTGTTGAATTCAATATTGGTGATATTTAAATGCAGTTTCTGAAATATTAATAAAACGTGCATTATTTGTCAGTGTTATTGTACAATATTTAAATGTAAGACTTTTAATTTTAAAAAAAATCTCAGGTTTTTTCAGTTTTTTTTTTGACAATCGAGTACAAATATAAAATACACACAAAAACATTGTTAGCATTTTGGTCAAGATTGTAATCCTGATTATTTTAGAATGATCATCAGTGGCTGGGGTATACACATTTTCACATAAACTTACTCAAGCAATCTTAAGCAGTCCATCTGGAAACAAGTCTGATAAGATTAAAAAACGCTGCTACGTTTATCTCAGTCTGCGTCTACATACATGTCCTGATTTTCTATATGTTCTGCTGAGAGATCATTATAGATATTGATGTGCAATTGTGTTAAAGGGGTGGTCCACAATGTTTTTTTTAAGGTTTGATTGTGTTTATGGGGTGCAAAACAATAGCCACGTTTCCACTATCGCGCCTAAAGCGAGCGAGCCAGGGCGAGCCAAGGCCAGTCACGTTTCCACTATCACTTCCGGGGCGTAATCGGGCCAAAGCGGGGCTTCCTTGGGGCCAGCGTCCGGCCTTTTTTGGCCCGCCGAATACCTTGGGCCAAGGAGGGCCAACTGGGGCTTCGGGTCGAGGTTACGTACAAAGGCGGAGTTTTCCTGTCAGGTAAAGAGGAGACAAGATGCTTTCTTCCCTTACATTTGTTTTGCTATCGCGCTTGATCAACTCACTAAGAAGAAGAAAAAAGTAAATGCCGCCGAACTCGAATGTCCTTATCCAGGGATCGCTGTCTGGCCTTACACCAACAGACCACAAACAGTAAAAAAGCAATCGCTTCGGTGTTCTCCATCTTCCAGCTCTCGTAGTGATGCCAGGTTGTGTTTGTGGTTATAATTTGAGTTTTTTGTTCCCGCTGAAGTGGGCGGGTTGTGTGACGGGTTGTGTGACGTTTGATTCGGGGGACGTTCTGGGGGCGGTGTTTGCGTGACGCGCTGCGAGCAACTAGCCCGACAGTGGAAACGCGACATGATTTCAGCCTCATTTTTCAACCTCCTGGGCTATTGGCCCGGCCTGGCCCGATTAAAGCCCTGGCTCGCACTGGCCCGATAGTGGAAATGCGGCTAATGTGTGTTCGTGATGCATTTGCAAAAAAAATCACGTTATTTGTTCACATATTTTACCTTTATGTTATACAGCCACTGAACTAACATGGAAACGACTATCATATTATCTGGTTCCTCCTCAAAGAGCTCTGATTAGTCAGCAAACCTAATGTTTTGTGATAGGCGGACTGGCTTCACATCACCAGGAAACGTCATGCCTCTCCTGCATGCTGTCTGTCAGACTGTTATGGCAAGCCATTTTAGCATTAAATACCCCTTGCCGTATTATATTTATGGATAGTCAAAACAAAGGTTTAAATGCTAAAACGGCTTGCCATAGACTGTAAATAATATCAGTGTGGCCGTATCAGTTTGAGCATGTCAGGATGTGTCTGAATGGTGTTTCTTTTGTTCATTGGTAAGAGGAGGAATGTGGTCAAGCCATCAGCATTTCGTTCAAGCATCCCATACTAGTGTATATAGGAAACAGTACATTAGGTGGCTGTAAAGTCTCCGTTTCTAATAGATACCATGTAAAACGGTGTACTTTAGTTATTCGTTCACTTTCTAAGGTTTAACCACTTCATAAAAATGCAATCGTAATGACATTGTACTGTAGTAAGGCTAGGACAAATTGAAATGTACGCCCCTTTGCTGCGTGAGGTGTGTGCGCAGTGAATGTGCGTAACCTGGAACGTTTGTGATCTCATCAGCCTGAATGTATTTTTTTGTAGTCCCCAAATTCGTTGGCTGTAGGTTATGCTAAGCTAACTCTGTAAAAAGCCAATGTCACCCTTTGCATTGAACTCTGAGCATTTTACATTCGGAGATGTTGTTTATGTTTACACAGCTACATTACACATCAACAACAGTTTCAAATATGATATCGTAGTACTACTAATATTAAGTAGTAGTAATACTAATACTATATTAAAAGGTAATACTCTTTAAATATGACCCCTTTTAAAACTTGTGAAAGAATGACGCACGGTTGCACGCCAACAGGGCTGTTATTCTAGACATATCCACACCGCTCAACATGACGCAACACAACACAAAACGTGATTGGTTGGTTGACCTGTCAGTCAAATAGCATAGTTCAACACAGTCTAAGGCTGCATCTAAAATCGCATACTACTCCACTAAGTACTACATTTAAATTTGAATCTACTACGCGACCCTTAGAAAAGTGTGTTCTACATAGGAGTATGAATGACTCTCGGACGTACTACATGGCCATTTGTCATTATCGTTGCACTGCTTCACCCCATTCAGTAATTCTCGCGTTGCATTATGGGATATCATTGCATCCATCGGACGCACATTTCAGAATCTCACCAGAAGTAGTAGGTCATCTGCTTACTTTACCTATGCTGCATCCCAAATTCGCATACTTATACTACACCCTAATTGTATGTACTTTCTTTGTGAAGAAAAAATACACACTTTTGAGTGTGTAACAGAAGAGTATGCAAGCTTTTGGGACATACGACTTCCTCGTTAACAGATCGTTGTGTTGCTTAGTTACGAGCCCTGTCAATCATCCACATTTCTTTCATATTTATTTTCCTACCTTAGCAGCAGCAGCAGGTTAATCTCCCATTCACGAGTCTTTCATGCAGAGAAATCTCCTCAGGTGTTTGGATAATTCTGCATTCAGATGTTTATGTCCAAACACGGCTTTATATAAGTTCAGTATTGTTGTTGCAGATGAAATATAACACAGAAAACGCGATTAAAACATGTTCCAGTGGGCTGGATATTAATGAACAGTCATACAAACATCTTTACCGAAGCCTACTTGACGGTTGGTCTCGCGCGTCCATCATGTTTGTAGTTTGTTTACACTTTTCACCTGCGTTTGTAGTTCTAAATCAAATTCACATCCAACGTGCAATGTATTGTGGGTAATATCAGCGGTTAGAGTATGGACGCTTCTACACTTCAAGTTTTTCCCAGAAATAGTAAACCATACGGGAACCTTTAGCATACTCTTTTCAACATACTACGATTTGGCACATACTAATTCTACTTTCAAATACTATTTAGGATGGATAGTATGTGAATTGGGATGCAGCACTACTGTTTTTACAATACTATGAATTCGGACATACTACCTAGCCCGCATACTGTTTTTAATGTACTATATAATATGGAAGTATGCGATTTCTGATGCAGCCCATATTCCCAGGCCATCAGTCTGAGATATGGCTATGCAAGACTAACTATTGACCAACAAAACAAAACACTAGTCGATCTGTGAAATTTAAAGGTTAAATTTTCAGCTACAGTAAATGAAAGTCCAATGTTAAGTTGACACCAGATTTTCAGTAAAGCGCCCCTCTGCACTGACCTCCAGGTTTTTGAGGCTGCGCAGGTCCTGGAAGGTGAAGTCCAGCAGGATGACGATCCTGTTTTCGCTCAGGTCCAGTGTGGTGAGGTTGGTGAGGCGGGCGAAGGCTCCCATGGGCACCAGTTTGAGCTGGTTTGCCCGGAGTCTCAGCGTGCGCAGGGCCTGCAGGCTGGCGAAGGCGTTGGGCTCCAGCGTGGAGATCAGATTCTCACTCAGGTCAAGTTCCTCTAGCCGTGGGTACGGGGCCAGGTCTCCGGCAGCCACCCAGCGCAGACGGTTCCGGCTCAAGTCCAGCAGGCGGGTTTCTGTGGGGACGCCCTCGGGGACGGCAGACAGACGGCGCCGCTGGCAGGACACGGAGCGCAGCTGAGCAGCGCAGTCACAGCGGGGCGGACATCCAGAACATGGAGGAGCCGCCAGCGCCAGGAGCAGACCCAGCACACAGAGACGACCCAGCACACAGAGACGACTCACGGCCCATGAGGACGCCATGAGCCCCCGCCGCGTCACTCTACACTCCTGCACACACACAGAGAGATTAATGTAATTATGTTCTGTGTCAGAGAGAGAGAGAGAGACAGAGAGAGACAGAGAGAGAGACAGAGAGAGACATATTAATGTATAATATAAATTATGAGAAACATTAACAAAATGCAGATTGAGTGATCCCTGTCTGGCTATAGAGAGAGAGAGACACCGACAGAGATGGAGACCACCAGAACAGAGACTGTGTTCATTCTGTTCAGAGAGATGGAAACAGGGGAACGTTTCCTACTTCACTGCGATCACTATAACCACATTAGAATTGAATATTTCCAATAATTACAGCAAATTTATCAAATTTTTAAGCCATTATGAATTTTTTTAAAATTATTTTTCATTTCAAATTACTTTTCATTTTACTCTAATCTTAATTTTGTGGTTTTAGTTTTAGTTAAATGGACAGTTCACCCAAAAATGAACATTTATTATTTATTATACATTCACTATTTACACTCCCTCAAGTGTTCCCAAACCTGCTCGAGTTTCTTTCTTAAAAGGAGATATTTTGAAGAATGCAGAAAACCTGTAACCATTGATATCCATAGTATGAAAAGTGTATAATATTAAAGGTGTCCTATAATGAAAATCTGGGTATACCAAGGCATAGTAGAATAATAAATGATCAGTATATGGAAATGGGCATGCTATGAGCCTCAGACACCACTCTTTCCTCGTTCTCATGTAAATTCCACAAGTGTTTACGGCGGTTGTTGGTAGACCGGATACGGTTGCAGCGGGAAGCTAATAAGAATTATTTGTATTATTTATTAAATTTCCCATTTATTGTATTTTATTAACCCCCAGTCCAACTCTAAACCATGTAAACCATGTAAATCTAAACCAACTCTAAATCATGTAGTTGTGCAGAGTATTATTAATGTTATCTATTAAATTACCCAATACATTTTATTTTTTAACACCTACCTAATATTCATGACACGAGCCATATATGGTCAATCACGGACCTTCTGATTCTACGGGTATTTTATGGAGCAATAAATGAGCTGATAAAAGTGTTTCTGGAGAGATTTTGAACTTACCAAAGCTATAAACCTACTATGCAGATACCAGAGAACAATTTAACTTATTAAACCAATGGAGCATTTGGCACCTTTAATTAATTAAATAGGTTTTCAGCTTGTTCTGAATATCTTCTTTCATGCTCAACAGGAGAAAACAAGTCAAACAGGTCTGGAACTAGTAAAGGGTGAGTAAATAATGATGGAAATGACATTTTTGGGTGAACTCTCACTTTAATAGCAATAAACCTGAGTGTGACAGAAGGACATATTTAAACGGCACTGCTGTAATTCCTCAAGCTTCATTCGTCAGGCTGGAAGAGAAGGTCAGATGAGCTGCATTGTGGGAAACAAGACTGCAGTGCAGCAAACTGATGTGTTTTACTCTTTATACAATTACCAACACACACACGCACGCACGCACGCACGCACGCACGCACGCACGCACGCACGCACGCACGCACGCACGCACGCACGCACGCACGCACGCACGCACACACACACACACACAGGTTTGTTTCAGTATCTTAGTGAGTACATTTTATAGACTATTTTCAGTTAATGATAAGAACCCTCAGACAAACAACCGCAAATCATCTGACACTAATAAAAACATCTTCTGGCTGATTTAGGAGCACTTTTAATTAGTGAGAAGCAGTGAAATGTCAACACTAATGGGTCGATTTGGTTTCTGACTATAAGATATAAGAGAGAACAACTGAGTCGATACAAATAAAGCTAAACCTGGACACACATACACTCAGCGGTCACCTTTTGCCTGCAGAACTGCCTTAATCCTTCATGACAGAGATTCAACAAGATACTGGAAATATTAGAGATTTTGCTCCATATTGACATGATAGCATCACGCAGTTGCTGCAGATTTGTCGGCTGCTCATCCATGATGCCAATCTCCTGTTCAACCACATCCCAAAGGTGCTTTATTGGTTTGAGCTCTGGTGACTGTGGAGGCCATTTGACTACAGTGAACTCATTGTCGTGTTCAAGAAACCAGTCTGAGATGATTCACACTTTGACATGGTGCGTTATCCTGCTGGAAGTAGCCATCAGAAGATGGAGACACTGTGCTCATAAAGGGATGGACATGGTCAGCAACAATACTCAGGTAGGCTGTGGTGTTGACACGATGCTCAATTGGTACTAATGGACCCAAAAGTATGCCAAGAAAATATCCCCCACACCATTACACCACCACCACCAGCCTGAAATGCTGATACAAGGCAGGATGGATCCATGCTTTCATGTTGTTGAGGCCAAATTCTGAGCCGACCATCTGAATGTGGCAGCAGAAATGGAGACTCATCAGACCAGGCAACGTTTCTCCAATCTTCTATTGTCCAGTTTTGGTGAGCCTGTGTGAATTGTAGCCTCAGTTTCCTGTTCTTAGCTGACAGGAGCGGCACCCGGTGTGGTCTTCTGCTGCTGTAGCCCATCTGCCTCAAGGTTGGACGTGTTGTGTGTTCAGAGATGCTCTTCTGCAGACCTCGGTTGTAACGAGTGCTTATTTGAGTTACTGTTAACTTTCTATCAGCTGGAACCAGTCTGGCCATTCTCCTCTGACCTTTGGCATCAACAAGGCATTTGCGCCCACAGAACTGCCGCTCACTGGATATTTCCTCTTTGTCAGACCATTCTCTGTAAACCCTAGAGATGGCTGTGCGTGAAAATCCCAGTAGATCAGCAGTTTCTGAAATACTGAAGAGCAGCCCGTCTGGCAGCAACAACCATGCCACATTCAGAGTGACTTTAAATCCCCTTTCTTCCCCATTCTGATGCTCTCTTTGAACTGCAGCAGATCGTCTTGACCATGCCTAAATGCATTGAGTTGCTGCCATGTGATTGGCTGATTAGAAATTTGCGTTAATGAGCAGTTGGACGTGTACCTAATAAAGTGGCCGGTTGTGTGCGTTCGCTTTTGTGAATTTTGGGGACATTCTATAGGTTTTTATTGTTTTTATACTTTACAAACTGTATTTTATATTGTCCTCCCCAACACTACACCAAACACTTAAAAAAAACTATGATTTATAATCCTCAAAATTAAATGTCCTCATAATTCACCATTTCCATGTAATACCTGTGTAATACCCATGTCATTATACACATTTGTGTCCTAATATGTCACAAAAACAAGCGCACACACACACACACACACACACACACACACACATAGATGTTATGTATGTTGTCAGCCGCTGGTCTGCTGATTTATGGAGTATCAGCTTTTTGATTGACAGGATCATCATCATGTGGTGTGTGTTCAGCTAATGGCATCACTAGAGCTCGACATACACACGTCAGCCAGAGACAACATGACCATTTATTCCTCTGCCATTCAGCACGGGCTGACTCTGTCTGTCATTTACAGCCCTGCTCCCGAAAGCCTGATTCAGCAGACGATACACTTCAGCACACGGCTGTAAAACACGCACGCACGCGCACACACACACACACACACACACACACACACACAATCTCACTGACATCTGAACTGCTCAACCAATCCATCACACACACACTCATCAGACCATAAAACAGCCCAGCGACCACACACAACATCTGCAGCAATGCTATAGCAATACCCTAGCAACTCCATAACAACAGTCTAGCAAGACCCAAGAAACTAGGTAGCAACTCCATAAAAACCGCCTAACAGCACCATAGGAACTCAATAGCAACACAGATGCAACTTGATACCAACATTCTATCAACACCCTAGGTATTCTACAGCAAAACCCTAGCAAATCAATAGCAACAGCCTAGCAGCATCATAGAATCTCAATAGCAACTCTACAGCAACAGCCTTGCAGCATCCTATGAACTATCCATAACATCCATAACTATCCAGCATCCATAACAAAACTCTAGCAAACATCATAGGATGTTTAGCAACATCATAGGAACTTCTTAGCAACACCTTAGCAATTCTATAGCATGAGCCTATCCACACACTAGGAACTCAATAGAAACACACTAGCAACTCAATAGGAACTCAATAGCAACACCCTAGCAACTCAATAGGAACTCAATAGCAACACGCTAGCAACTCATTTGCAACAGCCTAACAACACCCTAGCAACTCATTTGCAACAGCCTAACAACACCATAGAAACTCAATAGCAACACACTAGCAACTCCATAGCAACAGCCTAGCAATACAATAGAAACTCCTTTGCAACACCCAAGAAACATCATAGGACTCCATAGCAACACCCCAGCAATTCTAAGAACTCCATAGAACTCCATAGTAACACCCTAACAACATCAAAGAAACTACATAGCAACACCCTAGCAACACCATAGCACCTCCATGGCATCAGCCTAGCAACTTCATGGAAACAGCCTAACAACACCATAGGAACTCAATAGCAACACCCAGGCAGCATCATAGGAACTCAATAGCAACTCTGCACCTCAGCAACTCTATAGGAACAGCTCACCAACACCCTGGGAAATCCATAGCAACACCCTAGGAACTCAATAGCAACACCATAGCAACTTATTAGCAACAGCATAGGAACTCAATACCAACACTCTAGCAACTCCATAGCAACAGCCTAACAACATTCTAGGAACTCCATACGAACACCCTAGCAACTGCATGGCAACGCAACAGCCAAGCAACACCATAGCAACTCTGTAGCAAAAGATTAGCAACACCCTAGGAACTCCATTGCAACACCCCAACAACAACCCAGTAATATCATAGAAACTCAACAGCAAATCTATAGCAACATCATAGCAACACCCTATGAATTCCATAGAAACACCCTAGCAACATCTTAAGAACTCCATAGCAACAATCTAGCAACTCTATAGCAACAGCCTAGAAACTCCAAAGCAACACATTAGCAACATCATAGGAATTCAATAGCAACACCTTAGAAACTGTATAGCAACAGCCTAGCAACAACATAGGAACTTCATAGCAACAACATAGGACTCAATAGCAACACTTTAGCAACTCTATAGCAACACACTAGAAACTCTATCGCAACACCCTAGCAGCATCATAGGAACTCAATAGCAACACCTTAGAAACTATAAAGAAACAGCCTAGCAACATTATGGGAAATCAATAACAACACTTTAGCAACTCTATAGCAACACCCTAGCACCTCCATGGCATCAGCCTAGCAACACCCTAGCAACTTCATGGAAACAGCCTAACAACACCATAGGAACTCAATAGCAACACCCTGGCAGCATCATAGGAACTCAATAGCAACTCAGCACCTCAGCAACTCAATAGCAACACCATAGCGACTTATTAGCAACAGCATAGGAACTCAATAACAACACTCTAGCAACAGCCTAACAACATTCTAGGAACTCCATATGAACACCCTAGCAACTGCATGACAACAGCCAAGCAACACCATAGCAACTCTGTAGCAACAGACTAGCAACACCCTAGGAACTCCATTGCAACACCCTAACAACAACTCAGTAATATCACAGGAACTCAATAGCAAATCTATAGCAACATCATAGCAACACCCTATGAATTCCATAGAAACACCCTAGCAACATCTTAAGAACTCCATAGCAACAATCTAGAAACTCTATAGCAACCGCCTAGAAACACCCTGGCAGCATCATAGGAACTCAATAGCAACACCTTAGAAACTATAAAGAAACAGCCTAGCAACATTATGGGAAGTCAATAACAACACTTTAGCAACTCTATAGCAACAGCCTAGAAGCAACATATGAACTATATAGCAACACCCTAGCAACTATACAGTAACAGCCTAGCAACATCATAGGAACTCCCTAGCAACACCCTAGGAACTCCATAGCAACACCCTAGCAACTCCACAGCAACAGCCTAGCAACACCCTAGGAACTTCATAGCAACACCCTAGCAACTCCACAGCAACAGCCTAGCAACACCATAGGAACATCATAGGAACTCCCTAGCAACAGCCTAGCAACTATATAGCAACAGCCTAGCAACACCCTAGGAACTCCATAGCAACACCCTAGCAACTCCACAGCAACAGCCTAGCAACACCGTAGGAACATCATAGGAACTCCCTAGCAACAGCCTAGCAACTATATAGCAACAGCCTAGCAACACCCTAGGAACTCCATAGCAACACCCTAGCAACTCCACAGCAACAGCCTAGCAACACCCTAGGAACTTCATAGCAACACCCTAGCAACTCCACAGCAACAGCCTAGCAACACTGTAGGAACTCCCTAGCAACCTAAAAAAATCCTTTGTACATTAAGACAATTTTTATCTAAAAACTGAAATGAATAAATTTAGAAAAAGAGGAAACGCTGTGTGTATTTGATGACTGGCCCACACGCAGGAGTCTGACAGGAGAAAAGCAGATGGAGGAGGCTTTGGTGGAGCTGAGCTTGTCATCATGAACACACACACACTGTATGTATGACGTGCAGACGTTTGGAGAAACAGAGAAAGGGCTTCGGCCACAGCTAAAAATAGCAGAGCAGAAGAGCCGCTGGTGTTTGGCTGAATGTCCGAATCTCACAGAGAACGTGTTTACAAGAGTTAAAGCACACACGCTTCACTGCGTACATTACACAACTCTTTCAGAACAACACCAGACACGCACACACACACACACAGTCAAGTTAGTACTGGTGGTTTATAAGGACTCTCCATAGGTGTAACCTATTTAAACAGTAAAAAAGCGTATTATATGGCCCACCACTCATCAGAGTCCCCACTAAGCATGATTTCAAGCATGTTAAAACACGTTTATGCAATTACAAACACACAAGGCATGTCCTCATAAACCAACTTAATAGTGTACGACTAGGTCATATCCATGTCATTAATAATGTATATACATCTGTCCTTGTAAACCACTAAAACCAGTACAAACACCATTACATACACACTCAAACTCAAACATACACCCCCCCCCCCCCACACACACACACACAAGTTATTACTAGTGGTTTATGAGGACTCTACATAGGTGTAATAAATTTAAACAGTAAAAAAGCTTATTATATGGCCTACCTCACCTCAACGTCCCCATTAAGTATGATTTCAAGCATTTTTAACACTTAAGTAATTACAAACACACATGGCATGTCCTCATAAACCATCATAATAAAGTCTAACTAGGTCATATCCATGTCATTATTATACACATTATATTCAGTCCTTGTAAACCACCAAATCCAGTACAAATACATCACATACACACTCAAACATACACACCCTCCCCCCCACACACACACAAGTTAATACTGGTAGTTTATGAGGACTCTCCCTA
>NC_079436.1:58286127-58306127 GCF_903798145.1 Danio aesculapii
CCCTTAACTTAGCTGAAAATGAGCTCTGATTTCCCTTTATTTTCACCATTCATTCAGAACGGACCTTCGGATGACTTGGAAGGCGGTGAAATGATAAATTTGTGTCACTTTCTCTTCGCTGATAAGATATGCAGCCAGGTACACAACGTTCTAATGTAACTCCCAACGATACTTCTGGATTTCTTCCCACCACAGCCTTGATTTCTGTGTGTAAACGACCTTGAGTTCAGTCTTCAGATCTCAGCAGAAACCACTTCAGAAGTGTGACAATAGCAGCTCAAGGTCAGCTGGAGTGCAGCGTATGTAGAGCAGTGTTGGTACTGTATATGAAGCATGTATGACACACACAACCTTCACACACACCACACACTACTAACACACTGCATGACAGAGTGTGTTTCCCTGCGCATGTGTGTGTCACATTTTGTTGATTCAGACATGAGAGGCTCAACACGCACACAAACACAAACACACACAAACACACACACACAGCCGGCGGCAGCTCATCTCCTCTGACGGAGGACAAACTCTCTCTTTCTCTGTGTGTGTGTCACATGAGCACGAGCACAAGGACACACTCATCACTGCACCGAAACACTCAAAACTCAACAGAACACAGAGACTCTCTAAAAAACAAGAAGAGACAAAACCCACTGATCTACACACTGCAGACGTCAGTGAACACACACACACACACACACACACTGCTCAGTAATAACAAATCTACCACTGCTTAACTACTTTATGCACCACTATACAGATAGACAGATGGAAGATTTGTTGGATGGATGGATGGATGGATGGATGGATGGATGGATGGATGGATGGATGGATGGATGGATGGATGGATGGATGGATGGATGGATGGATGGATGGATGGATGGATGGATGGATGGATGGATGGATGGATGGATGGATGGATGGATGGATGGATGGATGGATGGATGGATGGATGGATGGATGGATGGATGGATGGATGGATGGATGGATGGATGGATGGATGGATGGATGGATGGATGGATGGATGGATGGATGGATGGATGGATGGATGGATGGATGGATGGATGGATGGATGGATGGATGGATGGATCATTTGTTGAATGGATGATCTGCTGGATAAAAGAATGATTTGCTGGATGGATGATCTGCTGGATGGATGGAAGGATAAATAGATGGATGAATGATTTGTTGGATGGATGATCTGATAGATGGATGGATGGATGGATAAATAGATAAATGAATAATTTGATGGATGATTTGTTGAATAGATGATCTGTTTGATGGATGGATGGATGATAAATAATTTGATGGATGGATGATGTGTTGGATGGATGATGTGCTGGATGGAGGGATGGATGGATGGATTGATGAATTGTTGGATAGATGATCTGTTTGATGGATGGATGGATGATGAATAATTTGATGGATGGATGAATAGATTGGTGGATGATTTGTTGGATATATGATCTGTTTGATGGATGGAGGGATGACGAATGATTTGTTGGATGGATGATCTGCTGGACGGATTGGTGGATGGATGGATAAATAAATGGATGAATGATTTGTTGAATGCATGATCTGCTGGATGGATGGATGAATAAATAGATGGATAATTGATTGTTTGGATAGATGATCCGCTGGATGGATGGATGCATGATTTGCTGGATGGATGATCTGCTGGATGTATGGATGGATGGATGATTTGTTGGATAGATGATCTGCTGGATGAATGGATGGATGGATGGATAAATAGATGGATAAATGATTGGTTGGATGGATGATCTGCTGAATAGAGGGATGAATGATTTGCTGGATGGATGATCTGCTGGATGGATGGATGGATGGATGATCTGCTGGATGGATGGTTGGATGAATGATTTGTTGGATGGATGATCTCTTGGATGGATGGATGGATGGATGGATGGTTCGTTGGAAGGATGGATGGATAGAGGGATGCTTTGTTGAATGGATGAATAGATGGATGATTTGTAGAAAGGATGGATGAACGGTTTGTTGGATGGATGGATAGATGGATGGATAGATGAATGGATGGATGATTTGATGTGTGGATGGATGGATAGATGGATGGATGGACAGATGGATGATTTATTGGAGGATGGATGGACAGATTTGTAGGACAGAGAGATTAATGGATGGAGGATTTTTTGGATGGACAGACAATATAAGGACAATTAATGGATGGATGATTCAGACGGATGGATAGACCGTATACTGGATGGATGGACAGATAGATAAATGGATGGATGATATATTGGTTGGATGGATGGATGGTAGAGTTTGTTTCTCTGCAGACCCCATAAGCATCACAGCAATGAGTCTGTCAGGATAAAACCACAGACAGAAAAAAAGATGAGAGAGCTCCAGCAGAGCTCCAGCAAACGCAGTGCCTACAGCATGGCGGATCTGAACCTGCTGCAGAGGACAGCACTCCGCTAATATTAGTACATGTACCTCTGTCATTTCTTAAAGACTGAGATCTGCTCTAACCTTGCTCAAGGTGAACGTCTGTGTGTGTGTGTGTGTGTGTGTGTGTTCGCACTTCAAAGGGTACAAGACATCGTTTGGGACCTTCCAATGAAAATGAGGCTGCAGGGGTAGATAGTGGACACACACACACTCATGCTCTCTCTCACACACACGTATGCATGCACACACTCTCTCTCTCACACACACACACACAAACATATGCACACTCTGTCTCTCACATACAGTACATACATGCACCATGTTTTCTCTCTCTCTCTCACTCACACACACACACACACGCGTTGGGTTTTCATGTTTTATGGACTCCTCGTAATGATGTTTCACAGGAAAAATTCTGTATTTTAACATTTTCATTACACTGTGTGATTTATGAGCTGTTTTCCTCAGGGGGACCAAAAAAATTAACACACATTGTGGAAATTTACTGGAATTGCTATACTTAGGCAACATTTGGTCCCCACACTGTGATGAATACAAGGTACACACATAGACACAATCTTTCTTTCTTTCTTTCTTTCTCTCTCTCTCTCTCTCTCTCTCACACACACACACACACACACACACACACACACGTGCGCACACGTCCTTGTCCTTGGGTTACTGAAGCAAAGCAGATTTCACAGATGAACAATGTCATTATCTCTCCATTTCAGAGCTTCCCTAGTCTTTGTGTCATGTTGAGTTCTCAGACACAGTGGACGTGTTCAGGAACTGCAATATTATGTTATATATGAATATTTAACCCAATCAGAAAAGGTTGGGACAGTATGGAAAACGCTTATTAAAATAAAAAGTAGTGGTTTCTAAATTGACTTTGACTTGTATTTGATTGCAGACAGTAAGAGCCAGAAATATTTGATGTTTTGTCTGGTCGACTTCATTTCATTTGTAAATATACATCCTCTCCTATCATTCAGACATGCAACACACTCCAGAAAGAGTTGTGCCAGGAGCAGTTCAGGGCTGTAATCAGGCAAACTGGTGAAATAATGATGTGATGTGACACAGGTGATGTCAACAGGTGAATGTAATTATGCTTTGGTACAAAAGCAGCATCTAAGAAAGGTCTAGTCCTTTAGGAGCAAAGATGGGCTGAGGATCGCCAGTTTGCCAACAAATACATGAGAAAATGACTGAAGTGTTTAAAAACAATGTTCCTCAGAGAAAGAGAGGAAGACATTTGGATATTTCACCTTCAACAGCGCAGGACATCATTAAAAGATTCAAGGAATCTGGAGGAGTTTCAGTGCATAAAGGACAAAAGCGCAAGCCTAAGCTGAACAACCGTGATCTCCAATTCCTCAGGCGGCACTTCATCAAGAATCCTCATTCATCTATAAGCCAGATCACCACATGGGCTTATGACTACTGCGGTAAACCTGTCAAGTACCACAACACAGAGTTACATCCACAAATGCCAGTGAAATCTGTACTGTGCCAAAAGGAAGCCCTATGTTAACAGTGTCCAGAAGCACAGTCGACTTCTTTGGACTTGGAGACATCTGGGATGGGCCATCACACGGTGGAAACATATACAGTACCAAATGGACCACAAAGAAAAAAAGAAAAGGACCATCTAGACTGTTACCAGTACAAGACTAAAAGCCAGGGTCGGTCATGGTATGGGGTTGTGTCAGTGCCCTTGGCAAAGGTAACTTGCACTTCTGTGATGCTCCATTAACGCTGAAAAGCTCACAGTGATTCTGCAGCACAATATGAGGCCTTCTTCTCCAGAGACGCTCATGCATATTTCAACAAGACAATGCAAAACCACATTCTGCACACATTACACAGTTCTGCTATTGAGGAAGAGGATACAGGTACTGGACTGGCCTGCCTGCAGTCCCGACCTGTCTCCAATAGAGAATGTGTGGTGCATTTTGAAGACCCTGTACTGTTGACCACCTCAAGACTTGTTTGCAGGAAGAATGGGACAAAATGACACCTGAAACACTTCATCATTGGTGTCTTCAGTCCCTAAACGCCTTTTACGTGTTGTGTACAGCAACGGCAACATTACAAAGAGATAAATGCTTTACTGATACAACTTTATTAAGAATGTGTTGCAAGAACCAACACTGGAATACGTGTTTATTTTGGGAGCAAAAACAAACAATAAAAATCATTATGAACATGTTAAATAATGTTTGTTGTATTATCTGCAATCAAACACAAGTCAAAGTAAATTTAGAAATGGCTACTTTGCTTTTTATTTGCGATTTCCATACTGTCCCAACTATTTCTGATTTGGGGTTGCATTATATATAAATGTATGCAAATGATTCAATATTTTTCTTCAGATACCACCGTACAAAACTGCATGACACAGAGATGTTCAGGCTTAGTCAGATTAGCAGACTCTGGGCTCTGTAGAGATTCTGTGGACAGCTCTGCAGCAATGCTTATGGGATTAATTAAACACATGGCCTGCTAATAAGAGCTTGCAGACAGCGCACAGATGCAGGTGAGACTCACACAGATCACACAGTCAGGGTTCAGACTCAGTATATCACTCACAGCCTCCACCGCTACACTCCAAACACGCTGGGGTGTGTTAGCCTGACATTGGGTCAAATAGGGATAAAAAATTTAATTAAATAAAAAAAAAAGCTCAACATTGTGTTTGTCCAAATTTGACCCAACTCTGGGTTATGACAAAGAAATATAATACAGAGAAATAAGACAGGAAATGTACTGGCAGCTTATTACAAGGTGTTTGTAGCGTAATATACAACACCAACCCAAACAATATACTATTTCACGAGTTCACACTTGCAATCGTTTCAGAATAAAGCGTATTTGGTCCGGGGAGAGGGCTCTGAGCTCGGGGAGACACCCCAAACTCGAGTTATTCCTCTTATCAGGAAACAGAGAGGAATTGGGATTCGAGCAAAGTATCTAGCCCGGCCCCAGAACGCTCCCCCCGGGATTGTAATGCTTAAGAGGTGAGGTGACGGGGTGGTGGAGGGATGCTAAAGTCTGAGATGCTGCAGGTAAGACAGCTTTAGTATACATAGGGGTTTGGTCAAGAACTGATTGTATAATAGAATAATTGTCAATGACGTATTTGATCCTGAAACTTCTGCGCGTGCTCCTCCCCAAATTTGTTTACAAAACATCACATATTCAATTCACCCATAGCCAGGCATATAATCAGCCGAGGACAAAAAAAGAAGGAAGACGAGACCAAAAGAAAAATGCTAATTATATACACCCTTTATATACACAATTATACCCTTTATATACCCTTTATATACACAATTATATACACAGCTAATTATATACAATTATAATATATAAATATATATATATATATATATATATATATATATATATATATATATATATATATAGTAAGTGTTCAGATGCAAAACCCTCTAAATCCATCAGACCTCTTTTCTTGTATCAGATTCCTCGGATTAGGTTCAGAAGTTTTATTTTATATGTAATGATAAGGTTATTAGCTGGTAAATAAAATACCCTTTTTTCAGAAATATCACTTTAGACAATTCTTTGGTTTTTAACAAGTAGATTTTCTCTTGCGTCAAAACCAGCTGAATCCACTTGTGCTTTTTTTGCAAAAACCTCTAAATCCAACTACCAGGACAGTGTATTTAGTTGAAAAATCACTAAAACTGCAATTAGAAATTATTTTACCAAACATAAAACACATTACACAAACCACCTGAAATTTAAAATATCTGTCAAGTAAGTGGCGGTTCATTCCGCTGTGGTAAGCTGAAGGAAAATTAATGAAATCTGTCAAGTAAGCGCATTAATCAATAACATTAAAACTGACATTTATTAAATCTTAACAATCTGATGTCATTTCTGATATTTGGGGTTGAGATTTATTGTAAGTACAATGTAACCATCACAAACTTTATAAGCAAAGCTTGGTAGATTTAAATAACGTAGTGTGAATACATTGTGAAACATCAATATCTGTGCATTGTCCATTAATATAAAAAGCTGATCAGATCTATGTTTTATGAAGTAATATACATAATGTATAGTTTTATACATTATATAACTTAAATTAGCAAATAAAAAATAAGGTAGACCTACTGGGCAAAAAGGTGATGCCTCTCAGACAATTTTAGAAGCTGTCTTTCATTCATTCACACCATACTCAAGTCTCTTGTTTATCCTCATAGCATCCACGTGGGATATAAGTACAGCATCTTAACGTCTTTCGTGAAATGGAGTTGCCGTTTAATGTATAGAAAATCAGACTCATTCAAAGTAGCGTCGCTGCGTAAACAAACGTTATGAATGCATGTCGCCAATTAGTAAAGTTTTTTTTCCCTCTCCGCTGTCTCCACTGGCTTGCATGGTTCGGGATCTGTAGAGCTGCGCATCGTTGGTTTTGCTCTTCAGTGTTTGGACATATATATATACACATATGTCAGCCTTGACACTGAAACCCTCGTCAGTGCGCCAGGATCGCCCGTGTCTCACCGTGCGCATGATCATCCTCTCATTCGGTATTTACCTGCTTTCTTTTGCTCACGCGAACACAGTTATTATTGTCATCTCTCACGCTGGCACCGGGTCATCCTTATTGTTGAACTCTGCTTTTTAAGAAAACTACAATTTAAAAATTATCTTCAACAAGCCAAAGTGCCAAGGGGAAAGTGTCTGTATAACCCACAGCTGAAATCTACCCGCATTTGGCAGGTTGGCTGTAGCTCTGAATAAATGAAGGCATCTCACATTTGAGAATAATAACAAATGTGCATTCTGGCTTTATTTATAATGTACATAGAGCGCACGTGGTCGTGACATACAAATGTGAGCATGGAAAAAGAGCACAGCCGCGCACGCATTCAAATCAACTTCGTAATCGTGCATATTGTCGGTGGCTTTATCATGCGCGCACATTAAAGGATACGCAATATCATTATACCCGAATGGCGTCCGGGATGAAGCAGATAACGCTGCTCCTTGTGCACAATGATAAACAATGAAGGCGCAAACCATCAATCAGGTCTTCTGCTTTAATGACGATGAACCTCACTGAGACCCCCCCCTCCCCCCTCCTCAAAAATAAACCTTCGGATTTACGCAAATCACAGGGGTCGCCCCATTGAGCTTGGAAATTACGAAAATCCATATCACTTCCCTGTATAGCGCATGTGTTTGGATTATAGGGGAAACCAAAGCATCGGAGGTAACCCACGCCAACACGGGGAGAACATGCAAACTCCACACAGAAATGCCAACTGACCCAGCCGGGACTCCATGTCGCACACTTTTAAACTATAATAACTCCAAAATCACCACAAGAAATCAGTAGCTAGTTGTTGTGTTAACATAGCAACTGTAGGATCAACAAAACAGATGAACTGAAGTACTTTACTATAGCATGGATCAAAAACACTACAGTGTTTACCATACAATATAAACAATATTTCCCACAAGTTTACCATACATTTCAGAAGTTGGCACGTGTGTGACTTTGGCAAATCAGATATAATTGTTTAAAAACACTGACGGAGATATGTTTGGGTATTTTTACAGTACTGTACAATACAAGCCTACACAAAAAAACCTAGGAAGGGTTTCGCTATTTTGGGGAAAACCTAGGGCTCATATCATATACCCGGCGCATTAAGGCGCAAGACGTGTTTGGCGTGATTTGTTGCTATTTTCAGACCAGTGCAACTGTAATTTTCACGTTTTGTGCCACGTTGTTTAAATAGTAAACCCATTTGCGTCACTTTGTGGACTCATGTGTGTGCTGGTCTATAAAGGAGGTGTGTTAAGGTGCATTGTTGACGTGTTGTTATTCTGAGGAGCTGAAATAGACAGCGCCATTGACCAATCAATAGCTGCTCTAAAGTCCAGCAGAGCGCGTTAGTTATGCACCTATGAAGGTCCAAACACTTACACACTGCTGAATGCACACAGGATGTAGAGCAATACACAAATATCTTTACAGATGAAAACAATTAAAGGATTAAAATGATGCAAAAATTATTAGTTCATACATAAACAGCACTGCCTCCATGCCTCCTTCACCTCAGGGGGCTTTTTCAGTTTATTCATGACGATCTGCATCTGTATAATGTTGTTATTATTAGCAGTATTATTGATTATATGCATATTTATATTTGTTTTAATTAAAACAAGTGTAGAGTTGTCCAGCTGTGGGGTTTTGGGGACGTCTGCTTCACCATATGGGGCATCAGAACAGGACGTGTGTTTGGATATAACTCAGTGTTTTGACCACACTTCATTATTATTGTTCATTTATTCCTTTGCTGGAGATTAGAGCTGAATTTAGAAATAGTTTTGAAACAAATCTTTGTGCTTAACAACGGAAATTAAATATGTGGGCTAATGGATGTGTTCAGTGGAGTGAGTTTCCACCCTTTCCTTACTCCACCAAAGTAAAGGAGTAAAGAGTAAAAGTAAGGTAAAGAGAAAGTAAAGAGGCTGAATGGAGGAGGCTCGCTCTTTATCCTCGCGCTGCAGATGCTCTGTTTAACTGTAAGTGTAAAAACTGAACACTTCACTAGCGAGAAAACACCATGTAAAGTCCACCATGTAAATAGCAAATGCACCATGGAGCGACGCAACTGACTCTTAAAGGGAATGAGAGATGAGACTCTGATTGGTTTGATGCACGTTATGCTCAAAACACACCCAGAACTCATTAAGAGAATAAGCTCAACCCTGTTAGACCATGCGCTGGGGCGCAGAGCGTATTTTACCATCCTTAAAATAGCAAAGGGGGATTCGGACACACCCTTAATGCGTTTGCATCATGAGCTTTACACTTTGCACCTGGATCATTAAAAAAAATTCATGGGAAGGTTGACATTCACATGGAATTGCTCATCTGGATCTTTGTAGTGTAAATCACTTTGAGAATTACATTTTCAAGGCGCTATATAAAAATAAATGATGTTTATTATAATAAACAGGGAGTCGGCGGGGCTGTTTTTCAGCAGATCTGCGGGTGACAGATGGCATTTTCTGAAGATGGACGTTTGACTGTGATTGGCAGGTTGAGCTGGTCGGCATCTCTTTCTATTTCTAGTGTCTCTGCGCTTGTAGATTGTCATCTGGGAATGAGATGGTAATTTCTCAGCGTGCACCTCTGATCTGAATCCTCCGTCTGTCGTCTTCATGTGACGCGGGAGGTCAGACGTCCAGCTTTTACAGCATTTACTGCCATCTGAAGACGCTTTACTGTTTAACATCAGATCCGGAGGAGGAAAACGCTGCTTTATAAACCAATGCATTGCTGTTTTGTCCCATTGTTTTCCCACAATTTCTGTTTAACGGAGAAAAACACACATTTCTGCTCATAATAGTTTTAATAACTCATCTCTAATAACTGATTTATTTTCTCTTTGTCATGATGACAGTAAATAATATTAGACTAGATATTCTTCAAGACACTTCTATACAGCTTAAAGTGACATTTAAAGGCTTCACTAGGGTAATTAGGGTAAAGTTAGGGTAATTAGGCAAGTTGTTGTATAACAGTGGTTTGTTCTGGAGACAATCCAAAACTAATATTGCTGAAGGGGCTAATAATATTGACCTTAAAATGAGTTTAAAAAATAAGATATAAAATATTATAGGAAATACTGTGAAAAATTCCTAATTCTGTTAAACAGCATTTGGGAAACATTTAAAAACAATAAAAAGAAAGAAAGAAAGAAAGAAAGAAAGAAAGAAAGAAAGAAAGAAAGAAAGAAAGAAAGAAAGAAAGAAAGAAAGAAAGAAAGAAAGAAAGAAAGAAAGAAAGAAAGAAAGAAAGAAAGAAAGAAAGAAAGAAAGAAAGAAAGAAAGAAAGAAAGAAAGAAAGAAAGAAAGATAAATAAAAATATTATAAATTAAAATAAATTAATTAATTAAAATAAATAAATAAATAGATAGATAAATGAACAAACAAATAAATAAATAAATAAAAATAAATAAAAATATTATAACTTAAAATAAATAAATAAAAATAAATAAATAAATAGATAGATAGATAGATAAATAAATAAAAAAAAATAATAAATAAAATAAAAAATAAAAAAATTATAAATTAAAATAAATAAATAAAAATAAATAAATAGATAGATAGATAGACAGATAGATAGATAGATAGATAGATAGATAGATAGATAGATAGATAGATAGATAGATAGATAGATAGATAGATAGATAGATAGATAGATAGATAGATAGATAAAAAAATAAAATAAAATAAATAAATTATAAATTAAAATAAATAAATTAAAATAAATAGATAAATAAACAAATAAATAAACAAAGAAACAAACAAACAAACAAACAAATAAATAAATAAAAATAACTAAATAAATAAAAAATGATAAAAATAAATAAATAAATAAATAAATAAATAAAATCACAGTAGGATGGTGTGATAATTATTCACAGGTGAATAATTTTGACTTCAAGTATATATATTGTGGAACATTGCATATGTTGACAACAGAGATGCCATGGGATGTGCACACGTTATCGTTATTCAGTGTGTAATAAACATGTCTTCATTTGTGTTTTCTTCAAGGAGGAGTAAATGATGCCAGCGGTGGAGTTTTTGAATGAACCACTTGAGTGGTTTTTGAGCCACATACTCTATAATGTTTTTGGACAAGCAGCAAACATTAAAATGAAATAAATACATTTACATAAAGTTTTCTTAGCAATTTAATAACTTGAATTAACTATAACATTTAATTTAAATAGATTAAAAGTTTAATGAATGAATAAGTTAATTAATTAATTATTGATTCATTTTCTTTTCGGCTTAGTCCCTTTATTAATCAAGAGTCACCACAGCGGAATGAACCGCCAACTTATCCAGCAGATGCCCTTCCAGCTGCAACCCATTGCTGGGAAACACCTATTCACTCTTGCATTCACACTTATACACTACGACTAGTTCATCAGTTCCCCTATAGCGCATGTGTTTGGACTGTGGAGGAAACCGGAGCACCCGGAGGAAACCCACACCAACACATGGAGAACATGCAAACTCCACACAGAAACACCAACTGACCCAGCCAGCAATCTTGTTTCTGCGAGGTGATCGTGCTAACCACTAAGCCACCGTGTCCCTCAAAATCAGTATACTTTCAACAATTATTAAAAATGCGTCTTCATTCTGCATGTTCGTGCGTGTGTCTGCTCTCTTTTGTTGCTCTTTTCTGCATAAACATTATTTATGCTCACGCTGTGCTTGTATGGTGAGTAATTAGCCAGTCTTTAACGTTTTCAGCAATCATTTCAGCTGATTAACAG
This sequence comes from Danio aesculapii, assembly GCF_903798145.1. Lineage (NCBI taxonomy): Eukaryota > Metazoa > Chordata > Actinopteri > Cypriniformes > Danionidae > Danio > Danio aesculapii. The sequence goes on from NC_079436.1 coordinate 58,297,909, forward strand.
TGATGTTTGTGAGCGTTAATGAAGAGTTGTGTAATGATAAACGAGCTCCGTCATCTCTCCTCTGTAATGCTGCTGTTTTCTCTTTCATTAGTCAGTGAATAAGAGCTCGTTTACAGCAGTTCATTATGTTTCAGCACAAAATGGACGGATGATGTCCTGGATGTTGTCCAGCTATTACAGTTTATCTTCTGTGCTAGAGATGAGCTTAAACACAACACCCTGAGAGCTAAAGGTGGGGGATTTTATTATTTTTTCTGGACAATCGATTTATTATTTTATCCGAAGCTTTTGAATTAAATTGAAGATGTTTTAATTTGTCCCCATTTCTGTAACGAATGACAATGGAGTAGGGGATCCATGTGCAGTAACCCGCTGTGGCGACCCCTGATGAATAAAGGGACTAAGCAGAGGGAAAATGAATGAATGAATGAACAGATTAGTTATATTACTACATTTTGAAGGAATGTCTTAAAAATTAGAAAACCGCATTCATTCTTTTCAGCTTAGTCCCTTTACTCATCAGGGGTCGCCACAGCGGAATGAACCGCCAACTTATCCAGCATATGTTTTACACAGCGGATGCCCTTCCGGCTGCAACCCATGTCTGAGAAACATCCATCCAGAACATGCAAACTCCACACAGAAACGCCAACTGACCCAGCCGAGGCTCGAACCAGCGACCTTCTTGCTGTGAGGCAAACAGCACTACCTACTGCGCCCCTGCATCGCCTAGATATATATATCAATATTTTTACTGAGTTTTTACTGTGTTGATAAATAGTTGATAAGAATTAAAATATTACAATTTTTGTTTTGTGAAGGGTATTAAGGGGGTCGACATCAGATGTGCCACTCGGTGACGCACCACGTCACAATATGCAGCGCCACGCATTTTAGAATTCTAACCATAGATTTCTATCAGGATACGCACACTGGCGCCGCAAGTCAGCGGCTGTCCACGGCACCCAGCTAAGACTCAGAACACTGTTCATAATTCTGCCGTGCCACTGCGTGCCATCTGAATAGTTTCATAATAAAATAACATGCGAATGTGCTTGTCTGGTGTGGGATACTTGGGGCCAGACGGAATCTGTGTTTTTTTATATTTCTGCTGAGAATTTTGGTAAAAATCTGTGGATTTATGCGGGATTATTTTGGGAGTATCATAACTAAAACCTTAATATATGAAATAAAAAATAATATGCTTTTATCTTTTATTTAATGTTTAAAATGCAAATCCAATTAGATTAACTTTAATAGGTAAACAAAGCAAGTCTCTCATGTAAAATATCTATTAAAAGACAGAAAATATTACTGTACAAACTGTATTGTAAATAAATCAGATGAACACATTTTTACATTAGTCAATAATATTCCTGTAATTAATTTAAAAACTGAGTAAATATAGATTTACACACATTTACTCAAGTAAATAAACAGAATTAATGATGGGCTAAAAATCTGCAGAAAATCTGCGGAATTCTGCGGAGTTATTTTTGGAGTATCATAACTAAAACCTTATTATATGAAATAAAAAATAATATGTTTTTAACTTTTATTTAATGTTTAAAATGCAAATCCAATTAGATTCACGTTATTTGGTAAACAAAGCAAGTCTCTCATATAATATCTCTACTAAAAGATCACTGTACAAACTGCATTGTACATAAATCAATAATATTAGTCAATTAGTCAATAATATTCCTGTAATTAATTTAAAAACTGAATAAATATAGATTTACACACATTTACTCAAGTAAATAAACAGAATTAATGATAGGCTAGAAATCTGCAGAAAATCTGCGGAATTCTGCGCGCGCAGATTCTGTGTGGGCCTTCTGATACTTCCAACTGTCATGTGCGCACTGTGTTGCAGCGATGAGCGGCGCATCTGGTGTGCGACCCGCTTTATACTAATATAGTGTTTACTCAAGTTACTATTACTGTATACTGGAGCATTTATTAACAAAGTGAAATGATAAACAGCTATAAATAGTGTAGTTTACTTTAGTTTTTACTACAGTAAACTTTGTTGTGTTGTAGTATTATATAATATCCCTTTAGTTGTAGAAAATCTACAGTATTGAGTGATTATATTAAATTACTATGGTTGGTATGTTACCATAGCAACTATAGAATCACCACAACAGATCAATTGCTATAGTTGTTGTATTGCCATAGCAACTATAGAATCACCACAACATATTAAATGTTATAGCTGTTGTGTTACCATAGCAACTATAGAATCACCATAACAGATCACTTGCTATAGTTGTTGTCTTGCCATAGCAACTGTAGAATCACCACAACTGATCAATTGCTATAGTTGTTGTGTTGCCATAGCAACTATAGAATAACCACAACAGATGATTTGCTATAGTTGTGTTACCATAGCAACTATAGAATCACCACAACAGATCATTTGCTATAGTTGTTGCGTTACCATAGCAACTATAGAATCACCACAATGGATCAATAGCTATAGTTGTTGTGTTGCCATAGCAACTGTAGAATCACCACAATGGATCAATAGCTATAGGTTGTTGTGTTGCCATAGCAACTATAGAATAACCACAATGGATCAATTGCTATAGTTGTTGTGTTGCCATAGCAACTATAGAATCACCACAACAGATGATTTGCTATAGTTGTTGTGTTACCATAGTAACTATAGAATCACCACAACAGATCAATTGCTATGGTTGTTGTGTTTCCATAGCAACTGTAGAATCACCACAATGGATCAAAAGCTATAGTTGTTGTATTACCATAGCAACTATAGAATCACCACAACGACTCAATAGCTTTAGTTGTGTTGCCATAGCAACTATAGAATCACCACAACAGATGGTTTGCTATAGTTGTTGTGTTACCATAGCAACTATAGAATCACCACAACAGATAATTTGCTATAGTTGTTGTGTTACCATAGCAACTATAGAATCACCACAACAGATTATTTGCTATAGTTGTTGTGTTACCATAGCAACTATAGAATCACCATAACAGATCATTTGCTATAGTTGTTTTGTTACCATAGCAACTATAGAATCACCATAACAAACCCTTAACAATAGTTATGTTTCCATAGCAACTTTAGAATCACCACAGCAGACCAATAGCTATATACTATAGAATCAACATATATACTAATTTAAACACTTTACTACAGCATGGATCAAATCACCACAGTACATACCATAAATTACTACAGTATTATCTTCATTCATTTATCATGTGATGTGTGTTCAGTTAAGGCTCATGACGCTGTTTGAGGAGGACTCAAATGCACTTTCACCAAATCCCAATTCCATCAGAGCCGGAACAAGTTTGCTGTGTTTGCAATCTGAGAAGCTCTTCTTCACATGTATATGTGGGCTTCTGATGACGCCGTTGAGGCTCTGGAGGAGTGACAGACAGACAGAAGCAAACAGCTGCTGTCACGCCGCCGCTCGCTTTGTTCTATTATTCAAGACATATGCATTATACGCTGCTTCATCATCAGACCAAATCTAACAGAAGATGCAGAGACTCCCAGAGCTGCTTCTTTGAATAAACACTCATAAATATTTCAGCATGCCGACACTTTAAATAAAGACAGTCTGAGTAAATAGCGCTGGTGCATCTTTAGGCTAATAGAGATGTCAGACGTGATGAACTGGTTGTACTTTGAAGCAAACACACAGATCACGCCTGTCTATGAGTAATAAACTATAACAAAAGATGCAATTCTCATGCACATCTTGTCAGGGAAGCACAGTTCTGTGACCAGTACTAAGGCCCAATCCCATTTGTACCCCTTCCCCTTTGGTCATTGAAACCGAGTGTGAAGGGGAAGGGCTTTAAAATTTACACCTAAGAATTGGGACAGCACCTGCACACATCATCATACGTCATTGGGGTCTCTTGCTTCATATGAGATCAGACGATCGCAAATGCTGTAGTTATTCCAGTTTCTCTTTAGGAAATCACTGAAGGCAACAATATCCTGTTATTATGATGATATAATGTGGCAGTAAGATCGTAATTATACTGTGGATTTACACAGTGGCCATATTCATCAATGTAAACACACCAAAAACAACATTAACATTATAGCAGATGCTGTAAAAAGCTCATTCCCAGCCACTAGACTGTCATTGAGTGATAGAATGTTGTAGGACAACTATACACACTCTCAGAAAAAAGGTACACGGTGGTACATATAATGTTCCTTGAGGAATAGTTTTGTACCTGTGTAAAAGTTGTACCTTATATGGTACAGAAAAGACCTCTTATGATACTGTTCTGTGCCTTTTATGGTACACTTGAAATGAAGGTACACAATTGTTCTCATAAAAAGGTTCACAAGTGTTAGACAACTCCTGTATTACAATATCTATGAAAATAAATATGACTGAAAAGGCAAAGTGATTTATGAATAGTTTCCATATTAATACATGAATCATCATTTAAAGGCAAATCTTTAAAGAAACTCATAAACATTCATTATAAGGTTCTATAATACTAAACAACTGGTAAAACATAAAACTATAGGTGTAGTCAGGGGCGTCGCTAGACCCAATTTACTGGGCCACGTGCCCCAGTGAAAATCTCCAGTGCCCCAGTAAATGCATTGAGATATGATTTACTTCATATGCAAGTGTATTTATCAAGAGTGGTAATTCCAAAATAAAGACGTTATTCTCTATGTGCAACCCAACCAACGCTGGTGAAAGTAATGTGTTTAATCAAGAAGCAAATTGACGCATCTCAGCGTGTGCGCAGAGAACTCGCTCGCCTCTCGCACGCGCTGCTCTTCTGGCGGTGTGAGTCCCAGTAGTTAACATGCGCACCAAAAAAAGTAGGCTACTTGCTTGTCACGCGCTGCTCATGCGTTGTAAAACTGGCACAACAGCCTTTTTTTGTTTAGCTAGTCGACAAAACTAAAGTTTAACATTTACATTTAAGATTATTTAGAATTATAATTGTATAATAACAAGAATACTTTTATTTATAATAAATATTTATAAAAAAATATATAGTGTATATATATATATTATTTTTTTTTAGGGGGGGGGGGGGTGCCCCAGTAGAGCTTTATGCCTAGCAACACCCCTGGGTGTAGTAAACTAAACATTTCAGACATTTTTAATAAAGATTTGGAGAACATTTTCTGATCAATACAGTTTCAGTATTGATATTTGCACCTTTTGGCGTTTGCTTTCCACTACACACGTGAGCTGAGAAAAGTCCTGCATATGCAAAGTGTTCATGCAGACATTTGACTATTGTGAAGCTAATCACACACTGTGCACATCTCATTACAATACTCTTGCACAATTCTATTTTTATTTTAGAGTTAAGTAAATTAAATGAACTGTAAAGTGATTACAAAAGGTATTGTGTGAAAACTGGAGAAAATACATGTTTTATATTGTACTTGGGAGAATGTGTTTCTGTAACATTCCTGTGAAAAGCGTGAAATGTTTAACAGAAAATAGATCTTTAGTTTATGTTAAAGTATTTTTTTATTCTTTATTGTAAATGGAAAATGTGCATTTACACAAAAAACATGGTATTTGATGATTTATTCATTCATTCATTGTCTTGTCGGGTTAGTCCCTTTTTTAATCTGGGGTCGCCACAGCGGAATGAACCGCCAACTTATCCAGCATTTGTTTTACGCAGTGGATGCCCTTCTAGCTGCAACCCATCTCTGGGAAACATTGATGTTTTATATTTACTGAAAATAAATTGACGCATTTAGCAAAATGCCTTTAAATAGTTCTTGAAGTAACACATTTGACAGTGTTATGGTACAAAGGGTCTTGTCACTGTGGTGGTACCTTTGATTTGATTTGAGAATTTTAACAAAAATATACAAACAAGTCCAGTTAGACTAATTCAACGACGAGATGATCCCAAGGTTTCCATATCCTGGACCAGGCCGTATCCTGAGCAGCTGCTGTGGTGGTCATGGAGGAGTGGAGAACATGAGACTGATTCCTGTGACGCTCCAGAGACAGACGAGTCTTCGCTGAGGCCAGCTTCCAGCCTCCGCCACTGAGACTGCAGCTCTGCTCAAGACGTTTGGCCAGCGGAGAAATTAAAATGGTCGTGCCCAACTGAGCCTGGTTTCTCTCAAGGTTTTTTTTCTTCACTTCCGCCTTTAGTGATGTTTTTTTTTCCCTCTCCGCTGTCGCCACTGGCTTGCATGGTTCAGGATCTGTAGAGCTGCGCATCGTTGGATTTGCTCTTCAGTATTTGGACTCTCAGTAGTGATTATTAAACCACACTGAACTGAGCTCAACTGAACTGAACTTAAAAACTAAAAACAATCTACATTGTAAAAGCGCTATACAAATAAAGCTGAATTGAATTGAATACATATTTTAAAAAATGTCGAGGATAAAATACACAAAAAAGCCACAGGCTGATTTCCATTGTGGTCCTCGATATTCTTTAAAAAATGATCGAGCAAATCAAAAATGGAGCGCAAACATCATCAGCTCAGCAACTCAGCACAACAAAATCCTCAACTTCAACTGTAAAACAACCACTTTTTAATTCCCCTTCTGAAAGCACTCTCAATCTGAATCTCTATACAAATCGTGGGCAAAACATCCCAAGCAACAGAGCTAGCACACAAAAGAGAACTTCTACCTGATTCACTCTTAAATCTATATGGATAAATTATGGATCAGATTTGTACCTTTGATGAAGTTACAATATTTTATCTGCAGGTTTTAAAAACCAAAGGTACATTTTGGTTTCCCATGGTAAAAATCATGTCCTTAAAGGTCCTTGTTTGGTACAACATTGTACCCTTTTTTCGGAGAGTGCAGGAGTTATAATTAGGGATATAGATAGACAAATGTAGCATTTTATTTGAGTCTTTTCATGAATATATTAAAGCATGTGCTTGTTTGTTGTAAAAATTTGTAATATGACAAAAAAAAAATACTCATTTGTGCATCTCCTGACTTCTGTGTGCAGTCATGCTGCGATGTAGATGCTGCATTCTGGGAAATTTGTTTGTTTTCGAGTGTGGTCCACACTCGTAGATAGGGAAATGTGTAATTTCAGTAATTAATTGCAAAGATTTGATCAAAACTATTTCTAAATTCAGTTCTAATTTCCAGCAAAGGAATAAATGAACAATAATAATGAAGTGTGGTCAAACAACTGAGTTATATCCTAATACACATGCTGTGCCCCATATGGTCTAAAACCTGACAGGTGGGTAATCTAAGCTTGCTTTTAATAAAACAAATATAAATCTGCATATAATGAATAATACTGTTAATAATGATAACATTATACATATGCAGATTGTTATGAATAAACTGAAAAAGCCCCTGAGATGAAGAAGGCATGAAAGTTTGGTTTTTATATTTATTTAGGCTAGAAAATAATAATTTTTGTAATATTTTAATCCTTTATATTTATATATATATCCTTATTATAACCTATATATCCTTAATACTTTAATTCTTTTTCATTTGTCAAGATATTTGCGTATTGCTGTACACCCTGTGTGTATTAAGCAGTGTGCAAGCGAGGCGCATAACTAACGCGCTCTGCGCTGGACAATAGATCAGCGTTGATCTGGTCTATTGAACCGTCTATTAAAGTTCCTCAAAATAGCAACGCACCAGCAATGCGCCTCAACACACCTCCTGTTTTAGATCAGAACACCTATGGGCGCACATATGAGTCGTCAAAACAACTCCTGCGCCTCAAACTAGCAAACAACAATGGCGTTGGGCCTTGCGCTGCATTGCGCCAGGTGTATTATAGGGCCCAAGATGTTTGTTTGTTTGTTTGTTTGTTTTTCCTGTAGTTCAATGCTGCATCTAACCTGTCTTTAGTACTGCTCAATTTGAATACATTTATTTTTCCATTAATTTTGTGATTGTGCATTTTCTCTTTGTGTGTTTTTGATATTGTGATATTGGTCTTAAATTGAATACTTAATGCTCTTAAAAAGGTCTTAAAAAGTCTTAAATTTGACAATGATATCTGCAGAAACCCTGATAAAACAGGTGGATGGAAACGGCTATTAAGTGGCAGAAAATTTCTGAAATCATGTGCTGTACTAATTTTGATTCATTTCTCAGCCCTAGGAGCAACTCCTGGATCTCCAGAGAGGATTGAGCCGAGTTACAGGACAAACGGCAGAGGACAGAGAGCAAACTCCTGCATGGATGGAGCACTTCTTTCTGAAACACAATCAT
>NC_079436.1:58311127-58336127 GCF_903798145.1 Danio aesculapii
TATATACACACACATACATAATAGATAGATAGATAGATAGATAGATAGATAGATAGATAGATAGATAGATAGATAGATAGATAGATAGATAGATAGATAGATAGATAGATAGATAGATAGATAGATAGATAGATAGATAGATAGATAGATAGATAGATAGATAGATAGATAGATAGAAATAACAGCACACACACATAAAATGATCAAATCAAACTTTTATTTTGGATGTGATTAATCATGATTCATTTTTGCTCAGCACTATTATTTACACACACACACACACATCTATTCACACACACACACAGCTTCAGTTGAGGGTTTGCGTCTCTCAGAGATGAATAAACAGTCCTTCATCTCCAGAAAGTGCACAAACATTCGTGACAAAATGTTTCCACCCACTGTGAGTGACACAGAGATACATGAGTCAAAGAATGAGTGTTAAACATCCTCCATCTGTGTTCACTAGCGCACACACACACCCAGAGAAAACGGAGCATGTGTGTGTTTACTACCCTGCAATAAATGCATTTATTACTTTGTTTTTTTTTTGTCTCGTTTCTACTGCAAATGTCTTCCTTTAAGAAATAATATGTTTAAAAAAAGTGTTTTGCACCAGACATTGTGTTAGAAACACTCATATGCCTTACATCAGGAGTGTCCAAACTCGGTCCTGGAGGTCCGGTGTCCTGCAAAGATGAGCTACAACCCCAATCAGACACAGCTGGACTACCTAATCATGCTCTTATTAGGCTTTCTAGAAACATCTGTGCTGGTGTGTTGAGGCAAGTTGGAGCTAAAATCTGCAGGACACAGGCCCTCCAGGATCGAGTTTGGACACCCTTGCTTTACATGTTTGTTTCCATGTTTGTTTATATAACTATTATTTTCATTTATAGCACTACAATAAATATTTTATTTATTCTCTATTTCCACCTGGGGATCCTCATCCCGAGGCCCCTAGAGGTTATGCAGCGCCATTGATGCGATTCAAGACCTGTGATGAGATGATCGCAAGGTCTCCATAATCCTGGACCAGGCCGTATCCTGAGCAGATGCTGTGGTGGTCATGGAGGAGCAGAGAGTGCGAGACTGATTCCTGAAAGACCCCAGTGACAAACGTGTCCCTGCACTGATCTTGTGGGCCAGCCTGAACACCAGCCAGTGACCTACTCACACCTTCTCCACGATGCACGTCCAGCGTTCTCCAGCCTTCTGCGCCTAGACTGCTGCTCTGCACAAGACGTTTGGCCATAAGAGAAATGGTCGTGCTTAACAGAGCCTGGTTTCACTCCAGGTTTTTTCCTTCACTTTGGTCAATTGGTTAAGTTTGTTCCTCGACTGTCGCCACTGGCTTGCTTGGTTTGGGACTTGTAGAGCTGCGCATGGATGGATTTGCTCTTCAGTGTTTGGACTCTCAGCAGTGAACATTAACCCACACTGAACTGAGCTTCAACTCTGAAACCTGGACTGACACAGTTTCAGTTTACTAGAATTGCAGTGTTCAGCTGCTGTCACACAATCTACATTGTAAAAGCGCTAGAGAAATAAAGATGAATTGAATTTAACTGAACAATTAAGGGTGAGGAGCTCTGTCACCCAGGAGGAGCTCGGAGTAGAGCTGCAGCTCTTCCACATTGAGAGAAGTCAGCTGAGGTGGCTCTGGCATCTGTTTCGGGTGCATCCGGGACGCCTACCTAGGGAGGTGTTTCAGGCATCTCCCACCGGGAGGAGGCCTCGGGGAAGACCCAGGACGTGCTGGATGGACTATGTCTCTCGGCTGACCTGGGAACGCCTCGGTATCCCCCCAGAGGAGCTGGAGGAAGTGTTTGGGGAGAGGGAAGTCTGTGGTTCTCTCCTAAAGGTTGGCTCACACTGGGATTTTTTATAATCCTGAATGATTGTAGCATGTCAGACTGCACAAACATGGCTCCCATGTCACATTGTAAGATCTCAGCTGTCATAAAGTCAGACTGAACGACAACGAAGACACGCCAAACATGAAAGAAAATGCCCAGGGAGTTTGACACCGTCCATCCGTGACACTTTCGCTATCCTGCGTTCTGAAATGATTCCTCACAGCAAACGTAAACAATCTGTAGCGGCAATTTTGTACACAGCGTGTCTCAATAATAAAACCAGGAAGAAACCAGTTTTCACATCTCCCCGCGGTCATTTAAATTGTCGCATGGATTGCGTCATCAAATTCGGAGCTCCTATCGGTTCTTGGATTGACGCTCATCGCAGCTGTTGTCACACTGCAGGAAAATGTCTGACACTACCAGAACCTCATCGCAGGAAAAATCTGATCACAGGCTGTCAGTGAACATGTCAAACCCACGATCAAAGATCACAGATTTTAGCCTAGGATTTCAGGAATCTTTTAGGATTTCCCAAATTTTGCTCAGATGACAAAATCGTGGTTGAAATCTCACAGTGTGAGCAGGGCTTTAGACTGCTGCCCCCGTGACCCGGCCCCAGAAAAGGGGAAGAAAATGAAATGAAAATGAAATATTTCTTCTGGAGAAAGTCTTATTCCTTTTAGTTTGACTGAATTAATAATAAAAAAAGAATATAAATAAACAAATAATATATAGATTTATTATATATAATTAATAAATATATACTTTTTATAATAAAAAACACTTTTTTTAAAATGTAAAGCTACTTTTTCCAACTATATTTGTGTGTTGCAGGCATGTCCCACAAGGAGGAGGCCTCAGGGAAGACCCAGGACACGCTGGAGGAGCTGTGTCTCTCAGCTGGCCTGGGAACGCCTCAGGATCCCGGCCCCGGAAAAGCGGATGAAAATGAGATGAGATGAATTACTTTAAATGGGGGGTAAGCAAAATAATGTCATGTGAAAACAAAAAAACAAGATTATTTTGCTTTTACCCCATTGGCACTAAATCTACAATTACTAAAACACAAACTAAACATAAAAGCCAAACATAATTGTGTTCACAAAATAAAAACTCGAAAACAAAACCATTAATGAAACAAACTGAAACTAAAATTTAAGGAGAGTATTAAAATAAAATATAATTTCTAAATGCAAAACTAGAATAACCTTGATACACCCACTGACTAACATTCATCAAGTGAAAAAGCACAATAGGACCCCTTTAAGCACAGAGAGACGTATAAAAATCTAACCCTGATCTCCACATGAGCCCTGTACTCCTGTTTGTTTCTCTCACACATTTCCATCTACTGTCTCTCTCCCACAGCAGTCGAGCACAGACGATCCTCAGAGCTTAACTGTTTAATTAATGTAAATGATCGCTCCACCTGGACCTCCATCAGAAGCCAATAGGGATCGAACAGTGACAGTGAGTTACTGATGAACAGAGGAACAGACAGAGCTTGGTTTGGAATTGAATAATAAAGTCACCATGAAATCAGAATGTACTCTACTTATTATATCGGTGCACTTCATTATTTTGCAAAAACTCTATTCAAATATTACAGCCTTCTCTTCCCCTCACTTCACTTCCTGGCCACATGGATTGCCCCTAGAGTGAGCTATCAATGCTTTTGGGTTATTTGTATTTTAGGGTGGTACTATCAGTCACTTAGAACGGGGCAAATAGTGCTTTGTGGTGGGGCTATCTGTATTTTAGGGCGGGACTATCAGTCCATTTGGGTGGGACTATCAGTCCTTTAGGGTGGTACTATCACTCATTTAGGGCGGGGCTAAAAATGCTTTGTGGTGGGGATATATGTATTTTAGGGCGGGACAATCAGTCATTTAGGGCAGAGCTATCTGTGCTTTAGGACGGAGCTATTAGTCCTTTATGCCGAGCCATTGGGTGCGTTCGACTTGAACCTCGGCTGCAGCCGGAGATCAATGAGATTAGCTAAAAGCAGGCAGGGGCGGAACTGAAAACGAGGCTGTCAGGTCAGATAACACAGGGGTTGTAGTTTGCTGTATGATGACAGATCACATGGCGAGATCAATGATTTATTTAATTAATAATTATTAATCCAATCACATTAAGATTAAACAAAAGGGCATAGGGTGGGACTTTCATTCCTTTAGGGCGGGACTATCAGTCCTTTAGGGAGGGACTATCATTCCTTTAGGGCGGGACTATCATTCCTTTAGGGAGGGACTATCAGTCTTTTAGAATGGCACTATCAGTCTTTGAGGTTGGGACTATCAGTGCAGTGCTTTAGGGCAGGACTATCAGTGCTTTAGGGCAGGACTATCAGTCCTTTAGGGCGGGACTATCAGTGCTTTAGGGCAGGACTATCAGTCTTTTAGAATGGCACTATCAGTCTTTGAGGTTGGGACTATCAGTGCAGTGCTTTAGGGCGGGACTATCAGTGCTTTAGGGCAGGACTATCAGTCTTTTAGGGTGGGACTATTATTCCTTTAGGGCGGGACTATCAATCTTTTAGGGTGGGGCTATCAGTGCTTTAGGACGAGACTATCGGTGCTTTAGGGCGGGACTATCAGTGCAGTGTTTTAGGACGGGACTATCAATGCTTTAGGGCGGGACTATTAGTGCTTTAGGGCAGGGCTATCAGTCCTTTAGGGCAGGGCTTTCAGTGCTTTAGGGGTGGGACTATCTGTCCATTAGGGTGGGATTATCAGTGCTTTAGGGCAGGGTTATTAGTCCTTCAGGGTGAAGCTATCAGTGCTTTAAGGCAGGATTTTTAGGGATGGACTATCATTCCTTTAGGGTGGGTCTATCAGTCTTTTAGGGTGGGGCTATCAGTTCTTTAGGGTGGGACTATAAGTCTTTTAGGGTGGGGCTATTAATCTTTTAGGGTGGGACTATCAGTGGGACTATCAGTCCTTTACGTAGGACTTTCATTTCTTTAGGGCGGGACTATCAGTGGGACTATCAGTCCTTTAGGGCGGGACTATCATTCCTTTAGGGCGGGACTATCAGTCCTTTAGGGAGGGACTATCATTCCTTTAGGGCGGGACTATCAGTCTTTTAGGGTGGGGCTATCAGTTCTTTAGGATGGCACTATCAGTCTTTGAGGTTGGGACTATCAGTGCAGTGCTTTAGGGCAGGACTATCAGAGCTTTAGGGCAGGACTATCAGTCTTTTAGGGTGGGACTATCAGTGCTTTAGGGCAGGACTATCAGTCTTTTAGGGTGGGACTATTATTTCTTTAAGTTACAGCTTAAAAACATAGAAACATCTATTATTGCTTTACATTTGACTCTGCATTGTTTTGCATGCTTGAAATGCATTTCCAAAAGCTGCTGTCACAACACATTTCAGAAGAGAAAAATGCAACCTATGTTAGATTAAAAAAGAAAAATTGCAACATTTTAGATAAAAACTGCAACATGTCTGATAAAAAAAACCCTGCTTATATTGTGAAAAATGCCACAATAGCCGTTTCTTCACCCTCACCTTGATAGAAACTGTTGCATCTAGAAAATCATCACCAGCCCTCATATTTACTATCCTAACAATGCCAGAAATGTCTCAAGACAGCAGTAACAGTTTCCAGTTTCATGAAAGGATGGAAACTCATATTGATATGAGACCAAAATACCAGCCGCTCTAAAACTAGCCGAGCTATTTTAGGGGAGTAATCAAATTTTAATCAATTTAATAAATCTTGCAGACATAAACCCCGGATTCAACCCATAACGTGAACACGGCTCTGTAATTTCCTCCACATCGATCCAGTTCTGCGCAGCTGCTGCTCATTTGATCTGTAAATCATTAATTAAAATGCAATATTGATAAGAGCCGTATGACAGATTGAGAGTGTGTTCAGATTTATGGCTGGGGATAGAAAAAGGGTCATTACGAGGCTCACATCTGCGGGAACATTTCTGGCATTTTCCATATACAAATCATATATAATTTACAGTAAACTGAATATATTATTAATGAAAAATTATATAAAATGCTTAAATGTGATGGGGAAGATTTGATTCTGTTAAAAAATGCTGTTTAACTTATTGTTAAGCTTTTAAAACCAGTAACAGAGTTGACGGATGATAACGAAGTTGACGATAATACAGTTAGCGATAACAGAATTGGTGATAATTGAGTTAACGATAAAAACAATTGACGATAACACAATTAATGATAATGGAGTGGACAATAGGGCTGGGCGATATGGCAAAAAAAATTATCACGATATTTTTTTCACATCTTTCGATATCGATAATTATCACGATAAATGTCATCTATCAATTTTACAGGATTATAGCATGCCAATGGCTTTGTGCAGCTGATTTAACACATTTTGTGTAATGTTTAAGCTGTCTGACAATATAAATAATACAATAATAAACGAAAGAACAATCTAAATTCAGCATTTACTGTTCAAGTTTTCAACAACCAAAGACATTTCCTACAAGTTATTGGATATTATTGTTCAACATCAAAATAAATAAATAAAACAGGAACAAGTAAAAGCTGAGTTTGGAGTTTAAAATATTGCTTCTTACATATAAAGCTTTAAATAATCTAGCTCCTGTTTATCTAACCAATCTTCTGTCTCGCTACAATCCAACTCAAAACTCAGGGCTTCTGGTAGTACCTAGAATAGTAAAGTCTACTAAAGGAGGTCGAGCCTTCTCATTTATAGCTCCTAAACTCTGGAATAGCCTTCCTGATAACGTCCAAGGCTCAGACACACTCTCACAGTTCAACACTAGATTAAAGACCTATCTGTTCAGTAAAGCATACACTTAGTGCACCACTTAGCGGGCTTCCACACAGGTTATGCATCTTGTTTATATACACTATGAACAGCAGCTACGCTAATTATTTTCTTTATTCTCCATTTCCACCTGGGGATACTCTTCCTGAGGCCCTCAGACTATGCAGCATCACTGATTCGATCCAAGACCAACGACAAGATGATCCCAAGATTTCCATAATCCTGGACCTGGCCGTATCCTGAGCAGCTGCTGTGGTGGTCATGGAGGAGTGGAGAACATGAGACTGATTCCTGTGACGCTCCAGAGACAGAAGAGTCTTCGCTGAGGCCAGCTTCCAGCCTCCGCCACTGAGACTGCAGCTCTGCACAAGACGTTTGGCCAGCGGAGAAATTAAAATGGTCGTGCCCAACTGAGCCTGGTTTCTCTCAAGGTTTTTTTTCTTCACTTCCGCCTTTAGTGAAGTTTTTTTCCCCTCTCCGCTGTCGCCACTGGCCTGCATGGTTCAGGATCTGTAGAGCTGCGCATCGTTGGATTTGTTCTTCAGTGTTTGGACTCTCAGTAGTGATTATTAAACCACACTGAACTGAGCTCAACTGAACTGAACTTAAACACTACAAACTGAACTACTGTTCCTATTTACTGTGACCTTTATGTGAAGCTGCTTTGACACAATCTACATTGTAAAAGCGCTATACAAATAAAGGTGAAATGAATTTAGAACAAGTAAATGTGAGTAATGATCACAGAGTGTTCAGTTTTGGATAAACTGTCCTTTTAGTGGTGAGTATGGTGAATTTAGGGAGAAATAACCTTTAATGTATAGGCTATTTAGGGATGCTAACGATTACTTGATCGATTGATTGTCAATAACCCTTTAATCGATAGACCTTATCGATGACTGATTAAGCATGGACATTTAAAAATTTTGTTATGCTTTGCACTGTGAGACTCGTCCACGCATAACATCATTAGGAATGTACAGTTTACCCTTACGCAGTCACCATCGCATATTGCGGGACGCATAAAAAAATCTATTATGCGTAGATCTCGGTTATATCCACGGGTGTTTTAGATTTACCTCACAGACTGGCATATGTCTCAATATGACTGGCCTATGCAGACTCTCATTTTATAAATCGCGCATCACGGCGAGACATACGGGGAGCCTCTCCATTCACTCAATGGGTTTCTAAGCTCTTTTTCTTCCTTCAGACCGAGGCTGTTTCTCAATACCAAGTACGCAAAGTTCGGACTTGCTTCCTTGAAAGTTCAGACTTGGAAGAGCGAACTACCGAACTACTTCTTGAAATGGAACGGCAGTGTACTTTATAATGTCACTTACCTCACCGTGGATTCAACGCTTTCACTGTACATTAACAATAAAATGATTTAATTATATAAAGCACAGCCTTATGATTAATATTATATTGATATTATAAATCTATATTCTTGATTTAAGAAGATATAAACGTAAATAACCATAAATGTGAAGTGAAATAGGTTAGACACAGACTCGTGTATTTGATTATCAGATTTAATAAACTGCAATGGACATTATACAAGTAAAGTCCAAGACATGAATAATAGGAAATAAAGATAACGTTAAGCAATTTGGTAAACAAAGACAAACCTGGTACAACAGAGTCGTATAATTAAAGAGAATTATAAAATGTAACAAAATAACACTGCTAAAATAATACACCTGAGAACAAATAATAGATTTAAAAGACCAAAAACTCTACGTTAGATATGCACAAGATGTAGTAAATATTATATTTTAACTGCAATGGAGAGATGAGATCCAGCGGTACATCCGTGATGGACTGGCTGATGTAAAGCTGCGGTGATGACGAAGCTCCCGCTAACAGACTGGGGGTCAGTGTCAGATAACGGACTTGATAATAAAGTTGACGATAATGAAGTTGATGATAACAGTTGACAATTACAGAGTTGAGTGTAACAGTTGATGAAAACACAGTTGACGATAGCGGAGTTGACGACAACACAATTGACGATAACGGAGTTGACGACAACACAATTGACGATAACAGAGTTGACGACAACACAATTGACGATAACGGAGTTGACGACAACACAATTGACGATAACGGAGTTGACGACAACACAATTGATGATAACAGAGTTGACGACAACACAATTGACGATAACAGAGTTGACGACAACACAATTGACGATAACGGAGTTGACGACAACACAATTGACGATAACAGAGTTGACGACAACACAATTGACGATAACGAAGTTGACGACAACACAATTGACGATAACGGAGTTGACGACAACACAATTGACGATAACGGAGTTGACGACAACACAATTGACGATAACGGAGTTGACGACAACACAATTGACGATAACGGAGTTGACGACAACACAATTGACGATAACGGAGTTGACGACAACACAATTGACGATAACAGAGTTGACGACAACACAATTGACGATAACGGAGTTGACGACAACACAATTGACGATAACAGAGTTGACGACAACACAATTGACGATAACGAAGTTGACGACAACACAATTGACGATAACGGAGTTGACGACAACACAATTGACGATAACGGAGTTGACGACAACACAATTGACGATAACGGAGTTGACGACAACACAATTGATGATAACAGAGTTGACGACAACACAATTGATGATAACAGAGTTGACGACAACACAATTGACGATAACAGAGTTGACGACAACACAATTGACGATAACGAAGTTGACGACAACACAATTGACGATAACGGAGTTGACGACAACACAATTGACGATAACGGAGTTGACGACAACACAATTGACGATAACGGAGTTGACGACAACACAATTGACGATAACGGAGTTGACGACAACACAATTGACGATAACGAAGTTGACGACAACACAATTGACGATAACGGAGTTGACGACAACACAATTGACGATAACGGAGTTGACGACAACACAATTGACGATAACGGAGTTGACGACAACACAATTGACGATAACGGAGTTGACGACAACACAATTGACGATAACGGAGTTGACGACAACACAATTGACGATAACGGAGTTGATGATAACGAAGTTAAAAATAATGGAGTTGACAATAACAGAGTTGAAGATAACAGAGTTAATGATTTCACAGCTGATGATAACAGAGTTGAGAAAACAGACAGACAGACATTAATTGTCTTTATAAACATGCAATCACATTAATACTTATTATATAAACTTCAGAAAGTTTACCTTGAAACCAGTTTTTTGGCAACACTATTGCATGCTCTTCTCTTTACACACTCAAAACTATACAATTTCTCTTCTCAAAACGTACATACTTTTAGAATGTAATACAAGTAGCAAAATTGGAAGGCAGCAATAGTTTTAAGTCCACATCATTCATCCCTATCCCCAAACTCCTAAAAGCAGACAAAGGGTCTTCCCATCAGTCTTCAAAACAAGAAAACCAAACCAGATCTCAGCGAAACCTCTGACGTGACCTTCATAATTAGCGCAAAGCAACACAAGCACTCTTATGAGAATTTCCCTCAGCACTTAAACTAATCACTACTGTAATTATCTCTCATAAACAAGTACAGTCCTGTGATGTCCAGAACAGATGAGTGATGATAATGACTACAGATTTTAAACTTGATACAGTGATATTTTGTTTCTCTGTGATATATACTGCTCCAAAAAGGTAAAGGGAACACTTGGAGTTACATCGTGTTGTTTAAACGTTCCCTTTATTTATTTTTTTAGCAGTTTATATTGCAATATGAACAACGACCTTTACCAAATCACTTTAATAGTCCTATTTGGGAATAATTCATTGATTTAGATTCAATAGAATGATTCTGTCGGAGTTTGTATCTGCTTAAAATATATACACTCACCGGCCACTTTATTAGGTACACCTGTCAAGCTGCTTGTTAACACATATTTCTAACCAGCCAATCACATAGCGGCAACTCAGTGCATTTAGGCATGTAGACATGGTCAAGACGATCTGCTGCAGTTCAAACTGAGCATTAGAATGGGGAAGAAAGGGGATTTAAGTGACTTTGAACGTGGCATGGTTGTTGTTGTTCAGACTGGCTGGTCGGAGCCTTTCAGAAACTGCTGATCTACTTGGATTTTCACGCACAACCATCTCTAGGGTTACGCGCAAATACCTTGTTGACGCCAGAGGTCAGAGGAGACTGGCCAGACTGGTTCCAGCTGAAAGAAAGGCAACAGTAACTCAAATAAGCACTACAACCGAGGTCCCAGAAGTACGAGTCCCAGTAGAACCAATTGAGCATCGTGTCAATTTACTTCAATTTACTCAAATGGCCTCCACAGTCACCAGATCTCAATCCAAGAGAGCACCTTTGGGATGTGGTGGAACGAGAGATTGGCATCATGGATGTGCAGCCGACAAATCTGCAGCAACTGTGTGATGCTATCATGTCAATATGAAACAAAATCTCTGCGGAATATTTCCAGTGCCTTGTTGAATCTCTGCCATGAAGGATTAATGCAGATCTGAAGGCAAAAGGGGGTCCAACCCGGTACTAGTAAGGTGTACCTAATAAAGTGGCCGGTGAGTGTATCCTGCAACATGAATAACTTCACCAAATCACTTAAATAGCTCAATTTGGGAATAAGTCATTGATTTAGATTGACTGGAATGATTCTGTAAGTAATTGTATCTGCATTAAATAAAATACAAGCATGGATAAATACAATAAAGTGAAAGATAGAAGTAAAATTAAGTGCTTTGTGGGTTTCTGGGGAGTCAAACAGCATTCATGTACAAAAAAGTGAATAATCAATTGCAAAATAGCACTGTATAAATAAATAAATACACGACTAGTCTTAGTTAAAACTATAAATGCTATGATTGCATGCTTTAAAACACATGCAACTGATAAACTTTTATTCTAATTAATCTGCTCAACTATACTCCTGTGATAATTGCACATGCTTAATAAACAGTGAAATGCACATTGCAATATCGATACTAAAATGATGTATTTAGCAGCTCTAGTTTTCATCCACAAGGTCACTTTATTTCTGTAAGTGTTGAGTGAGAAACCTGTCGGCCTTTACTTGTTAAACAGACACGCGTATCTGTCTCTTTAATGAAGTTAACGCCACACTGAGCTTCAGGCGACACATTACAACTCAATCCAGCCTTCAGTAATAAATCACTCTCTCTCTATGTTCATCATTTATGTCCTCAGTGTTAAATAAAAGAGAAAATCCTTACAAACTAGCATGTTCAACTTCAAATGAACAGCATTTATAAGAGAATTTATCTTCTGTAACAGTGGAGATAGCATATTTATAATGCAAGATTATTAAATAAATTAAAATATACACTACCTGACAAAAGTTATAGAACTATATTACTATTATTATATAACTTAAATCCAAGTTTTAGGAACACAAATAATAACTTGACTTCTAGCTGATCATTTGGTATCAGAAGTGGCTTATATGAAAGGTAAAGGCCTCTAGATGAGGCTTATTTGACCTCAATAAAATCTGATTATGTCTTGATGTTGAATGATTTCATTAGGACAGTAAGGTCTGACTCTGCTTAGACTAAAGTCTGCTCACTGAACCTTCAATAATGTCCAGTATAGAATATGTGCTCATGCTGCAGTGGAAACAGAATGAATATTGTGTCTGACTCCATCATGAGCTTGGAGGACTGCATCCATACATCTCTGCAATGACTCAAATCACTGATTAATAAAGTCATCTGGAATGGCAAAGAAAGCCTTCTTGCAGGACTCCCAGAGTTCATCAAGACTCTTTGGGTTCATCTTTAATGCCTCCTCCATCTTACCCCAGACATGCTCAATAATGTTTATATCTGGTGACTGGGCTGGCCAATCCTGGAGCAGCTTGACCTTCTTTGCTTTCAGGAGCTTTGATGTAGAGT
Organism: Danio aesculapii; assembly: GCF_903798145.1. Taxonomy (NCBI): domain Eukaryota; kingdom Metazoa; phylum Chordata; class Actinopteri; order Cypriniformes; family Danionidae; genus Danio; species Danio aesculapii. The sequence continues at coordinate 58,323,709 of NC_079436.1, forward strand.
TTGTAATGTAATGGGCAGCACAAATGTCTTGAAACCTCAGGCTGTTGATGTTGATCATCCACTCGCACGCCCCCATACTGAATGGAACCCCAAACCATGATTGTTCCTTCACCAAACTTGACTCCATTCTGGTTCCAGTAGGTCTTCTGCAGTATTTGTGATGATTGGGATGCAATTCAACAGATGATTCATCAGAGAAATCCACCTTCTGACACTTTTCCCAATGATCAACTAGAAGTCGAGTTATTATTTGGTGGTCTTACATCTGCGATCCATGACAAGACTTTAATCAGCTAGTATATAAGTGACACGTGACATTTATAAAATATTTAGTTGATCATGTGAACTGTACATGAATTAAAAAGTACACATATATCATAATAAAAGAAATCAAAAGTGCACACTCCAATTAATCCTCTTCTTACTGTGCTCATGGATCATTATGACTCATAAAGCCACCAGTCAGACAGTCTGTCCTATAATAGAGATCTCATAATTCTTCATGTCTTTTCAGTTATTCTGGCATGAACTGTAAGATAAGGAGAGATGAGAGCTGCTGTTTCACAGTCACACGCATTTACATGCAGATTGCTCAAAAACAAACAAATAAACCTGCAATTCCTTCTGTAATCATGAGGAATTTAAGTATAAAAAAACACACAAGAGTAAAAACAAAAATAAATCAACTGATTTCTTCCGCATTTTGAATTTTTGTTATGAATATTTCTGCTATACTGAATGATGATGGAACATTATTTCACTTATATTTAGATTTTTAATAGATTTTGAGAACTTTTGAATAAGTAGACATTGTGTTTTGTGCTTATAAAAATTAGTTTTGGAAACTGAATTTGATGCAAACACCAACATGCACTTGTTCTTATATTAATTATATACCAACATGCAGATATGTTCTTATATTAATTACTAATGACTAAATATGTTTATTATTTCAGTAATTTTCTCTGAAACAAAGGGATTCCCAAATGATAAAGTAAATATACACAGTACAGTGTGTGTGTGTGTATGTGTATGTATATATATATATATATATATATATATATATATATATATATATATATATATATATATATATATATATATATATATATATATATATATATATATATATATAAATAAAATTACACACACTCTAGTTTTAGTGGTTTACAAGGCCTCTACATAGGTATAATGTATTTCATACTGTAAAGAACTCTTTAGTATTAGCTACAGTGAACTGTAATAAAAAATGTAGTATACTTCAGTTTTACTACAGTAAATAGACTCTAGTTGTAGAACACTACAGTAACTATAGAATTGCCACAACAGATCAATTACTATAATTGTGTTACCATAGCAACTGTAGAATTACTATAACAGATTAATTATTATAATTTTGTAACCATAGCAACTAAAGAATTACCATAACAGATCAATTACTATAATTTTGTTACCATAGCAACTATATAATTACCATAACAGATCAAGTACTATAATTGTGTTACCATAGCAACTATATAATTACCATAACAGATCAAGTACTATAATTGTGTTACCATAGCAACTGTAGAATCATGATAACAGATCAATTACTAATGTTGTTGTGTTACCATAGCAACTATAGAATTGCCACAACAGATCAGTTACTATTGTAAGTGTTACCATAGCAACTATAGAATTGCCACAACAGATCAATTACTTATGTTGCTGTGTTACCATAGCAACTACAGAATTACCACAACAGATCTATTACTATAGTTGTTGTGTTACCATAGCAACTATAGAACTACCACAACAGATCAATTACTATAGTTCTTCTGTTACCATAGCAGCTATAGAATTATGACAGCAGGTCAATTACTAATGTTGCTGAGTTACCATAGCAGCTATAGAACTACCACAACAGATCCTTTACTAATGTTGTTGTGTTACCATAGCAATTATAGAATTGCCACAACAGATCAATTACTATAGTTGTTGTGTTACCATAGCAAGTAGAGAACTACCACAACAGATCAATTACTATAGATGTTGTGTTACCATAGCAACTATAGAATTGCCACAACAGATCAATTACTAGTTGTAACTATGGCACTTCCAGAACTACTATGAAAGATTACTAATGTTGTGGTGTTACCATAGTAACTATAGAACAACCACAACAGATCAATTACTATAGTTGTTGTGTTACTTTAGTGACTATATAATTAGCACAACAGATCAATTACCAGTTGTGTGTTTCTATAGCAACAATAGAACTACAACAACAGATCAGTTACTATAGTTGTTGTGTTACCATACCAACTATAGAACTACCACAACAGATTAAAGTGCTTAACTCTAGTAGCGTCAAACACACTAGAGTATTTTCTCTAAATCACTATGTAGTATGACTTCATGTGGTAAACGTAAGCAAATCCTTAACTAAGAAGTGCACTAGATTTCCAGAGCTTTCACAGAGCAGCATCTGAGCAATTACAGATCCCTCTGGAGCCATTTCAGTAACGAGCCAAATAAAACACGGCGCTAATGAAAAGGGAAGTGTCCAAAAACATGGGAAATTTCCTGTTGTTACTGTGATTCGTTGTCAGATGTATTCAGTTTCCCAGCGGCAGATGGAAGTGCTGCTTTGAGCTCATTAGACATTCGTTCATTATTGCTGAAGCCAAAGCGGAATGTTGTTTTGGATGAAGGGACCCTGCCTTTCCGTCATGTCCAGACAGGAAAAACACAAGAAGCTAACAGGATGTAAAACACCAAGCATGTTAAAGTCCACATGAATCAGAAGCTGCAATCATTTTATTTCGTATTGTGATGCAGTTCCTAGAGAACTGAATGTTAAATGAGAAAACAGTGGGCGTGGCTTGTTTTTTCGACTGCGAGCTGATTGGATGTAGTAAAGTAGGCGTTTCATTCGGAAAGATGGGGAAAAGGGTTTGGGGAGTTATTACAACCTAACAGACTCCTCCTGCTCCCCATTTCTGTTTGTTGTCAAAACTGACAGGAGAAGGGGCGTGGTTTAGCATGTTTACTAATTTACATAATTACTACAACAGATCAATTACTATAGTTGTGTTACTCACTCAATGCTGTTACCATAGCTACTTCTCAACTCAAAGCAATACATTTGCATAATCTCCGCCCACCCATGGCATATGAACACTGAGGTGAGCAATCAAAACAGTCAAAACAGAGTTGGCCAGCTGACCAATCAGAGCAGAGCTGGCTTATGGAAGGGGGAGGGGCTAACCTGAAGCACTGAATGGACTCAAACGAACCACATCGAAATCATCACACAATGATTCTAATAGTAAATACATATTATAAGAAAATACCACTGTTTTGGGGCAACACGTTGGCGCAGTGGTTAGCACTGTGGCCTCAAAGCAAGAGGGTCGCTGGTTCAAGTCCCGGCTGGCTCAGTTGGCATTTCTGTTCAGTTTGCATGTTCTCCCCGTGTTGGCCTGGGTTTCCTCCTGGTGCTCCGGTTCCCCCACAATCCAAACACATGCACTGTAGGCGAATTGGGTAAGCTAAAATTGGCCGTAGTGTATGAGTGTGTGTGTAAATGAGTGTGTATGGGTGTTTCCCAGTACTGGGTTGTGGCTGAAAGGGTATCAGCTGCGTAAAACACATGCTGGAATAGCTGGCGGATCATTCCGCTGTGGCGACCCCTGATGAATAAGGAACTAAGCCGAAGGAAATCACTGTTTTCTGAGCTTAGATGCATTTTAAACCTGTTGTCGGAGTTTAAGGGTGCTTTCACACCTGCCTTATTTAGTTCAGTTGAATCGCACTAGTGTTTGTTTTCCCTCTTGGTGCGATTCGTTTGTGCAGCAAGCAATCAGCATGGTGTGAAAAGCAGCCAAAGATGGCAGAAAATGTCACAATGTATCATTTATTACCTTTGCCCTGCTGAAAAAACCAGCTTAAACCAGCCTAGGCTGGTTGGCTGATTTTAGCTGGTCGACCAGCCTGGTTTTAGAGGGGTTTTGGCCATTTCCAGGCTTGTTTCCATCCATTTCCAGCTTGGTCTTAGCTGGTCAGGCTGGAAAATGACCAGCTAAATCCAGCTAAGACCAGCTTGAACAGCCTGGTTTTAAGCTGGACATAGCTGGTTTTGGCTGGGCTCCCAGCCTGTTTAGGCTGGTCAAGCTGGTTTTAGCTGGTCATTTTCCAGCCTGACCAGCTAAGACCAAGCTAGAAATGGCTGGCCACCTGCCTGTAAATGGCCAAAACCCCTCTAAAACCAGGCTGGTCGACCAGCTAAAACCAGCCAACCAGCCTAGGCTGGTTTAAGCTAGTTTTTTCAGTAGGGTGGTCCGGACCAAATGAAGCGAACTACAGATGTGAAAGCACCCTAAAACACAATATCAGGGCACTTAACAGGAAACCCACGCCAACACGGGGAGAACATGCAAACTCCACACAGAAACACCAACAGACCCAGCCGGGACTCAAACCAGCGACCTTCTTGCTGTGAGGCGATAGTGCTACCCACTGCGCAACTGTGCTGTCTAGTTGACAATTCATTCCTGATAAATAAAGGAACTAAGCCGGAGGAAAAGGAATGAATGAATGAATGAATATGAATTTTCCGAGCTTAGACGCATTTTAAAACACAATATAAGACACTTTACAATACAAGTTTCTGCTATTTAAAGGCCTGAAAATAGTGTTGTATTAGCTATCCGAAGATTCACATTAGTCTGATGTTTAGGTTAAATCTTCCGCTTTATTCAGTAAACATGACTAACAGAATCAGCATTAGCGCTGCTCATTTTAAAGTCATTGTACGCCTGACGTATGCAAATGAGCGCTAATCAAAACGAAGCATCTCACACAAAACCCCCTCTGCAGTCTAATCAGCACAAACAACGCATTTATTCTGATTCACTGCTTTTAATCATAACTGAGGAGCCGCTGGTGTGTCATCGAGTCCTCGCGTTCAGGATCTGCTGGATTTCTGCAGTGTGTGTTTCTTGATTGCGGCAGGAATCAGGCGTTCGGTGTGTGATTATAGTCCCGCTGATTCACCTTCACACGGACACCGAGAGCAGAGCCGCGCTCACATGTGTGTGCTGTGTGCTGTGTGTGTGTGATATGGTGTGTATTATCGCTCATTCCTCCTCCTCTCTGTTTTCTCTCTTCCTCTGGTTGGCGTTTCGAGATTGTAGCCTGTTTAAAGCCCTCATCGCCGTGGGCAACACGGTAACGCCTGTCAGAAACACTTTCTGTTATAATGGCCTGGACTTGAGAACCGGGGAGAGGCAGAGAACACGCTGAACACACACACACACACACATTGGGACACATACACATTTAGACACAATTGCACATACACACAAACGCACAAGTGCACAAATACACATGTACACAAACACACACACTCAGCGATACACAACTGCACACATGCACACAAACACTGCAGAAGACAAACAAACACGCACACAAGTGCACATACCCACACAAACACATACACACATTTACAAGCACACAGAAACACACAAGTGCACACATGCCCATACACACGCACACACTCAGAAACACACAAGTGTAAACTTAAAGCGACAAACACACACACAAACACACACGCACACACACACACACACACACACTCAGAAACACACAAGTGTAAACTTAAAGTGACAAACACACACACAAACACACACGCACACACACGCACACACACACACACACACACACACACACACACACTTGTATATACTAGCACACAAAAACACACAAGTGCACACACACACACACACATACTAGCACACAAAAACACACAAGTGCACACACACACACACATAAATACACAAGTGCGCACACACACACACACACACACACACACATATACTAGCACACAAAAACACACAAGTGCACACACATATACACACACACATACTAGCACACAAAAACACACAAGTGCACACACACACACACACACAGAAATACACAAGTGTACACACACACACACACACACACACACACACTCAGAAACTTTTTAAAAGTACTCAAGAGTAGAGAGTAGTGAGTATTACGCTGTTAAAAACTGATGCGTTTGTAATTTGTGGATGTGTGTGAACGTAACATTCTGTAGTGAATTTGGTTATTGTACTATTATACACAACATCATGAGACGTTAATATTAGGTTAGATTTACGTTGTGATGTCAAGTGACCAAAATTCAATGTCTAGCCAGTGTCTAAGGACAATTTTATTTTGTATCCACTAATGACGTCAAATGACGTTGATATTTGGTCGATTTTAGGTTGTTAGAAAGTAACCAAAATCCAACGTCGACCCAACATCTAAAATCAACATCACATTGACGTCAAATACTGACATTTATTCGTCAGGTATGGCAACTAAAATCCAACATCTGATAAATGTCAATAGCGGTAACGTCCACTCAACGTCAAGCTGCTACATCATTAGACGTTGATATTTGGTTGGTTTTAGGTTGGACGTTGGACATTGACATTGGTCTGACATTGAGTTGACGTCAACTCGATTTTCATTTCCAAACAAAATGCAACGTCCCCATGACACTAGGGTACAACTTCAATCTGATGTCATGTTGACGTCTTGTGCCTGCTGGGTGCTTAAAGCCATTTCGGTCATCATACAGTAAACATCCGTCATCTTCTCATCAGTGACATCATCTATGGAACTAAAAACTGCTCGGCAGACTTTCTTTTCAAGCCTTATAAACAGCAACGTAAACAATGCTCGTAAACTCTTTGCAACGATAGAGAGACTCACAACCCCCCCCCCCCAGTCGGATTCCCAGTGAGCTACTCTCTGAAAGCAAATGTAATGAGTTTGCTCATTTCTTTACTGACAAGATCAATAATATCAGAAAGGCAATCAGCTCATCCAATCAGCCAAATTGTGTCGAAGTCAGACTAGCTCAACCACAACTGAAGAAATCAGACATTATGTCCGATTTCATGGCAATTAATGGCAAAATCTTAGAAGAGATCGTGCAAGTTATGAAAACATCAACCTGCAGTCTCGACACGCTCCCCACATCATTCTTTAAAACGGTGTTTACCTGTTTAGAAATGGATCTTCTAAAAGTGGTAAATGCTTCACTTCTCTCAGGGATTTTTCCTAACTCACTTAAAACTGCAGTTGTTAAACCCCTCTTGAAGAAGAGCAACCTGGATAACACCATATTGAGCAATTACAGGCCCATCTCAAATCTCCCTTTCATTGGCAAAATCATTGAATAAGCTGTTTTTAACCAGGTTAACAAGTTCTTAAACTTCAAGGGGTGTTTAGACAATTTTCAATCTGGTTTCAGACCACATCACAGTACAGAGAGCGCCCTTATAAAGATAATCAATGACATCCGCCTAAATACAGATTCAGGTAAACTAACAGTGCTGGTTCTGCTCGATCTCAGTGCCGCATTTGACACTGTCGATCACAGCATACTTCTGGATAGGCTGGAAAACTGGGTTGGGCTGTCTGGGACGGTCCTCAAATGGTTCAGATCTTACCTTGAAGGGAGAGGTTACTATGTCAGTATAGGTGACCATAGGTCGAGGTGGACACCCATGACATGTGGAGTCCCACATGGCTCGATTCTGGCACCACTCCTGTTCAACCTTTATATGCTCCCTCTGAGCCAAATAATGAGAAAGAACCAAATCTCCTACCACAGCTATGCTGATGACACTCAGATCTACCTAGCCTTACTGCCTAATGACTACAGCCCCATTGACACCCTCTGCCAATGCATTGATGAAATTAACAATTGGATGTGCCAAAACTTTCTTCAGTTAAACAAAGAGAAAACTGAAGTGATTGCGTTTGGGAACAGAGATGAGGTTCTCAAGGTGAATGCGTACCTTGGCTCTAAGGGTCAAACAACAAAAAATAAGGTCAAGAATCTTGGTGTGACTCTGGAGTCAGATCTGAGTTTCAATAGTCATGTCAAAGCAGTTAGTAAATCAGCATACTATCATCTCAAACACACTGCAGGAATTAGATGCTTTGTTTCCAGTGACGACTTAGAGAAACTTGTTGATGCTTTTATCAGCAGCAGGGTGGATTACTGTAACGGCCTCCTCACTGGCCTTCCCAAAAAGACAGTCAGACAGTTACAGCACATCCAAAACGCTGCGGCCAGAATTCTGACCAGAACCAGGAAATCAGAGCACATCACACCTGTCCTCAGGTCTTTACGCTGGCTCCCAGTTACATTCAGAATAGATTTTAAAGTATTATTACTGGTCTATAAATCACTAAATGGCCTAGGAGCTCAATACATTACAGATATGCTCACTGAATACAAACCTAACAGATCACTCAGATCTTTAGGATCAAATAAATTAGAAATCCCAAGAGTTCAGTCAAAGCAGGGTGAATCGGCTTTCAGCTACTACGCCCCTGCTGCTGGAATCAGCTTCCAGAAATGATCAGATGTGCTCCAACATTAGGCACATTCAAATCAAGACTGAACACACATCTGTTTAGCTGTGCCTTTACTGAATGAGCACTGTGCTACGTCCCACAGATCGAACTTCTATGTTTTTCTCGTCTTTTTAATTCTTTATAACACATTTTATCTGCTTTTATGCTTATTTATTTTATTTTAATTTTTTTAGCATTTTTATTATTTGTTTTTATTTCTCTTATACTTGTTTCTTTTATTCCTGTTTATGTAAAGCACTTTGAATTGCCACTGTGTATGAAATGTGCTATAGAAATAAACTTGCCTTGCCTAAACAGTCTCTGGGTCAATGCGTGTAAAGACTTTGGACATCTTCCAGGACACTTTTAACACTTCCAAACAGTTTGCTTCAATTATAAATCGCCCATGTCTTGAGGTAGTTCATTATGATGTGATTTACCTTCTGTGTGTGATTTGATTGGACTCGCAGCACTGATTTTTCTAATGCCCATAGACAAGAAAATAATAAAGTAGTGACTGCAGATTGAAGGAAAATAATGGAGTAAAGTACAGATACAGCACTAAAAATGTACTCAAGGGAAAGTAAAAGTACACATTTATAAAACTACTCAGTAAATTACAATTCCTGAGAAAAACTACTCAATTACAGTCATTTGAGTATTTGTAATTAGTTACTTTACACCACTGCCGAATGCTGATATTTTCCTACAGTAGTAGTTATATACACTTGGGAAAATAGTAAATATATGTATGTATGTATGTATGTATGTATGTATGTATGTATGTATGTATGTATATGTATATAAAAAGAATTTTAATAAAACTTATGCAATATGCACTCCGAAATGAAGTACAAAGACTGCCACCTGCTGGTGGTTCTCAAAGATAAAATTTATTGATATGAACTTTTTAGATACAACCGTGTACATAAACAATATTTGACTTTTTTTTTAAAAGAGATTAGGCCTAATAATTTATGCAGTCATGCATGTGTTTTGACTGCTAATATCCCGGTGATTGACACCTTTACCGATATCCAAATGCTTTTTTGATGCAAATTTAATTTATACAGTTATTATAATACAGAAAATCTTCTTTAAATGTAGAACTAAATACATTGATTTGCATTGAAATACATGATGAAGACTCTCGACACATGAGAGTTTAAAGCCTGCAGCTCGCAACAAATGTGGAAAGTTATTGTGTATCGTATTTAACAGTTTACTATGAATTTGTAATTTTGCTCACATGGATAATTGAATATTAATCAGATGATGTCATTACGCTGCTGTGCCATCAGCCAATCATTGCATTGCTGATCATGATTTCGAGGATCGATAGACACAACACATGCAGCAACACACCTTCACAACACACGCAGCGATCTTAGATCAGTTCATCCAGAGATTTAACCTGATTCACAAACTTGTTTGAAGAACCAAATTAGCCTGAGATCAGTTATCAGGATTAACAGATCCAGGATCTGTCAAATCATCTTAGATAATTTAAGCAAGGTATAAAGAACAGACCCCAGGTCTCAGAAATGAATCAACAACACTGCAAAAGAAATATAAGAGCCAACAGTGCTCAAAGCTCTGATGTTTCTGTCAGGAGCTCACAGTGTTCCCGCTGAGAGATTAAACCCCACTGGAGGAATAGAGAAACACACACGCTGCACTCTGATTGGCTGATTGTCCTGTCAATCAAAATAAGCCCATTTCATTTATTTTGAACATGTGTGTGTAAGTGTGAGAGAGTGAGTGTGTGTGAGCGTGGATGTGTGAGCGTGTAATGGCCCGTTTCCACTGAGTGGTACACCACGGTACGGGTCACCTTTATTAGGCTTGTGTTTCCAATGCCGAAAGGGTACTAATGGTACCCTTTTAGTGGACAACAAAGTTTCAGTCAACGTCATTCTTGCTGGAGGAAATGTCTACAGTAAAGCTGTACGGGTCGTTCACATATCATATGAGAAGCACTTCTCACAAAACAGATGCTTTACACACATAAACACTTCTGTATAAACGTTCATCGCTAACGTTTGCAGGAACATGATTTGATTATAACTGCAGATCAATGACAGTGTGTAATAGCCTACTGTAATGTCTGCGATTATATTAAATAAATAAATAAATAAATAAATGAACATATATGAACACACACAGACCCTTACAGTCTCTGATATGATACCAACTACAGAAGAACTACATATAGCAGACATTTAGTCCTTATTTAGGTACAAAAACAACAGGAAATATAGCCTACAGTCAGTGTAAACCTCTCATCTGTGTCTGTAATCTTCAGCAGCACATGTAATCTCCGTTAGACAGTAATTCAATCATTCCCAGTTCATATTTGTCCAAAAGGTGATGATAATAATAGTTAAACATGGCAGTTTGTTCATGTTTTAGGTTGCTGAAAGAATCATTTGCTTCTTTGTTTTTTCCGGCTCCTCCTTTTTGTTGATTCGTGCTTCAGATTCTTTCAGAAACAGACAAATGCGAGAGTGATGTCAGAAGCGCTTCAATAATCATGTGCACGTTATTATTATCAGCTCAAGAAACTGATATAGACTTCAGATATAGACGCACGGCGAGCTCTCTGGAGAAAGTGAAACTGCTCGCACTTTTAGACGGCCTCGTAAAACAAAAACAGGACACGGCAGATTTAGTTCTTCTTGGCTTTGTGGCTGTTCATCAAGACGATGACGAGGTTTGTTTGAGCTCGGGTTGACTATAGCTTGTTATTATATGTATATATTATTACAGTGTTATGTCTCGGCTGTGCATTTTAAAATGGCGCTTCCTTTGTTTTCATTCTCCTGGCTTGTGCATGCACTAGTGACGTATCTCTGTAAGCCAACAGTAGTTTATAGACCTCTTTCCTTTTAGTAAAGATGTAGTAGATTTAAAGGTGTGCATTTTAATTCTTATGCATCAAACATACGCTCCAAACTTGTTCTTGATTGAGACATGATGAACTCTTCTTTCATCATTTGCAGTGTTTCCAAATTGCACTGTAATTTTTCATGACAATTTTTATATCTGTGTTATATTATTTTCTGTGGTGGTTCATTCCGCTGTGGCGACCCCTGATAAATAAGGGACTAAGCCAGAGTAAAATGAATGGATGAATTATTTTCTGTAAAGCTGCTTCTGGCCATGACACGTTCACATCTAAATGGTTATAAGAGACGTGTTTACGGTATTATATGCAGCATCCTTCATTTATTCTCTTAGGTAAGGCAAGATCTTCTCTTAAGATTCATACTTGGGGGGAAAATGTGCTCAATGCATTATAAAGCTTGAAGCATTAGAATCTGTGCTCAGTATCAGCCGATCACCATGACAAGGAATCGGTACTCTGTATCTGCTGCAAAAATCCTGATCAGAGCATCACTAGCTTTGACCCAACTTGGCTGTACTTGAGCAATACTCCCCCTAGCTGTACAAGACTGATCTTGGTAAGTCAGTAAATACATCCTTAGGAAAAAGAAGTATGCTTAAGTAAAGGTCAAGTATAAAAGTGTACTTTATTTAGTAAGTAAATAAGGCCTTTAAGATACACTGCAGTGACAAAAGCTGCACACTTTGTGGATAAAAATAAAAGAGCTAAAAAGAAATGTTATCTTTCAGCTTGTACGGTTGTACAGTTCAAATGTTATTAAAAGAAACAAATTAACACCATGACTCTTGTGTCGGTGTCAGCATGTACAGCCGTGCCGCACCACGCAACGGCCCACCACCCCTAAAAAACAGTAAACCTAGGGGAAACACTGCAAGATAGACCGCGGTTTGGAAAAGTCGAGGTTTTGAAACCGCCAAAATCTTCTGTAATATCGTTCCTAAGGTATGTGTAAGATGTTTTATTTACATTTTTTTTGTTTTTTAGGACAACAGTATCTCTAGCAGAAAAGATATCCAAAGATGCCGTTTTAAATTGTAAAGAAATCAGTGTTTTGAAACTAATGAAGACAGCAGAAGTCAATTAT
>NC_079436.1:58341127-58361127 GCF_903798145.1 Danio aesculapii
AGGGTTGACAATAACAAAACAATACAATACAATACAATACAAAACAATAACAAAACTAACAAATAACAGGCAATAACAGGGTTGATGACAACACTGTTGACAATAACACAGTTGACAATAACACTGTTGATGATAACAAAACTGACAAATAACAGACAATAATAGAGTTGATGATAACACAGTTGACGATAACAGTTGACGATAACAGAGTTGAAGATAACAGACAAAAACAGAGTTGAGGATAACACAGTTGAGGATAAAACAGTTTAGGATAACGCAGTTGAGGATAACACAGTTGAAGATAACAGACAATAACAGAGTTGAGGATAACACAGTTTAGGATAACGCAGTTGAGGATAACACAGTTGGGGATAGCAGACAATAATAGAGTTGACGATAATACAGTTGACGATAACAGATTTGATGATAACAGAGTTGACAATAACAGAGATGACGATAACAGACAATAACACAGTTGAAGATAAAAAAGTTGAAGATAACAGAGTTATGATAACAGAGTTGTCAATAACACTGTTGAAAATAACACAATTTACTGAACAATTGACGATAACACAGTTGACAATAACAGTTGGCGATACCAAAGTTGAAGATAACAGAGTTGAAAATTAGACAATTGACGTTAACAGTTGATGATAACACAGTTGATGATAACAAAATGATAACAGAGTTGACCATAACAGAGTTGATGATGACAGACAATAACAAAGTTGATGATAACAAAGTTGACAATAACAGAACTGATAATAAGAGAGTTGACAAGAACACAGTTGATGATAAAACAGTTGACAATAGCACAGTTGGCAATAACACAGTTGACAATAGCACAGTTGACGATAACAGAGTTGGCAATAACACAGTAGACGATAACACAGCTGACGATAACACAGATGACGATAACAGTTAATGATAGCAATTGACAACAACACAGGTGACAATAACACAGTTGACAATAATACACTTGACAATAACAAAGTTGGTGATAACACAGTTGACGGTAACAGAGTTGGTGATAACAGAGTTGGCAATAACACTGCTGACGAAAACACATTTGACGATAACACAGTTGATGATAACACAGTTGACGATAACAGAGTTGACAGTAACAGAGTTGGCAATAACAGAGCTGGAGATAACACAACTGACAATAACACAGCTGACGATAACACAGTTGACAATAACAGTTTACGATAACATAATTGACAATAACAGGGTTAACAATAACACAGTAGACGATAACACAGTTGTGCATGTGTTTTTTTTGTATATGTGTTAATGTGTGTATTGTGTGTGTGAGAGGATGTATGAGTCTCTCTGTGTGTGCGGATGTATGAACAGCACAGAGTGAGTCTCTGAGGGAGGTGGACGAGCGCTGGTTCAGTGTCTGCTTCAGAGTCTCGCTGTGTTAACATTGTAATTGGATTTCACTTCAGCTGCCACTAAAAGCTTGCAGTGTGTGTGTGTGTGTGTGTGTGTGTGTGTGTGTGTGTGTGTGTGTGCGCGCCGGTCCGCCTCTGTAAATCTACCCATTCAAATCATTTCAAAAGGCGACCAAACACAAGTAAAAGCTTCAGCTCAGTCTCCAGCATTTGCAGTTTTCAGTGATGTCACATCAGGAGGGCAATAAAGGAAAAGGTTGTGTAATGTATATAAAGCAGCTCTGTACTGTAACAGTCACTGAGTTCAATCATTGAGCGACTTCACTTTATATTTTCAGGTACAGATCAATAGATGACTTAGGTGTGTCCCAAATCGCATACTATATTCTACAACATATGCCTATGCACATTTTGGAATATCACATTTAAAAAAATAGTTAAAGAAACACAGCAAGATGCACAAAAATTAAAAGTATACTCTTAGTTAACTATTAGATTTCTAAAGTTTTAATTCGTGTACTTGCAAGTATTTTTCTGTTTACTTTTAGTTTACTATTGGGTTTTTAGTGTTAAACTGTGACAATAACACAGTTGACGATAACAGACAATAACACAGTTTACAATAACAGAGTTGACGACAACAGTTGTCTATAATAGAGCTGACGATAACAGTTGACGATAACAGAGTTGACTAACACAGTTGGCGATAACAGGGTTGACGATAACAGAGTTGAGGATAACACAGTTGACAAAAACACAGTTGACGATAACAGAGTTGACGATAACAGAGTTGAGGATAACACAGTTGACAAAAACACAGTTGACGATAACAGAGATGACAATAACAGAGCTGATGATAAGAGTTTATGATAACACAATTGATGAGAACACAGTTGACGATAACACAGTTGACAATACCAGATTTGACGATAACAGACAATAACAGAGCGGATGATAACACAGTTGACGATAACAGACAATAACACCGTTTACAATAACAGAGTTGATGATAACAGTTGACAATAACACAGTTGAGGATAACACAGTTGACAAAAACACAGTTGACAATAACAGAGATGACAATAACAGACAATAACACAGTTGAGGATAACACAGTTGACAAATACACAGTTGATGATAACAGAGTTGACAATAACAAACAACAACAGAGCTGACAATAAGAGTTGATGATAACAGAAAATAACAGATTTGATAATAACACAGTTGACAATAATGGAAAATAACAGAATTAACGATAACACAGTTGACAATAACTGAGTTGATAATATAAGACAATAACAGAGCGGATGATAACACAGTTGACGATAACAGAGTTGATGATAACAGAAAATAACAGAGTTGACACTAACAGACAATAATCATACCTGCCAATAACAGAGCGGATGATAACACAGTTGATGAGAACAGAGTTGATGAGAACACAATTGACGATAACACAGTTGATGAGAACACAGTTGACGATAACACAGTTGATGAGAACACATTTGACGATAACACAGTTGATGAGAACACAGTTGACGATAACACAGTTGACGATAACACAGTTGATGAGATCACAGTTGACGATAACATAGTTGATGATAACAGAGTTGATGAGAACACAGTTGATGAGAACACAGTTGATGATAACAGAGTTGATGAGAACACAGTTGACGATAACACAGTTGACGAGAACACAGTTGATGAGATCACAGTTGACGATAACATAGTTGATGATAACAGAGTTGATGAGAACACAGTTGATGAGATCACAGTTGACGATAACATAGTTGATGATAACAGAGTTGATGAGAACACAGTTGATGAGAACACAGTTGATGAGAACTCAGTTGATGATAATACAGTTGATGAGAAGACAGTTGATGAGAACACAGTTGACGAGAACACAGTTGATGAGAACACAGTTGACGATAACATAGTTGATGATAACAGAGTTGATGAGAACACAGTTGATGAGAACACAGTTGATGAGAACTCAGTTGATGATAATACAGTTGATGAGAAGACAGTTGATGAGAACACAGTTGACGATAACATAGTTGATGATAACAGACTTGATGAGAACACAGTTGATGAGAACTCAGTTGATGATAATACAGTTGATGAGAACACAGTTGATGAGAACACAGTTGACGAGAACACAGTTGATGAGAACACAGTTGACGAGAACACAGTTGATGAGAACTCAGTTGACGATAATACAGTTGATGAGAAGACAGTTGATGAGAACACAGTTGACGAGAACACAGTTGACGAGAACACAGTTGATGAGGACACAGTTGACGATAACATAGTTGATGAGAACACAGTTGACGATAACATAGTTGATGAGAACACAGTTGACGATAACATAGTTAATGAGAACACAGTTGACGAGAACATAGTTGATGAGAACACAGTTGACGAGAACACAGTTGATGAGATCACAGTTGACGATAACATAGTTGATGAAAACAGTTGATGAGAACACAGTTAATGAGAACACGGATGACGATAACACAGTTGACGAGAACACAGTTGACGAAAACACAGTTGATGATAACAGAGTTGATGAGAACACAGTTGACGAAAACACAGTTGACGAGAACACGGTTGACGATAACACAGTTGATGAGAACACGGTTGACGAAAACACAGTTGATGATAACAGAGTTGATGAGAACACAGTTGACGAAAACACAGTTGATGATAACAGAGTTGATGAGAACACAGTTGACGAAAACACAGTTGATGATAACAGAGTTGATGAGAACACAGTTGACGAAAACACAGTTGACGAGAACACAGTTGACGATAACACAGTTAATGAGAACACAGTTGACGAGAACACAGTTGACGATAACACAGTTGATGAGAACACAGTTGACGAAAACACAGTTGATGATAACAGAGTTGATGAGAACACAGTTGACGAGAACACAGTTGACGATAACACAGTTGATGAGAACACAGTTGACGAAAACACAGTTGATGATAACAGAGTTGATGGGAACGCAGTTGATGAAAACACAGTTGACGATAACATAGTTGATGAGAACACAGTTGACGAGAACACAGTTGACGAGAACACAGTTGATGAGATCCCAGTTGACGATAACATAGTTGATGAAAACATAGTTGATGAGAACACAGTTAATGAGAACACGGATGACAATAACACAGTTGATGAAAACACAGTTGACGAGAACACAGTTGACGAGAACACAGTTGATGAGTACACAGTTGATGAGAACACAGTTGACGAGAACACAGTTGATGAGATCACAGTTGACGATAACATAGTTGATGAAAACATAGTTGATGAGAACACAGTTAATGAGAACACGGATGACAATAACACAGTTGATGAAAACCCAGTTGACGAGAACACAGTTGACGAGAACACAGTTGATGAGTACACAGTTGATGAGAACACAGTTGACGAAAACACAGTTGATGATAACAGAGTTGATGAGAACACAGTTAATGAGAACACAGATAACGATAACACAGTTGACTAGAACACAGTTGACGAGAACACAATTGACGATAACAGCGTTGACGATAACATACAACAGAGTTGCGGATAACACAGTTTATGATAAGTTAAATGCAAGTGCACTTGCAAGTGTTTGTTAGTGTACTTTTAGTTTACAAATGGTTTTTAATGTTATACTTAAAGTGTACTTACAATTGTTTGTTAGTATAACCTACTCTTAGTTAACCTGTAGATTTCTAGAGTTATACTTTGTGTACTTGCAAGTGTAGTTTTTTGTGTTTATGATCTTTTATTAAAGTGTTTATTAGTACTCTTAGTTAACTAGCAGATTTATTTCGTTATAAGTGTACTTGCAATTGTTCATTAGTGTACTATATATAAGTATACTTTTAAGTATAACAAGTATGAACAAGGCCATTTATACTAAAACTTTTCTGGCTGTCAAGTATACTTAAGTACAATTTTTTAATTTCTGAGAAGTAGCTAAATTAAATGAAAGAGAGCTGGAATTATACTTTATTATTTTGTAGTTTAAATAAATATACTAATAGCACACTCGAATAAACGTCTTGTTGGTAAAGGATGTCAGTGATTCACTTCATAAAACTTTCATTTATTGTAGTTTATTTCTTTAAAAAGCAGAGTTAATACACCAGAGCACTGACTAAAATGCTGTACAATGATTAAAAAAATCTATATAATAAATAAATAAATAAACAAACAAACAAACATTGTCACAAAACTGCTGTTACACCTAAAACATTTTAATAATCCCTTTGTCCCATGGTGGCATCACACATGGCGGTAGTGGTCATTACAGTCACTTACTGTACATACATACATCTATTCATATCTACATACATACATACCTGCATACATATGCATATACACACACACACACATATATATACACATATTCCATGCACTTACTAATATATATAGATCATTTGTATGTAATAATCCATAATTCATTGCAATTACTACAGTAAGTGCATGGAATATGTGTAACAAGGATACCTTAAAATAAAAGGTAACACTTTAATTTAAGGTTACAAATATTCCGTGTATCGCCCACAGTCCAAACACATGCGCTATAGGGGAATTGATGAACTAAATTGGCCGTAGTGTATGAATGTGTGTGTGTGTGATAAACTGTGATTGCTAAAAATAGTAGGTGACGCAGTGACGCAGTAGATAGTGCTGTCATCTCACAGCAATAAGGTCGCTGGTTTGAGCCTCGGCTGGGTCAGTTGGTGTTTCTGTGTGGAGTTTGCATGTTCTCCCCGTGTTCGCGTGGGTTTCCTCCGGGTGCTCCGGTTTCCCCCACAGTGCAAAGACATGCGGTACAGGTGAATTGGCTAAGATAAATTTTCTGTAGTGTGTGAATGAGTGTGCATGGGTGGTTCCCAGTGCTGGGTTGCAGCTGGAAGGGCATCCGCTGTGTAAAACATATGCTGGAATAGTTGGTGGTTCATTCCGCTGTGGCAACCCCTAATGAATAAAGGGACTAAACTGAAGGAAAATGTATGAATGAAATAAAGTGTTGAGTAAACAATTACAGGCTGAATTTTAAAAAGTTTGGTAAGTCAAGTGTGTCTTATTAAAGCATCTTGACTTTGCAGATTAAATAAATGATGGCATTAAATTAGGCGTCAGACAGACAAACAGCTCAATCGGGTTTGTGCAAATTGAGTAAACGGAGTGAAAGAATGAGGCAATTACTGATCTCGTTATTGTGCACATCATTTATCTTGTGTGCAACTTTCTCCCAGTCAGATCCTCCACATCATCGCTACAGCCACACGTTTGTAGATGCATGTGGGTTTGGATTTGCTATTGATTCTTTTAATGTAGGAGGAAACACAAGTTTTTTTGTACTGGACAATTTTGGGTATTTATGAAAGAGCAAAATAAAACATTCAAAATGTCATTTTAAAGGGAATAGTTTACCCAAAAACGTTCATGTGTTGTTAATTAAGTCTCCTTTAGGTCATCTGAGATTAAACATTCTAGCTGAAATAGTGGTGTTTTGTTTTAAAGGTGATCGTCTTCAGAAACCGGTTTTGTTGCGCTGCTTGAAAGTCTCTTCACATGCCAATAGTAATGATTAAAGTAAATGATCTAAATGTATTTATGTGTATTTTTATATTCTGGGTGAGGCATAAAAGTAAAAAATGTTTATCCAGTTAAATAATGTCAGGCCGACAATTCACATAATTCTGATAAAGCCCAAACTGACTGTCAGCGAATGTAGATTTGTACATCTGCACATCTCTGTTCACACAGACAGATCCGCCATGCACACGAGAGAGAGAGAGTGACTGACAAATGCTAAATCAAAACTTTTTAAACTCCCGAATCAATATAGGAGTTAGTGTTGCATGCTGGAGGAAGGACGACACCATGGCTGTATTTCTGTTGGACAGGTTATGTTCTGTTTTAAAACTCTTTCAGTCACTCAAAGCAAGTGTTGGGGAGTAACTAGTTACATATATATAGTTACTAATGAAAATGTTAAAGATTGCAAATGGGGTTACATCGAAATATGTTGACTAATATTCATCTGTTGCTTTGGCTGTTTATTACATTTACATTTAGTCATTTAGCAGACGCTTTTATCCAAAGCGACTTACAAATAAGGACAAGGAAGCAATTTACACAACTATAAGAGCAGCAGTGAACAAGTGCTATAGACAAGTTTCAGGTGTGTAAAGTCTAAGAAGCAAAGCATTAGTAATGTATTTTTTTTTGAGAGAGTACAGCTAGTGGTTTAGCCAGAGACACAGTTACAGATTAGGAAGGAAAGAGGTCGGGAAAATGAACTCTTCCCTCTTAGGGATGGAACCACGAGGCGACGTTCATTCACAGAACGCAAGTTTCTGGAGGACACATACATCTGCAGAAGTGAGCGCAGATAAGAAGGAGTAAAGCCAGAGGTCACTTTGTAAGCAAACATCAGAGCTTTGAATTTGATGCGAGCAGCAACTGGCAGCCAGTGCAAACGGGTGAGTAGCGGAGTGACATGTGCTCTTTTGGGTTCATCAAAGACCACTCGTGCTGCTGCGTTCTGAAGCAGCTGAAGAGGTTTGATAGAACTAGCTGGAAGCCCGGCTAGTAGAGAGTTGCAATAATCCAGTTTGGAGAGAACAAGAGCTTGAACAATGAGTTGAGCTGTATGTTCAGATAGGAAGGGTCGGACCTTTCTGATGTTATAGAGTGCGAATCTGCAAGATCGAGCAGTTCTAGAAATGTGCTCAGAGAAGTTCAGTTGGTCATCAATTGTTACTCCAAGGCTTTTTACCATTTTGGATGCAGTGATGGTTGCTCCATCCATCTGGATTGAAAAGTTATGGTGTAGAGTCGGGTTGGCAGAAACTTCAAGCATTTTAGTTTTCGCGAGGTTAAGCTGGAGATGATGATCTTTCATCCAGTGTGAAATGTCTGACAGGCAGGCTGAGATGCGAGCTGGAACCGAGGGATCATCAGGGTGAAAAGAGAGGTATAGCTGGGTATCATCGGCATAGCAGTGGTAGGAAAAAAAGCGGTGCTATTCTGTTGTTTTTCTGGTTTGAATTTGCGGTGCACCTCCTCTTTGCCGCTGAAAGCATTAAGGGCGTCACACGCCGCGATACAGCATGCACATGACAGTTTGAAAGTATCGCACTCCAGACGCGCACATTCGCATGTTATTTAATATGAAACTATTCAGATAGCACTCGGCAAAAATATGAACAGTGTCCCGAGTCATGGCTGGGCGGTGCGGACAGCCGCCGACTTTTGGCGCCAGTGTGTGTACACTGATAGAAATCTATGGTTAGAATTCTAAAATGCATAGTGCAGCGTGGCGCGACACTGAGTGGCGCATCCGGTGTGTGACCCCCTTTAGGCTACTACACCCAGTCTGAGAGCTTACCATTTCACATCCGGAGTCTCAGTTCTGAAGTTCAGTTTTAGACGGGTTATTTTAATGTCCAGATCTGAGGTGAACTATCTGCAGCTGCTTTCAGTAAATGGTAATAAATGTGATGTAAAATGTCATTCAAACTCACATTATTAGCATTTAACACTGAATAAAGCACATGAGCTGTACCTGAGCTGATCATTGTCAGCTTTCTGTTGTTCAGAAATAGAGGCTGTTTCTAGTATATTGTATCAATTTCAGGTGTTGGTTAGGACAGAAACTCCTTTTAATATGTAAAATATTCCTTTTATCGGATGCTGTTGCTTTTATCATGAACACGATTTAAATCACGCGCTCCTGTCCTCAATCTGGCAACCTGCGCTTGCACTCGTTTTGATCCAGGAATGCAAAACCTAGTTCAACCTCTGGGTGTCAAACTTACATATTGCACCTTTAAGGTGCGCATTCGCACGCGGTGGGGGGGGGGGGGGTGGGGGGGGGGGGGACTGTGCTTCAAAGATATTAAGCTAATGGATAGCATTTTGGAAGATCACCTACTGTACCTTTTAAGGGGTCCTATTGTGCAAAAATCACTTTTATAAGAGGTTTAAACACAGATGTGTGTCCGCAATGTGTGAATATATCCAGCTTGTAATAGTTAAAATGAATTATTTCTATTTGTTATAATCAAACATGATAAAAACAGTCTGTAGAAACGACTGAAAGTCAGCACTTTGATTGACATTCTCCCTTTGTACGTGTCATCAGAGGGGAAAAGCCCCGCCTAGTGTTGCCAACTTAGCGACTTTTCACACCCTCTATAGCGACAAAAAAAAACGCGACTAGTGACAAATCTAGCGACTTTTTTGTGTGTTACTGGAGATTTTTATAGACTATCATTTGTCCATACTGCACCGTCCCTACACTTCTCAACGCGTTGCGGGTGATGCCGCAGGCCCCTCCCCCACCTCAGAGCACTGACAGGCGGCCCAGTCCTCGTACAGCAGCCTCTTCCACCTGCAGTCTGACAGCAGATCACCTCTCTGCGTACCGACGGCAAATGTGTGAAGGTATTTCCCTTGTACAGTCAAACCGATCTGCTTCTGTTTATTTTAACACTTTATTTTGACCATTTATTATTTTCTTGTTCACGATCACAGATATTTTAAGTGAGAGCTTCAGAACGTGTGTGAGTTTATTACGTCTGAGAGATTGCTGCAAATTCTCTGCACATCTATATTGATATACTGTATTCAAACAGCAATACATTTAGTTAAATTGACATGCTTACATAAAGCGTAGTGCAAATTTAAATACCCCGTTATTGACCACAGGCTGTTAAACAAACAGAAACGGTAGAACGTGATGATGTCAGTAATATGCAAATTAACGCATGACGCAATCTAGCAACTTTTCAGGCAGAGCTGAGCGCCTTTTCGTTGAAAATAGTTGGCAACAGTGGCCCCACCCTCTAGTGCCTATCTCTCCTTCATTAGAATAGGACATTAGTCTTGTTTTGGAATCTCCCACTATGCTGACACACAGGCATTTGTAGCTCCGCCCTCTACTAAAGAAAGCACAATCTTATTTGCATTTAAAGCGACAGTCACCAAAACGCCCCAATAAGGATCAAAGGGTCAGTTTCAGTGAGAGAACATTACTTGTGTGTTATTTTGAGCTGAAACTTCACTACACACACTCTAGAGCATAGGTCTCAAACTCATTTCCTGGAGGGCCGCAGCTCTGCACAGTTTTGCTCCAACCCTAATCAAATACAGATGATCCAAAAAATCAAGGTGTTCCAGGCTACTACTGTGGACGCTACTAGATCAGCTGTGTTTGATTAGAGTTGGAGCAAAACTGTGCAGATCTGCGGCCCTCCAGGAATCGAGTTTGAGACCTATGCTCCAGAGACATCAAAAATTTACTGTACATCTTGTAACAGGGGCAGAATAGGTCCCCTTGGAGAGATGGGCACTAGTGGGCGGGGCTTTTCACCTCTGATGACACGTACAAAGGTAGACTGTCAATCAAAGTGTTTCTGCAGACAGTTTTTGTGTCTCAAAATTCAAATACACAACTGTGATTAAACCTATTATACAATATTTTTTTGCATAATAGCTCCCCTTTAAGCATTTTGATGCAATATTTCAAAAGAAATGGATGTAAACAGCTGATATTATTAGTTAACCCTAATTCACCATATTGTCTTTCTACAATCGGATGCACGTTCGTCTGTTTTTCAGCATGCATGTGGCGTAATATCCAGATGTCTCCGTCCAGAACCTCTCCCGCTCTCTCTCTCTCTGAGTAAGAAGAGTGAAATGCACTGGAGCAGTAAATATAGGTCACCGTCGCATTGAAGCTTCTCTCTCAGCGCTGACACACAATAACAGCCGCTCTATTGACTTCCCCATGCAGCTCCGCTTTTATCCTCAGACTTCAGCATTTACACCAGAGGCTGTGATAGAAAACTCCTGAACACATCCGGGATCTCACTTTACAGCAGATGGAGAAGCACAGCCTGGTTTAAGAGTAATCCTGAGGCTTATGGGAAAGACAGGGTTCCAGAGGTGGACGCCATCATTAGAGGAGCCTGGATTTGATGCAGCAAGAAGGTCACTGGTTCGAGTCCCAGCTGGGTCAGTTGGCATTTCTGTGTGGAGTTTGCATGTTCTCCCCGTGTTGGCGTGGGTTTCCTCCAGGTGCTCCGGTTTCCCCCACAGTCCAAACACATGCGCTATTGGGGAGTAGATGAACCAAATTGGCCGTAGTGTATGAGTGTGAATGAGTGTGTATGGGTGTTTCCCAGTACTAGGTTGCAGCTGGAGGGGCATCTGCAGTGTAAAACATATAATGGAATAGTTGGCGGTTCATTCCACTGTGGTGACCTCTGATAAATAAAGGGACTAAGCTGAAGGAAAATGAATGAATCAATTGCCAATACATCAGTTTGTTCCTGTATTGACCATTGCTTGCCTGACCATTCTACTAATAAACCCTGCATGTGGATCCGCACCTCTGATGTCAGCATCCTATCACATAACAGATTTAAAGTAATCAATCAATGCTCATCTAAACTTAAAAAATTAAGTACGAATAAAAGTTGAATAAAATGAAAATGATCGGTTTAAAAATAAGTAAATTCAATATGCATTGTGTATTGAAATTATTTATGCAATTCAAAAGCGTTTAAAACAAATAAAAACTGCCTTTATTCTAGCCGAAATAAAGCAAATAAGAAGAAAAAACATTATAGGAAATACTGTGAAAAATTCCTGAATCTGTTAAACATCATTTGGGAAATATTTGAAATAAAATTCACAGGAAGGCGAGTAGCTGTATATGGCAGTGAGTGTTTCATTTCCAGCCTTCTGCTACTCAAACGCCCCGGGGTTTATTTCACATTACCGATGTTGATTTTTGCATCCGCTGATCTGCTAAAGCGTTCTCTTGCTGCCGCCGCCGGGAGCCTGTGGACTTTCTGAAAGAGGAAAAATCAAGATGAGGATGCTGAGAGAGTTTCAGCTTCTCCTTCACCTCTGCATCAACACTGAAACATGCTTTAAACATGCTGGACACACACTGTAAACAAAACCCTGGTTGCCTTAAAGTTTTAAGCAGAATCCAATTAACCTTATGAGTCTATTGAACTTGTATTATGTTAAACTGACTTAAAACAGCTTGCGTTACTTATAAAATTAAGTTAGAACATTATTAACCTGGTTTAATAAGTTACAATGACCTAAAAACTTATGCTGTCAGAACTAATCGATCTTTTAATTCTTTACAGTGTACAGTTTATTAAATTATTCGCCCTCCTGTTAATCTCTTCAAATTATGTTGAACAGATTCAGGAATTTTTCACAGTATTTCCTCTAATATTTTTTCTTCTGGAGAAAGTCTTATTTGTTTTATCTCGGCTAGAATAAAAGCAGTTTTTAATAGTTTTAAAACGTTTCATGGTCAATATTATTAGTTTTTAGAATATCTATAAGCTAGTAAAACTGACAAAACTCATGTTAGAAGAAATAAAACTGATATTAACATCTAAAACGTGCAGTTTGTCTCTTCCGCCTAAATGGATCAAGGATTTTTTTGACGTCACCTCATGCTTCAGTTTCTCATCAAATCTTCTGACCAATCAAATGCTCTCTAGTGTCTGACATGCCCCGCCCCCTTCTCATTGGCCGTTCATTTGATGCGCTTGAGCTCAGCACTCTCACTTGCAGAGCTGAGAGAAAAATAAAATGCTATTGGCTGTTTTTGTAAAGGGGAGGAGCCACTCTATGTCCCGCCCTCTCTTCATTTTTCAGCTGGTTACATCAAACATCCAGTAAAAAAAATTTTTAAAGCACATCACATGACCTTTAAAGAAACGCTCTCCTTCACAGCTCCTTTCTAAAGTTAAAGGGTCTAGTTTCACCATTTTTTTCAATCCATTCAGCTGATCTGGATGCAGACCTGGTGCGGATGCAATCTGAGCTGCATGCAAAGATTTGAATGGGCTCACCTAACCCCACACCTAACCCTACCCCTCACAGAGACGTCACTGGCTTGATTGAATGCAATGAGAGATGCATCTCAGCTTGCATCATAAAAGCGGCATCCAGATACTGTTTATATGAGATATATCCAGCTGCAGCCCTGCAGACCCACACGTTTCAGGCACACACAATCCAGCACACACAATCTAGGCAAACCATATATAGTTTATATAGTATATATATACCATATATAGTATACAGATGTTAATGTTATTAACGTCTTATCGGACATATCAATATATACTATATATTGTTAATAAATATTGTATACAAACAATAGTGTATACTATTTCACAAATATGGAGATCGTGACCGGCAAATGGGGAACATCGTTTCTGATCACCATTCAAAATAATAGACTGAACCATTTTTATCAGTCATCATCAGAGTTGGGTAGTAACGAATTACATTTACTTCGTTACACGTACTTGAGTAAAATTATTGGGTAACGAGTGCTTTTTGAGTACATTTAAAGGTGTACTTTTACTCTTACTCAAGTAATCCCTACTGAAAAAAACCAGCTTGACCAGCCTAGCCAAAACCAGCAATGTCCAGCTTAAGCCAGAATGGTCAAGCTGGTTTTAGCTGGATTTAGCTGGTCATTATCCAGCCTGACCAGCTAAGACCTGCTAAGTAGTAATGTAGCAGTGGTGGGGTGAATTTTGGTGTGGCCCACCATGGAAGAATGAATGTAGCGGAAACCATGTGTATATATCAGTGTTTCCCAACCCTGTTCCTGAAGGCACACCAACAGTTCACATTTTCAACCTCTCCCTAATCAAACACAGCTGAATCAACTCATCAGAACATTAGAAGAGTCTCCAAAGCCTGAAGTTAATGGGTCAGATAACGGAGACATCCACAATATGAACTGCTGGTGTGACTCCAGGAACAGGGTTGGGAAACACTGGTATACATATATACACATCTGTATATATATACACATCTGTATATATATACACATCTGTATATATATATATATATATATATATATATATATATATATATATATATATATATATATATATATATATATACACATATCTATATATATATATTTACACATCTATATATATATATATATATATTTACACATCTATATATATATATTACACATCTATATATATATATTTACACATCTATATATATATATATATTTACACATCTATATATATATATATATTTACACATCTATATATATATATTTACACATCTATATATATATATTTACACATCTATATATATATATATATTTACACATCTATATATATATATTTACACATCTATATATATATATTTATATATATATATATATATATATATATATATATATATATATATATATATATATATATTAAAAAGGAAACATAAGTTTGATCCTATCAATTTCTTAAGGAACGCCCTTAAATAATAGGTCTATAGCCTTTGACAGCAAGCATCAGTGTTTTTTGAGATTAAATATGAATAAGGTATGATGGACCGGGGTGGTGCTGGATATGTGAGTACCTTTGAATAGAATCCTGCAGGCGCCCCTGATGAACTGCATCCCGTCCCGCTCAATCATCCACCAAAGGTGCGTCAGATCCCCCTCTGCTCTCCAGCTTCATCCGTGTCTTCATTACGCTTGGCAAACAGTTCTTTCCCAGAATCCCTGGCCCAGATCCCGCTCTGAGCTGTGAAATGAGCCCAACAGCAGGACTGAGCGCAGGAGCCGAGCGCCACACTAATGTCACCACACACAAATGACATTTTTAATTGTTGCCTGTTTTATGGAGTCCAGAACATCTGTGTCTTCTAGAGGAGACGTGCTTCAGCCAGTCTGTCAGGAGACAAACCAATCATCAACTCACTGATCAGAACTGGAAATACAACAAGGGCTTCCCTGACATATAGGATTATTCTCTGATGTTTGTTTGTTTGTTTGTTTGTTTTCTTTATTTTCTTCTCTTCTCCTCTCTTTTCTTTCTACTTTCTTTCTTTCATTAATTTTCTTTTTGGCTTAGTCCCTTTATTCATCAGGAGTCGCCACAACGGAATGAACCGCCAACTTATCCAGCATATGTTTTAAACAGCTGATGCCCTTCCAGCTGCAACCCAGTACTGGGAAACACCCATACACACTCATTATCTCTCTCTCACACACACACACACTCATACACTACGGCCAATTTATATATCAATTCCCCTATAGCGCATGTGTTTGGACTGTGGGGGAAACCGGAGCACCTGGAGGAAACCCACGCCAACACGGGGAGAACATGCAGACTCCACACAGAAACACAACACAACTGAACCAGCTGGGACTCAAACCAGAGACCTTCTTGCTGTGAGGTGAATGTGCTACCCACTACGCCACTTTCTGTCATTCTTTTTCTTTTCCTCTCTTCTTTTTCTTTTCTTTCTTTTTCTTATCCTTTCTTCTCTTTTTTCATTCTTTCACTCTTTTCTTCTCTTCTCTCTCTTTTCTTATCTCTTTTTTATCTTTTGTCTTTTTCTTTTCTTTTTTCTTTCTCTTCCTTACTTTTATCATTCTTTTTTTCTTTTTTCCTCTCTCTCTCTCTTACTTTCTTATTTCTTTCTCTCTTTTCTTTCTTTCTCTCTTATCTTCTCTTTCTATTTTCTTATCTTTTCTTCTTTTTTTCTTTTTACTCTTTCTTTCAGTTTTTCTTTCTTTTTTATCTTTTTCTTTTCTTCTTTCTTTTCTTCTCTTCTTTCTCTTTTCTTTTTTTTTCATTCATTCTTTCTTTCTTTTCCTCTGTCTTTTTTCTTCATTCTTTTCTATTATTCTTTCTTTTCTTATCTTTTTTCTTTCTGTTCATTCTTTCTTTTTCTTTTCTTATCTTTTCTCCTTTCTTTCTTTATTTCTTTCTTTCTTTCTTTCTCTTATCTTCTTTCTTATCCTTTCTTTAGTCTTTTTCTTTTCTTCTCTTCTTTCACTTTTCTTCTTTGTTTCTTCCTTTTTGATCTTTTCTTTTCTTCTATTTTTTCTTATCGCTTTCTTTTTTCTTCTTTCTTTCCTTCACTTTTCTCTTTTCATTCTTTTATCTTTTGCTTTTTCTTTTCTTCTCTTTCTTTATCATCTTTATTTTCTGATTTTTTCATTTCTTCTATTTTTTGTTGTGTGTGACGTGCATGTTTGTGTCTGAATAATCAGTGTGTGTGTGTGTGACTGAGTTTGTAGATATGTGTGTGTGTAGATATGGTATCGTGTGTATTTGTTTTTGTTGTTTACAAAGACGTGTATTTTTGTTTGTTTGTGCATGTGAGTATGTGTCTGAGGAATTAGTGTGTGTGGATATGTGTGCATATGTTTGTGTGTGTGTGTGTGTCCAGATGCAGCTGCATATGTCGGTCTGCTGCTCTGGCCGCCGCTGATCCTCAGAGACACAACAGAGCAGATCTTCAGTAAACTCATCCTCTCTCTTACACACACACACACACACACAATCTCTCCTCATACACACACACACACTAAACAAATAATAAACAAATAATTTTTAAAAATTCAAGTAGCACATTGAATGAAACATTAAATCTACTAAAAAACTGCTCCGGTCATCTTTAAACTCTGCATGAAGAAGAAGTTTGTCTCTTTTTTTCACTATCAGGATGTGAATTCACTGGAAATGCTCCTGAAATTAGAATAAAATGATTTTGTTTATTGAGAACCGATTAGATTGGTGAATGACAGTAGTGCTAACAAAATGAAGGCGAATGGACAGAGCAGAAAAGAGACATGCTCGAACAGCAGCAGACTGACAGCTCCACCCTAAAAGACTGGTAGCTCCGCCCCCCCAAAAGACTGATAGCTCCGCCCCCCCTAAAAGACTGATAGCTCCACCCTAAAGAACTGATAGCCCTGCCCTAAAGAAACCACCAACTTATTTTATATATTGTTTTCAGCAGCAGATGGCCTTCCAGCTGCAACCCAGTACTGGAAAACACCCATACACACTCATTCACACACACACACTCATACACTACAGCCAACTTAGTTAATCAATTCCCCAATAGCGCATGTGTTTGGACTGTGGAGGAAACTGGAGCACCCGGAGGAAACCCACACCAGCACGGGGAGAACATGCAGACTCCACAACTGACCCAGCCGAGACTCAAACCAGAGACCTTCTTGCTGTGAGACCACAGTGCTGACCTGTCCACATATAAAAATAAGAAAAGTCAATTTTGATTTTATGGTGACTTTAACAACAGGAAAACTTGTGTGTGTGTGTGTGTGTGTGTGTGTGTGTGTGTGTGTGTGTGTGTGTGTGTGTGTGTGTGTGTGTGTGATGGTGTCAGTGTGTTTTCCTGTAGGTTTAGGGAAGGCTCAAACTGAGGTCAGTCACTCAGAGCGTCCACTGAGATTCTCCTGCGCTGCGGATCAATAAACATCCTGACCCGCTGATCTGCTGGACTGAAGGAGACTGAAGGAGAGATTTATGAAGAGAAGCAGCAGCGGGAGAAAACACTGACCTACATCAACTCTCAGTGTGTGTTTGCGAGAGAGAGAGAAAAATAGTGTGTGTGTGTGCTGTTTCTCAATTCTAAGAAGGCAGAGAACGGACTTGTGCTCTTGTGGAGACCAGTCTTGCCAAGTTACCTCAGATGAATGAACTCGGGAGACCATGCGAACACAGAAGGTGTCCTGTGAGAAATGAGATGCTGCGCTCTTCCTGATGGTCACGTGACCTTCACGCGTTTTTAATTGCAAATTATTTAAACATTACAGCAGTCCTACAACGATTTATTAATTTTTCCCTTTCCACAATAAATACTCTGCATAAAAACATTATAAATATACTTTGTTCTGCTCAATTAAAACTAAATTTCAGCAAATAAACACCCTTATTGTGTGTATGCCTTTATTAAGATTTCCATGTGAATGTTTACTTTCACCCTCTCATTTATACGGTGGCCGGGAAGTGCAAAACATCATTATAAACTGTGTGAAACACTTTCAAGATGCTCAAGACAAATTTACAATTGAAAAACCTATTTACTTATCATAAGACATAATTATATAGGAAAAGCGATTTTACCGAGGACGATGGACGATTGCACTCACACTGCATCTTTAACTTCAGAGCCAGAGCACGCTTACGTCATCGATGATGCTCTGTTCAGCTTAACAGAAGAGAAGCACTCTCGCTCAGCACTAGTGTTTCTTCCCTTACTGATAAACTTCCGGTGAACTTAATGTGGTAATGTGACTTCTTTCTATTGTATACAGTTCCTGTTACAGCATCGATGTTGTAATGTAATTAAAATACAATCAGTTAAATAGACTTCAGCTTTCATTTAGTTGCTCACGAGATGAAAAGCCGTTTACTCGCACCTGTCAGAATGAGCAGGCCATACTTCCGCATTCCCTATGGAGATTGCTTTACTTGTGTTGTTTTAGTGGTTTAGGATTCATTGACACACAGTCAAATATTTTGCCAAACAGATCCAGCCCTTTTGATGCTGTTAAATGTTAATAACGTCCTCCTGCTGCAGGTATTAGGTTTGCTGAAGATGCAGCTGTCATGCAATGAGGGGTTTGAGCCTTTCATAAACTTTGACAGTTCACATTCATTGAAAAGTAAAAATTATTAATAAATCCATGTGAAATGATCCCTCAAGTGACGTTGCATCTTCAGTTTCATGATCAGGCGCACTTTACACTCACATTACTAGTGTACAGCGCCAAAGCCCAACTGAACCGCACTCTGGCACACCTCTTCCAACTGCGTCTGGGCCCGATTCAGAGCTCTCACACTTGTCAAATGAACCGGGAAACACACCTGGGCACGGTTCTGATAGCATAGTGTTATTTTTAAAAGTAGTGAATTACAATCTCGAGTCTCTTTGTTTAAACAGGTAAATAATGTGTTACTTTTTAAGGAGTGTAATGTGTTGGGCTGGGTTTAAGAGTGTAATATACTGTATTTACTTTAAAAGTAACTTTTCCCAACACTTACTCTGGCTGTATCTCATTTTACAATTTGACTGTGTTTTATTTCATTGTCTCCAAAAACACAGTCAGCTCTGAACTGAATTAATGAGTCATTATAATGTACTCATGTTTACCTGCTACTGATGTACACTCACCGGTCACTTTATTAGGTACGCCTAGTACCAGGTTGGACCCCCTTTTGCCTTCAGAACTTATTTAATCCTTCATGGCATAGATTCAACTAGGCACTGTAAGAGATTTTGCTCCATATTGACATGGCAGCATCATGCAGTTGCTGCAGATTTGTCGGCTGCACATCCATGATGCCAATCTCCCGTTCCACCACATCCCGAAGGTGCTCTATTGGATTGAGCTCTGGTGACTGTGGAGGCCATTTGAGTACAGTGAACTCATTGTCATGTTCAAGAAACCAGTCTGAGATGATTGGTGCTTTATGACATGGTGCGTTATCCTGCTGGAAGTAGCCATCAGAAGATGGAGACACTGTGCTCATAAAGGGATGGACATGGTCAGCAACAATACTCAGGTAGGCTGTGGTGTTGACACCATGCTCAATTGGTACTAATGGACCCAAAGTGTGCCAAGAAAATCTCCCCCACACCATTACACCACCACCAGCAGCCTGAACCGCTGATAAAAGGCAGGATGGATCCATGCTTTCATGTTGTTGAGGCCAAATTATGACCTGACCATCTGAATG